>NC_053157.1:35601665-35932915 GCF_016835505.1 Polypterus senegalus
TATATATATATAACTATGAAATCAGTCACAATTTTTGTGAGGCTACGTGCTTGAAACAAAAATGACGGTTTGTCTTTTATTGACCAAGGGCAAGATGCTATTCTTCTTCATATCAGTAGGTGGAGTTGTATACATTCTCTAATCATTTTAACTATGTACTTGCTTTAGAATGAGGAAACGGAATATACTTACTCATTTACTCAAAGTCTATCTTTACAAACAAATATCTGCACCTGTTCATTTTGTTAACTTGATTTTTTTATATTACTTTGCAAACATTTTACAGAGTGAGTAGTAGTTTATATTCTCTAAATTCATATCCATCATTTCTCAGAACATGGTGCTTACTATGTTATTGTTTTAGAATTTACATCTGTGCTGTGATAATAATACAAGTTTGATTTTTATTTCTTTTTAATCTATTATATAAAATAAATAATAAAAAATGGAAATGAGTGTGACAGACTGGCAAAGTATTATCTAAGTGCTGGGTTTTTAAGACGATTTACTAAATTTACCATGTTTAATCATTCATTATTTGTTGCTCCTTGTAGTGTGTGTATATGTTATGTAATTTTCTAAGTATTAAAAGTACAGAATGCCAAATCTCCTAGTAGTTAGTAGTTAGTAGTTAACTCCTTTATTAAACTTGCTTTGGAGCCAACTGCAGGATATTTCCCCATATAGTACTATCATGTTTCTTAAGATTACTCTAGATGCCTTGGAAAATTACAAAAAAAAACAAACAAACAAATGATTTAGCACATTTGGAGGTTTCAAACACATTGTGTTCTTAGTTAAAATAGATATACAAAAACAAACTGAATTTAATTGAATATTAGGTAGAAGTTAGCATTACAGCAATGGATAAGATTATAACAGTGAGTTGATAACTAGTATTCACATAATTATTATCCCCACATGCTGTACTTATAACTGAAATTGCAACTAAACAACTAAAATAAACTGACAATCAGTAAATATTTTATACCAAAATAACATTTAAACACTAAAATTTTAAAAGGGAAGTTTATGGTTTAGCAATAATTCCTGTTCCCATAAATACAATATTAGTGAAAATAACTTCTTTCATAGTTTATTTGTTAGGTCAATTACTTGTATATCTAATGTTTCTCTGTAAAGTTTTGTTTCAAACAGCATGATCCACAGTAAAAGTTACATTCTAGTTTTATTCTATTTTTGCTTTATATATTTTGAGAAGTACTTTTACTTTTTCATGTGCCAAATTGTACCCGATGTTTGTTTCTTATATGTTTGATGTTGCATTTAATGTAGAGTGCTATCTTCATTTTCTGCTGTTGATATTATACTGCTGTCACCATTGGTTGGAAGACTTGTCAATAATAATGTCATCATACTGTATACATATTATGATAAACGTGGAACAATTTTTACAGAGATTCTTAAATATATACAGTAGTATACATCCTAAATCTTCTTTTGATCATATCTAGAAATATATAGATTTCAGATTTTTGATTAAGTACAAATTTCAGTACATTTTGTTGATTTTCTTAGAAAGTTGAAATATCCAGTGGTAGGAAATTCTAATATGGCAAAATGAGTACATGGACAAGCCACCTAATGATAAGGTGTGTTTCATTATGAGCAGCAATTTGATTTAAAAATGTTAACATTTAAAAGCCATACCTTTAGTGCCCCTTAAAAATGTAGATTAAAAACACACCTTTTATTACTAGTGTATTTTTATTTAATTTGACCTTTTATTTTCTAAGACCAAACTTGTAGTTGTAAAAACAGATATTTAGTCAATAATTGTTTGCTGAATATTACTTGGATATCCTTTTTGGCTTTTGGAGTACACTTTTCTTTTTCCTGTCTCAGTTCTAACTGTAAATTAATGTGTTCTTATTTTAGGTAGTGAATCGTGGGGATCCATATCCTCAAGAGGTGGGAGCCACAGTACAGCATGTCATGGAAAAGCTGAATTACTGCAATCCTTACAGACTAGTGTGGCAATCCAAGGTAAACCTGGTTATATTAAATGAACAGATGTGTAAGAGCTGTTCATTTTTCTGCTGAAGTCACTGTAATTACTATGTAAACATATGAAATTATTTTTATCTTCACATTGTGTTTTTTTAGTTTAGCATTCCTTGTTGTTATTTTGAAAGTTAAGCAGCAAGATTACAATACGTTTTATTCTCTTTTACTTTGGCTATATGTTCTCATTTTTTAACTTGTCCAAAGTAGAGCTAGGCCTTAGAAAATTGTCATTTTAAACTAACTTAAATTCAGTAGTCATTTAATTTCGGTAAAATATCCCACATGATGATGATAATGTAACATTTTGATGATACTGTCATTTATGAAGTTTATTGTTTCTACTGTTGTTTGTTTATATTAAATGATTTACTAATTCCAACATTAGGAAAATCTTTCTGAATTCGTTGTTGTCAATACATGGTCAAAATGTACTGAATCCAGTACTATCATTTTCACCTTAAAGGAAGGAAACCTCTTTTGTGCATCTACACATACCCTAAGACCAATTATTACTGCTTTCAAAAATTATATACTGAAGAAAAACAGAATCTTTGGAGAAAACTCACATGAACAAGGAGTGGACTTACAAATGTCACACTCATGGAGCTGGAGTAGTAATAGAATCTAACTTCCTAAAGGTATAATCCAGTATAGATAACTAATGTGTCACTTGTCTGCCCCATATAAGAATATATTTTGTTTCTCATGTCTGAATATAGTAGTTGTACTCCAACACATCCCTCCACTGTTTCACATTTTGCAGTGGGGGGAAAAAAATAAAATATACAGTACAGGCCAAAAGTTTGGACACACCTTCTCATTCAATGTGTTTTCTTTATTTTCATGACCATTTACATTGGTAGATTCTCACTGAAGGCATCAAAACTATGAATGAACACATGTGGAGTTATGTACTTAACAAAAAAAGGTGAAATAACTGAAAACAAGTTTTATATTCTAGTTTCTTCAAAATAGCCACCCTTTGCTCTGATTACTGCTTTGCACACTCTTGGCATTCTCTCGATGAGCTTCAACAGGTAGTCACCTGAAATGGTTTTCACTTCACAGGTGTGCCTTATCAGGGTTATTTAGTGGAATTTCTTGCTTTATCAATGGTGTTGGGACCAGCAGTTGTGTTGTGCAGAAGTGAGGTTAGTTGGACGATCATTTATTTTTCAACAGGACAATGACCCCAAACACACCTCCAGGCTGTGTAAGGGCTATTTGACCAAGAAGGAGAGTGATGGAGTGCTGAAAATGGTCATGAAAATAAAGAAAACACATTGAATGAGGAGGTGTGTCCAAACTTTTGGCCTGTACGGACTATATATATATATATATATATATATATATATATACTGATGTATTACATATTTAAGTTGATTTAGATAGATAGATAGATAGATAGAAAGGACTTTATTTGGCTTTTTACAGAAGCTCTTTAAATAAATGAATACATAAATAGGTAGATGAATAAATATACACATACACTATGGGCTGAACATACAGCAGAATTACTATAATGCAAGAAAATCTGTAATATTTCTGACTTGTCTGTCTCAGCCATAGTGAGGCATTATGCAGGCGTATTGCTGTTGGTATACAGGAGCTCCAGTAATGTTTCTTGACACACTTTTGCAGAATAATTTTCCACACAATAAAAATAATGTTTTAGCGTTCTGATGTGATATTAACAATTATGTTAGTTAAAATAGAAAAGGGTGCTCAGAATGGTATGATGAGATGGATGTAGGGCATCTAAAGAAAAGTCCCATGTGCAAAAGCGGTTTGCATTTTACATAACATGGGTGCTTGGCTTACATTGCTGAAAAAGACATAACAGCTTTTCTTCGTCTCATTTCTTATTTAAAGTACATTGCAGACAATTAAAATTGTTTCAAAAATCATAAAATGATTCTACGTACTTGATTTCTGCTTGTGCTTTACATAGCTCATAGTATTACAAATAATGTATTGAACTTTTATACCTTCTCTGGGATTTATTTCTACTTTGGTCATGATGTTACTGGGTACAAGACACACTCATACCTTTACTTCATGTTAACATATTTTGAATGTTTCACAAGTAAAACAAGCAATGTTTAGGCAAAAAAAAAAAACTAGAAGCAAGTACATGCTTCAATGCTAATCAATTGGACAAGTAGATGTAAAAAGTGTATAGATTTTAAACTTTTAAGTGCCTGTATCTGCTGTTAT
Organism: Polypterus senegalus; assembly: GCF_016835505.1. Classification (NCBI taxonomy): domain Eukaryota; kingdom Metazoa; phylum Chordata; class Cladistia; order Polypteriformes; family Polypteridae; genus Polypterus; species Polypterus senegalus. The sequence goes on from NC_053157.1 coordinate 35,605,911, forward strand.
ACTAGACACATTATCACTGATAGCTATGCACAAAGTTTATTCGGGTAATGGCATTTTAATGTATTTTCCTGTTCCAGCATAATACCTAAGATAACACCCTTCAAATTTCCTTATACTATATTTGAATTTATTGGAAAAAAAACAACTTCTAAGTGTGTACCTTCCTGGTATTTAGTATTTATTGGTGCCTTTCAGTGTTTAATTCTCTGTATGGCTGATGGCAATACACAAAGAAGATGACTTTGAAAAGTCATGGACCGTTGGGTTAGACTTTATACCTGTATTTAATCAGACAGCCTTAATCAGTTCAAAGTAGTAGGGTTCACAAGTGTTCACATATTAAATGTGAACTTAGATAGATAAACTGAACTTTATTTGTTCCCAGAGGGAAATTATTTCATGTATTGAACTCATTAAATAAATGAATAGATAGATAAATATGTTCACACACACACAACACAAGAGAATGACTAAAATGGAAAAAAATTGAAAAGACAGAAGAATTCTCACTTGCCAGTCATGGTCAAAGTGAGGCATTATGCAGGAATATTGCTGTTGGTATAAAGGAGCACCTGTGGCGTGACTTAACACACTTTTACTGAATATTTTGTTGGCTGAAAATCCTCATATTTAATGTATCAGAGAGAGGTTGTGCAGCATTGGCCACAAAGACACTCAGTTTTGTTTTTAAGTCTTTTTTTTTTTGCTACAACCTCCAAGGGGTCCTGAGTGTGTCCCATTACTGAGCCTGCCCATTTGTTTAGCTTGTTGATTTGGTGGCCATCACATGAAGTGATGCTACCAGCTTAGTACACCACAGTGTAGAAAATCACACTGGTTATTACAGAGTTGAAGAATATTGCTACTCACATTATAGGAATGCAGTCTCCTAATTAAAATAAGCATACTTTGCCCTTTCTTGATAATGATAATAATAATATGTGTAAGCTAAAAAAAACAATTGTGTGAGTATTAATATTTCTACATCTACCGTACTTAGAGTTTTGTATAACTTCCCAAATACATACATTAGATAGATATATTGATGTAAAAATGAAACCACCAACTGAAAATGGTTACCTATGTAAAATTGAATCTCTGAAAGGGAGAAGTAGAAATGAATCTTTATTTCTCATAAAAACAAACTACTGTAATTGGCTGATGTGGGCATCTGATACCATCTAGTGGCTTAAAACAGCAATTCAATGTGCTACTTTTTCCATAATTTGGCATTATGAAGAAATTAATAATTATTCTTTCAGTTCTTTGTAAAGACATGCCTGAAAAAGGCATTTTTTATATCTGAAATGTACAGAAAATGTTTTTCTGTCACGGACATTTTGCTTTTTGTAATGACTACAGTATGCATATCTTAAAGAAGTGGCAAAGCTTTATTTATTTTCTTTTTTTTTTTACTTTTAGAAATCTTTGGTCCCTAAAGGAAATGTTAAATAAAAAAATGAAATGCAAAAAATGAGCATATTAGTAATTGTCTAAAATTAATTCCTTTTTTAGCCAGTTATTGTAATGATGAGTTATTAGACGTAAATAGAACTGAGAGTTGGGATATTCTGTTACTTAATTAAATTTTATTGTATGTCACAAATACATAGACTCAGCTTTTACTGGTAACGATTTTCATATTTTTATATATCTATGTGGCCAGGTATAGATAGATTGTTGCCTCATCCATTGTTGTTTCCTGCTTTGCTCCTATGGCTGCCAAAATATGTATTGGCTTGGTAGCTGGGAGCACAAGAGATTTTGGAATGACATAAAATGATACATACGGCATATGTATCATTTTATGTCATTCCATAATAAAACAGAATGAGTTGAGTTGTTGGCTATAATGTACATATTAGAATACAACCCATGTTTTTAACCTATGTCAACACTGTGTGTCTGGCAACTGACAACTCTACCAACCAAAACGAGACTCTACACAGGCTGTCATTTGTGCTGTAGACAATGTGTTGCAAATGTCATAGCAACATAGATATAAAAAATATGCAAATCATAAGATACAAATCACTAATAACAAATTTCAAAATGTTTAATAAAAACATTCAGAAATGCCACTGACAATGTTGTGGACATTTACCTTGTAAAAGCAGTATTTTATTATGCTTTTGTGCCCTAAGAGGAACATTTTTTTTCTGAAGGAATACGCTCTCTTAAATGCACACAAGAATTACAAGAAAAAAGAACATAAGTTGTGATCTGGCTAAAATCAAAAGAACAGTCACAGAAAGGCATTCTAAAGACATATTGCCTTAGGTATGAAGAAGCCATGGTGTAGCAATACTTTATACACGTCAGCTGAATAATTCTTTGGCTGGAAGTATTTAGTGTGTCACGGAGAGAGGATGTGCTACATTGTTCATATTGGCCCACGGTTTAGAGTTTATTCTCTTCTCTGGTATTACCTCCATTGGGTAAAGAGTATGTCCCATAACCAAGTCTGCCTTCTTAATCAGCTAGTTGTTTTGGTGGGCCTCTCTCTGAAGTGATCTTACCAGCCCAGCATACCACAGTGTAGAAATTCACAGTGTTTATCACAGAGTTGTATTGTATTTATTATGTAAAGGATATCTAAGGATTCTTAGCTGGAGTTGTTGGATTGGTCTCTCATTGTATAAGAATTACATGTTACATTAGAAATGATCTTTCACAGCATGTATTCATGAATATATATATATATATATATATATAATTTGTGATTTTCCCTTGGGATTAATAAAGTATCCTATCTATCTATCTATCTATCTATCTATCTATCTATCTATCTATCTATCTATCTATCTATCTATCTATTTAAAGTTATACACAACTTTATTCAGCAATTAATAATAGAAGTTAAAAAAAAAATTTGGTACTACATTTTGGATGGAGATCTAAAAGTATTATTTGTTAAAAATTTCCAATAATAAAGAAATCAAGAATGAGCCAAATAATTTTTCATGGACCATTGTAAGTCAGTTTCACAATCAAAGAATAGCTAATTGATCAGATCTTGTATGTATTGAGTAGAATTAATCAAATTGGTGATTCAAGTGTACAGCACATATGCACATCTTATGCAACAGTGTGCAGTGTGTATATAAGTTATGTCAGATATGTGAGAAAAGTATTTTTGGGGATTTCTAAATTGGGGCTGATGTAGAGTATTGTTTTAGTAAGTGTGTGACACCCAGTCATTCAAAATTTAGATTGTTGTAAGTATATAATTATATTCTATGATTTATTCCATATTAAACTATATTTATAATTACATCAACACAATATAGTAGGCTGGTGATATAGTATGTGTCAAGATGTACTAAAACCAACTTTCATCATAGGTGCACTGATTTAAATGTTATTCTTGGATTTGCTGTGCTATTTGTAAATGTCCAATTTGGATATTCTACCACAAGAGGTTAATGGTGTTTTCCCAGAATTGTAATACTCCAAGATGTTTATAAAAAAAAAAAAATGAGTGAAAGGATAATTATTAATATTCTATTTTACATACTGTGTATTTTATTTGGATAGAGGAATCAAATTAAATTGTGTTTGATTTCACCTAATGGGTGCTAAGTATAAGATACATTACTTTTCATCTGTTTTTTTCCCAGAGATGATGTGGTGCAGTGTTTAGCACGGACACTGTTTGTGGAAAGTGTACATTTTCTTCAAGTGTTCATTTCTAGTTTTTCTTTGAATGTTCTTGTTTCCTCAATAATGTAAAGCAACAGCACACTGTGTGTGTGTCTGTGTGTGTGTATGGTTGGTCCTTATAATAGCCTGGTGTCTCATCCATGTTTACCTCCAAAGTAGGTGAGATGCCTTTGATACTGTATTGCAAAAGTTTAGTTAAGAATGTGGATGGATTTAATTTATTCCCAGACATGCACCCACGTTACTTCAGATGATCCATAATGTTAATCATAAAGGGACATTTTTGGCATGTAATGCTGTCTTATGGCTATGTTAATTGACTATAGACCTTTTCAATTTGCCTAAATCCAGCAAAGTGCAAAAACAAATATGACGGCGTTAGATTCTGAGATGCCTTTTTCATAATTTGTTTAAGCCAACTGAGCTAAGATTACATCTCATCATTTTTTGGAATGCATATCAAAACTAAGTAGAAATATACTAACTGTAATGCAAATTTTGCTTTCCTGTTAGGTGGGACCCATGCCTTGGCTGGGCCCTCAAACAGATGAAACTATCAAGGGGTTATGTCAGAGAGGAAAGAAAAACCTGCTTCTAGTTCCTATAGCATTCACCAGTGATCACATTGAAACATTACATGAACTGGATATTGAATATGCACAGGTTTTGGGGAAAGAGGTGAGTGAATCATCCCATATCCATTAAGTTGTCGTGCGTTGTGTTATGAAATAGTGTCTTAGATTTGTTTTGTATGTGGAGACTCTTCTGGTTTTTGTTGATATTTTTGTTTCTCCTATATCTGTTAAATATCTTCTAATGCATTTGGTCATTTCATTAGTGTAATAACTGAAGGTCCCCGGCTGCCTGAGATTTTCAATTTCAGACACCCTTTTCCAGTCAATCCAGCCAGGTGGCTGAAGTTTTTTATTCTATATGTATTCGTTAGCCATCCTGGAGTGAAAGATCAGTTGAGGAACTGGAAAAGCACCTCAGATAAATAATATTTAAAGCAGAGCTTTACTCTAAAAAGTGAGAACTACATTGTAAACCAGTGTTTTTGTAAGGAATTGAAAATGGGGGCAGAAGCTCCATTATAAGCAGACTAAGCATTGAAGGTTGATTACCTTGGACCTTGGATACAAGAAAGAGAGCTATAACTAGCTTTGCTCCATTGTAAAGACAAGGTATTTAGTCTGTCTTCCCCTTGCCAGTCCTCTCTTCACTAGTATTGTGGTTCTGATTAATGTCTAGGGACACTAGAGCAGTATATCATTCCCAGGTCTTCTTATTTTTGGCAGAGAAAACAATTTCTTTTTTATTTGATGGGATGACTGCTGCATTCACATTTTAGTTTATCTCGTCTCTAGGCTTGTTTCAAAAGTCACCAGTCAGTCGTCTTTTCTCAGGCTAACAGTGCCTTTGTAAATACAGAGTTTTTTTTTTTTTAATGTAGTTACTTAGGGTTAAAAATCACATTGGCAAGTTAAAATTCTTTGTCTCTTAACATTTGCTATCTAAATAGAGGTTTATTAAAAGCTTAAAATTTCAAATCCTGGAAAAGTAAAAGCTTTAAGTTGTGTGTTTTTTTTATGATTGAGGTGTATTTCTGTAGGAATTCAGTTTCTCTTTATAAGTAAACAATGAAGTATCTGCAATACAATTGGTAAATTAATGTATATTATCACTCAATATATTGTTAATTAAACTATATCATTTCATATCTAAAACGATAATAAAGTTGTTTTAGAAAACCGATTTTTAAATACAAGGTAAACATTATACATCACACGTTTTAGTTGATACAGAAAGTACAGTAAAACAAGTTAACACATCAAAGAGAAGTATAAGGAAAAAAGACAAGATATATACTCATTTACATTTGACTCTTCTAAGTTTCTAAATTCTTGTAAGTTTATATTTTTGAGCAGTTTTATTTTATACATCTCGCCGATATACAGTAATTAAATATGAAGATTAAAATATCCAGTTCAATTTCAAATGAAATGGTCTTAGATTTAAGTGTCACGCCTGTTGTGCCTTGCTATGTTAAACTGAACATAGTCATATAAATGCCTATGCTTCAAATGTGTAAAAACATGATTATTTTTTACATATTTTTTACATTATTGTGCTGTAGTGTTTGAAATTAAAATTATCAAGTTAAATTAAAATTTATTAAAATGAGGACTACATGTATATTATAGAAGTACTGAACCGTACACATGCATATGACATGCATTTTAAAGCCAATAAGGTTAGAGATAGATTTATCAATATTGTAATAAAATCTTATCCAGGCACTGGCTAAAAGTGAGGCATTATTGATCTACATATTAAGAGAAAGAAAGACATGTTGCATTTATTTGTTGCTGTCATTACTAACTTTTCACAAAATACTTTTCCAATTTGAGGTCCTGGCCTTTTTTCCTTTTACTTTGGTGTATGTAAAATTGACAGTAGACAAATGTCATGAAATGCATTCTATCTTTCAGTGTGGTGTGGAAAATATCAGAAGAGCAGAATCACTGAATGGAAATCCTCTGTTTTTTAAGGTATTTTTAGTTTGTCATTTTTTTTTATTATTGGAGTAAAGAAATGACAAACTTGTTTTCCCTTTGTGCTGTTTCCTGTTCTTTGCCTAACTGTTCCTGTTTTATAGAAGTATCTACCATATTTACAAAAGTCTGGTGTTCTAACTTGTCATGTAACTGTTTTAAGAATGCCACACTTTTCCATAGGAATATAATTGTAGTAATTCCATTACTTTTTATTTTCTCAATTACTTTTGTTTAAATAGACAAAGAAATATTTAATTGAGAAAAATGTTATTTTAAGCTGTAACTCATTCTTGTGATAAGATCTTTTAATAAGCGGTCTGGAGCTATCACAAAGCTATACAGTTGTTGTGTTACAGGGTCAAATATTTTGTAAAAAACATGTTAATATACAGAGACTTGTTTAACTCAAGTTCTAGGCACATTGAAAACAAATTACCTGATGTAATGTACCAATGTGTAATTGTTACAATTACAGATAGTCTTTTTATTCCTAAAGATAGCGATGAGTAAAGTACCCAAGTTAATAAAAGTGTTATAAATGTCCTGTATATATGAACAAGTAAAAATCAAAATACATTTGTATTCAGTTGGATAATAAACCAAGTGTACTGTATATATAAAGTAGAATGTCAACCTAGTAAAATAGATTGCAACATTAAATAAGTCAAAGGTCAATGTCAGCATGTTCCTTGAAGAACATTCTAGTATTTGAAGCACTGAAAATCGTGGTATACTGGTAAGGCTGCTATGGGATGAATGTAAATTTGAAAAATCCTAGTATTTGCAATTCTGCAATGAAAATTTACTTGTACAAATCAGTCAGACACATATTCAAAGATAACCTAAGCCTTTCTAAAACAAAACAAAAGAGAAAATCCCTTGTTTTCTCCTGAGAAAGTAATTGGTAGTTATTTGCCCTAAAAGATTGAGGAGGTGATATACAGTGGGATGCAAAAGTTTGGGCAACCTTGTTAATAGTCATTATTTTCCTGTATAAATCATTGGTTGTTACGATAAAAAATGTCAGTTAAATATATCATATAGGAGACACACACAGTGATATTTGAGAAGTGAAATGAAGTTTATTGGATTTACAGAAAGTGTGCAATAATTGTTCAAACAAAATCAGGCAGGTGCATAAATTTGGGCACCACAAAAAAGAAATGAAATCAATATTTAGTAGATCCGCCTTTTGCAGAAATTACAGCCTCTAAACGCTTCCTGTAGGTTCCAATGAGAGTCTGGATTGTGATTGAAGGTATTTTGGACCATTCCTCTTTACAAAACATCTCTAGTTCATTCAGGTTTGATGGCTTCTGAGCATGGACAGCTCTCTTTAACTCACACCACAGATTTTCAATTATATTCAGGTCTGGGGACTGAGATGGCCATTCCAGAACGTTGTACTTGTTCCTCTGCATGAATGCCTTAGTGGATTTTGAGCAGTGTTTCGGGTTGTTGTCTTGTTGAAAGATCCAGCCCCAGCGCAGCTTCAGCTTTGTCACTGATTCCTGGACATTGGTCTCCAGAATCTGCTGATACTGAGTGGAATCCATGTGTCCCTCAACTTTGACAAGATTCCCAGTCCCTGTACTGGCCACACAGCCCCACAGCATGATGGAACCACCACCATATTTTACTGTAGGTAGCAGGTGTTTTTCTTGGAATGCTGTGTTCTTTTTCCTCCATGCACAACACCCCTTGTTATGCCCAAATAACTCAATTTTAGTTTCATCAGTCCACAGCACCTTATTCCAAAATGAAGCTGGCTTGTCCAAATGTGCTTGAGCATACCTCAAGCGGCTCTGTTTGTGCTGTGGGCAGAGAAAAGGCTTCCTCTGCATCACTCTCACATACAGCATCTCCTTGTGTAAAGTGCGCCGAATGGTTGAACGATGCACAGTGACTCCATCTGCTGCAAGATGATGTTGTAGGTCTTTGGTGCTGGTCTGTGGGTTGACTCTGACTGTTCTCACCATTCGTCGCTTCTGTCTATCTGAAATCTTTCTTGGTCTGCCACTTCAAGCCTTAACTTGAACTGAGCCTGTGGTCTTCCATTTCCTCAATATGTTCCTAACTGTGGAAACAGACAGCTTAAAAGTCTGGGACAGCTTTCTGTATCCTTCCCCTAAACCATGATGGTGAACAATCTTTGTCTTCATGTCATTTGAGAGTTGTTTTGTGACCCCCATGTTGCTACTCCACAGAAAATTAAAGAAGGAGGGAAACTTACAATTGACCCCCTTAAATACTCTTTCTCATTATAGGATTCACCTGTGTATGTAGGTCAGGGGTCACTGAGCTTACCAAGCCAATTTGAGTTCCAATAATTAGTTCTAAAAGTTTTGGAATCAATAAAATGACAACGGTGCCCAAATGTATGCACCTGCCTGATTTTGTTTGAACAATTATTGCACACTTTCTGTAAATCCAATAAACTTCATTTCACTTCTCAAATATCACTGTGTGTGTCTCCTATATGATATATTTAACTGATATTTTTTATCATAACAACCAACGATTTATACAGGAAAATAATGACTATTAACTATATCCTGCAGTTTTAAACATAAATCAACATTCCACAGCTTGGGAGTGAATGATTTTGTCTTTTGAATTGAGCAAAAAGTACCAAGATTGTCTATTAAAAAAAAATAGATTTGAGCATGAAAGGTGTCTAATGTAGCATCAACATATAACCAAAGCTAAAGTACACAAGTACAAGTGCATCTGAGTTTAAAATTCCCATACATTTTTCCCAGGCATACATGTCATTTACATTAGTACATGGTACTTCAGGTAACATATTGCTTATGTTTTGGTAACTAAATATTAATTAGATAAACATTTAGGGAACTTCATGTCTTACAATTTTATTAACGTAACATCATGGGCTACACCTAACACCTTAAAACAGAAACAAGCTTGAAAGTGTTATCTTCACATATATTTAATTAAAATCTAGACAGATCAAAACAGTATATTCAATTAAATCAACTGCTCTGCTAAATAGAATACAGATTTCAATTCAATATAACTTATTTTTAAGTATGAACGTGTCAGCTGTATATTGCAATCATTATTGCAAATCATCAGAATAACTGCAACTGAAAACTAAAATTTAATTGATCGATTTGAACTTCAGTGGAATGATATGGAATCAATTTAAAACAATCATGGGACACATTGAAATTGACGTTTGCATGGGTTGTATTGTAGTCTTGCAGTTTGACATGTCCTAAAGAAATTCAGGCTGTTCTCAGCGCATTTGGAAGACAAGCTTACCATTTGGTTTGTGTAACTGATAAAGTGGGCTTTCTAATGTATTTGTCATTTTGTGTCTGACATATAGGTCTTAATAAACCAACGTATGACAATAATTAAAAAAAAATATATATATGTTTAAAATGAAATGAATTATGTGCTAGCTCAAGTTTAACTTGACAAGTTCAGTAAACTATGTATGTTTTTAGAGTGACTTAGTTCATTACATTGCCTGCAAGAAAGGGTTGTGTCCTTGCATTGCTTTAGTACTCGAAACAGTATGGAGAATATGGAGATTCTTCAAAAAGTGCACACTAGCGACTTTAATCAGTGTCCCTATATTTGTATGGTGTGTTTGAGTTTTAGCAGTGACTTTTTTGAGATTTTATTTCTTAGTGTTCACTATTTTTAACCATTATTACTTTTTAGGACATTCTTGTTCATTGTCTTGTGTATTTATCAAAAAGTATTAATAGAAGCATCCATGTTTACTTTCCCTAGAGTGCATCATTTTGTCCCATTTCATTACTAAGTGGCTTAGTTGAAAATAAAATGTTACTCTGTACTTACTGAAAATATTTCCTGTAAAAGTTTATCAATAAGCCCATCCTTATTTCCTCTTTAAAAGCAAGTATGGATTGTAAACAGTACCAGCCAGCTTGTAATGTTTTGTTACAAAGCCTCTAAATCAATCTTTGGTTTTCAGTTGAGTTCAAACCACTTGAGCATCCCTCATGGGGGTTATGACGTCATCTTAGACCCTTTGATTGAATTAGGATCTTATAATTCAGAATGGAAAGGGAACAAGGCAGTAATCTCCTGAGAAGTAAATTGCTTTAGCAAGATGCTTTCCTCAGCATTTAATAGGAAAAATCTAGTGACATTGAAATTTGTTCAGGAAATGGGTTTCTGTCTTGAAGACGTAGAAGATGAGAAGAATCATTTCAGTTGCTGAAATGTACGATTGATAGAAATGTTGACATGTAATGAGATATTTTGTAATGCATAAAAATAACTTTTAAATAACTCTTTCACTCATGCATAGATTCTATATGCAATGGTTTGATATTTCATCACATACACATTTTACCTGTTAAATTTCCTTTTAAGCACATATTCATAGGCAATGTGTAGGAGTGATCTTCTGTTTATGGAGTTTTCCCTATGCTTATACAACACTTTTTTTAATTGCAAGCAGTATTTAGTTTTTAGTTAGAAGTTCAGGTTTCAGAAGAAGGGAATGTAGATTTAATATTGTGAAAAGAAGCAGCGTCTTTACAGGCCAAATGGTCTTCTCTTACCTTTGAGCAATTTGTTTTTTTTTTTTGGTTTTTTTTTAATCTGTACTTGTTATATCACAGTGGGCTAAGGGCATCAATAATTATCTCTGCTAAACTCCACCATTATAGACTTTCTCTTGAATAGTTGGCAGTATGCAGCGGAGTAGAACAATTGAGAAAGATGAAAAGGAAATACCGTATATGCTCATGTATAAGTTGGGTTTTGAAACCTGAAAAACCAATCATAAAATCAGACCCCAACTTATACGCCCATTCAAAAATGCGGCACTTATTTTTATTTATTTATCTGTCAAGTGGGTGTTAGCATATCATAATCCCTTGTACCAATAGCGTGAGTTTTCCACATTCGATTTATATGACCAACATTATAAAAAATACCAGAAATTATAATGTAAAATCAAGTCCCGACTTATCGGCCGGAGAATTTATCTGTGAGTATGTACGGTATATTCTTACCTCAAGAAAATCAGTTATAAGAGTCTGCAATAAAATTATTTTTAATCTCCTTTTGTTATAACAAGGATGCCTCATAAACACGAAAAGGAGTATTTTCTTACATAAAACTTTTTCTGCTTCAAAGTGGACATATTTGGTAAGTTTTAAGACTTTTCCATTCACCTATGGACCTGTGTATCCATCACTCCCGTAAGCTGCATGAACAAACAAGAAACTTTCAAAACTTAATTAAAAAAAAAAAACTTACTTTGGAACACAATTTTATGAGGCAAATCAATATACAGTATACTGTGATTGTGAAGAAATAAGTTTAACTTGAAAAATACCAAAAACTCCCAACATTTTTTAAAAATTCAAATAAGCATTTTAAGACACTAAATTGCTAACACTGTCACAATATATTTTCTATTATACTAACTTCATATCCCATAGATTACATTTTTTCAAAAAGATGTATTTTTGCTCCTTGTATGCAGTGCACTCCAGTAATATATTTTTTACTGTTTCAGAAAATGTCATGTTTGTTTATTCTAAACAGTGAATAATTTTACCCTGTGTGCCCAAGACGTAATCTTGAGATTATGACTTCCTCCCTCCAATTTCTGCCTTCTACTTTGCGGTTTCCTATCACTTTCTGAATTTAATATACTGTAGATTCTCTCCTTTCTCATCTATATCCCAGCTCTCTTGCCAATTTGACTTAATGGATTACAATATTCCGAGTTGAAAGACCATGTCATGCTGTCATCAACAAGTGTTTGCAACTGAGGAAAATTCTCAAAAAAGATGTTTAATTCCTCCACCAGAGTCCCACTGTTGGCCATCTTCCAATGGAATGTACCCCCTACACCCTGTTTGAGAGATTTTCAACAACAACAACATTTATTTATATAGCACATTTTCATACAAAAAAATGTAGCTCAAAGTGCTTTACATAATGAAGAATAGAAAAATAAGAGACACAGTAAAAATAAAATAAGTCAACATTAATTAACATAGAATAAGAGTAAGGTCCAATGGCCAGGGGGGACAGAAAAAACAAAAAAAAAAACTCCAGACGGCCGGAGAAAAAAAATAAAATCTGCAGGGATTCCAGGACATGAGACCGCCCAGTCCCCTCTGGGCAATCTACCTAACATAAATGAAACAGTCCTCTTTGTATTTATGGTTTTCACGGAAGGATTTGATGATGATGATGATGATCACGTGGACTTCTGGCTTTTAGTCCATCAATGTTGGTGCATCATGGTGCTTTGAGTAGGTTGGTGGTGGCGCAGGCCGCCACCACAGAGAAACCGGAAAAAGAAACAGAAGAGAGAGTAGGGGTCAGTACGGACATCAGATGAAAATCTAACTGGATGCCCAAACCACCTTGCCTGGCTTTTCTTCGTCCTGAGAAGCAACAATTCTAATCCTGTACACAAATGTAATTTTAGCCACTTGTACTTGCAGTGTTCTTCCTTCTGTCCCTGCACAAAGCTTGTGACTGTAGTTACTGTAAGGTGGGATTTGTGCACTGACTCATAAATCAAATGTTTTGTGTGTGGAATTACTTACCATTTCACTGTTGGTTTTTTTTTACATTGTCTGCAGAGGTACAGCCACTTCACTTATTTGTTGGTCTGTCTTATGATCACCAATTCTCTTACTCAAAAATAAGACCCACAAAACACTTGAACACCTCCACTTGAGGCAGTTTCACCCCATTTACCTGAAGGAAGGTATCAGTCTCCTTATAAAAACTGTACTTTTTCTTTTTTACTGGACAGATTTTGCTCAAGAAATGACTCATGAGACTTTGAAAGGTGCCAACAAAATAAACCTTGAAAAATCTTTTAATCAAGGTCAATAACAGCATTGTATCACTGATCCACTTAGTGGAAAATTTCGCCATGAAGTTATCATACAAATAGCAGAAGTAAACCTTTTTGTTTACTGGTTAACACAAGAATTGATAAGTAAAAATTTGGTATAAACCAGGACACGTTATTATACAACATTGAAACAAATTCTAAAATGTTTTGCATCATAATTTAGATCGGATCACTTCATAGTCTCAATGTCTGATGCTTTGTCAATGACTTGATGTTGACTTTCTTTAACATATAAATGCACAGAACAAGATTAGCTTAATCAACCAAGATAGCAGTATTAGCAGCACTGACAACTTTGGGGGATCGTAGTTTATTCTTAAATAAATTGCACACTAGTTGTGTATTATTTACAATGTAAGTTGATGCCAGAAAGACTTTCTGTATCTCAAGAATATTTCTTACCTAAGGCAGTTTTCTTACCACCCATGGAACTGAGAAATTAGTTCAAACAGTAAAATCATTTAGAGAATGGCACCATGCCCGTGTAGTCCAATGGGTACACTTACTTCTCTACACTTAGTTGAAAATGTGCCAGTCAGTAATGCAATTAAGAACAAAAAATCCAATGACATTTCTAAGGGTTTTATGATGTCCCACTGACTTACTGTCAAGCACTGGAGTCAATCTCTGGCATTATGACACACTAAGTCTATGGCACTCAATACTTCAGTTGACACAAACAATTATAAACTCCACTCAAAGGATGCTGACTATCTTGCACCAGACATAATAAGCAACATTAGAAAATTATTGACATTTAGTTAATGGCCTATTAACTATTAATTGATCTTAACTTATCTTGTTAACTATTAATTGATCTTGCTTTTAATTGGAATATCAGTTTATTGAGTTGATAAATCACATAAAGTAAAACACATTTACTTTAAAAATGCAATCAATACAACACTGCAGACAATTTATATTTAAAAATATTAAACAAAAAAGATGCTGTGAGAGAATAAAAGACACCATCAAGGGGTAACATAGCTTTTTGTAAATGAGGTGCTTTGAATGCAGCACACTTTAAAAAGAAATACTGTAGCATGAACAGACTACTGAAAGGGGTTAAGCAAAGAGAAAGTGTTGTAGGTGCTGGCTTAAGAAACTGGCTGATGTCATGTTCGTTCATGTACTTAGGAAGATTTGCCAGCTTTCACATACACAGTTATCCATAAAAGAATTATCTGAATTCAAGAAATATTTAAGGACAATAATGTAGTTGAAAGGAGACTTTTATTTAGGTATATTTATTTGGGTAGGTTATCTCAAAGAATTACTCTCTGTCTCTGTACTGTGTCCATTTGCTGACAACCTCTGCCCTTGGCACTGTCTCTTACTAGACAGTAACAGGATGCTCCCTCTTCAAGCATTTGCTGGAGAGAAAATAAAGATGCAATGAACAAGTTTCCTCCTGCCTGGTCCCTGTCTTAGAGGTCCTAGTTGAGGACAAATTTCTTTCATTAATATGTTATTTCTTCCACAATGCATTATTGCTTTAATTAAAACTAAACTGAACATTCCCTTTCTTAATCTTGAGAAAAAAAACAACATTCTGCTGCCACTATAGCTACACATGGAGATTCATTATACGTTTTCTCCTGAACAGTAAAAATGATGCTTTAATGCCTTTTAATTTCTTTGTCTCTTTCCTTTTTGTCTTTTCCTTTCTCATACAGTTTGACATGATTTTAGTTTAATTGATTAATTCAGATTGTTCATTAGCAAGGGGTCATATATGCATGTATAGTATATGTGTATGTCCAGTTTTTACCGTATATACTCGCGTATAAGTTGGGTCTTGAAACCTGAAAAATCAATCATAAAACCAGACCCCAACTTATACAACTGTTCAATAATACAACACATAATTATTATTATTATTTTTTATTTTTTTTACATCTTCTTGCCTCCTCCAATCTTGCATCGGTTTCTCAGACACATTGAATTTTGTTGCATCAGTGCAGTTATCAATTTCTTTCGTTACTTCAACGAAACCACCTACATATTTTCTTCTGATTGAACGCTCCATCGTAGCTAAGGGATGCTCTTACAATGAAAGTGTAGGAGGGTGTGAAATACAAAAAACACTATAAACAGTACAAACGTCGATTCAGAATAGTTCGGGTATTACCATGTGGTCACGAAGGCACAATGCATAGAAAAAAAGGCAGTGTGCTCCGTGGTTACTCTCTCAAGTACTGAAGCATATTAGGGCCACTGAGAAGAAAATAAAAATATGGATGTAGTGAAGAAAAAAAAAAAGCATATATAGAATAAAGTCAAGGAGAGGAAGAGAGAAAATCAGTTTAAGAAGCATGTACCAAGTAACATGGATCAAGCAGCACGTAATACAAAGCATTTAATGTGCCACATTACTTATCACGGGGTTTGAGAAAATCTACTAAACTAAACATTGATTTTAAAATAAAATGACATTTACGATGTTCTACTTTAGTGACAAAAACTACGAGAATAAAGTCAACATGTCGACTTTATTCTCGACATAAGCGTCGAGATTAAAGCAGAAAATGCCAAGAATAAAGTCGTCATGTCAACTTTATTCTCAACATACACTTTTTTTTTTTTTCTTCACTGTGGCCCTAATACGCTATTGTAGTCAGGTGGACAATAGCATATCATAATCTCTTGGATCAATAGCACGGGTAATTAGGAGGCCAGAATGACCAGACCATGGTGGGCAATTTGAGTGCATCGGGATGCACTCTGTTCTTTATGAAGGATGCCCAGGGATGACCTCAATTTTGTCTCATCCAAAGGATGGTGCCATTTGTACAGCACAGTGTCTCCATCACTGTGCTGGGGCATTGGCATCTACATTCAGACCACAAGGTAAGCACCTCCTTCTGGCCTTGCCAGTGCGTCTTCCAGCAGCAACTGAAGCTTTTCCTGGTTGGTCTTTCTTCTAAGTACTGGCCAGGCTTGAACATGCATAACTTTATGTGAATGACCTGTTCTGAAGTGCATGTGGTATGGCTGCTTAGGAATAGTTTCTACTTTGTGCATATTATCATAGTTTGATGAGCTAAAGGTCACCACAACAGAGTATTCATAAAGCAGTGGTACAAACTGAACAATGACATTGAAATAGAAACAATCTGAAGTCTCAGGCCAGCTCCAGTCTAGTCTACGATCTAAAAAGGTAACACTGATTTTTAGTCATGCTTTCTGACTTATTTTTTTCTTTTATCTTTGTTTCAGGCACTTGCAGATTTGGTACATAACCACCTGAAGTCCAGAGAGTCCTGCTCCAAGCAGTTAACACTACGATGTCCTCTTTGTATGAATCCTGTTTGTGGGCAGACTAAAGCTTTTTTTGCAAGCCAGAAGCATTGACAACTTCTAGTAAAATATGTGTGAAATAGACTGAAACAAGGCCTGAAGCATATCATCAATTATGTATTCCCTTTTTTTGCCGAAAGTGTCTTTAACAACTGAAACTTTTTTTTTTTTTTTAAATACTTTTTTTCTGTATACACTAGGAAGCTGCCTTAAGTCTTGCTGTGATCACCTTAATAGGAAGACTAAGTTTACTGATGGGAATAAAATATATATTTTTTTTTACTTGGAGCCTGACCATTGAGTGGCAGTGTTGTAAAGAAAATCAACTAGGATGCAGAGCAGACATCTTTTAAACACTGGATGATGATCTGGTTAACAGAGGAATCATGACAAGCTGATAAACATTGCATGATGAGGACATGAAATCATTTCTAATAGAACTGACACTGAATAATTCAATGGAATAAAATCAAGAATCGCAAAATAAAATAATTTACTTGACCTTTCTTTATACTGTACATGTAGTAAAGAAGGTTCTTCTGTAAACATGTATGCTGTGCATAAAGTTCAAACAGCAGTATGTAATGGTGCTATTTGGAACTCAATGTCAATGCCTTAAAATGATTTTTGTATGACATGTTTTGACTATGTATCAAGTATTTGATTTTTTTTTAATTGCTATTTGTTTAGATTGCAGAAGTAAGATCAGTGTTTGAATGCTTAATTCACCACAAACACCTGTGTTAAAAAATGTGTGTATGTATACAATATATATATATATATATATATATATATATATATATATATATATATATATATAGTGTAATGGATTATGTTAGGGGTATGATTTTTATTCTAGCTCAGATAGCAATTGTGAGATACAGCAGTGTAATGATTCAAACTAATGCCTTATGTTTTCAGACTCCTGGGTTCAATCACAGTCTGTGAAGTTTGCACACAGTATCCCGGGTTGTCTTGGTTTTTTTCTGAAAACTTTGAACTGTGGGAGACATTGGCTGTCAGCCTTTCAGTAAGGTTATGACATGGGACAAACTAGATCAGAGAAGTACTAATATCTACAAATCCTGAAATTAGTTGTAGTCGTCAGATTTTCCTGCTTCAGCTAGCTATCAAGAATGCAATATATTTGGGAGTATTTTATTTTTGAATAGAAATCTGTTTTGAAGATGAACAGCAGGCTGACGAAATGTTTAGCACTACTGCCTCATGGCAAATTGAGCATCCTAGGTTTGATTCCTGCACCTACAGTATTTGCTGTCTCTATGGAGTGTGGACATTCTTCTCATGGGTTTGTCTTTGGATACTTTGCTTGTTCTCCCACATCCTCAAAGTTGTGCTTGTTGGCTTAATCAACAGTTCTAAATTTGGCCCACTTGTGTATGGTTGGGTGTATGTGAATGGGTCCTTGCGTACAGATCTTCCAGGATAGGCTTCAGCCACTAGCAACCCTGAAATGCAGTAAGCGTTATGAGAATGTTATATTATTGTGAATTACAAAATCTTAATAAATGTTCTTGCCCCTTATGTCTGCTAAGTATAAGGGTGGTTTTCAGAATATGTAAAAGTGTGCTATTGTTATGTTTTCATTTTTTGAATTTTGAATCTTTTTTTTTTTTTTTTTTGCTATTTATGATTTTCTAAAGGATTATTCTAAAATGTCATAAAAAAGCTGTGAGTCAGTTTATTTACTGCTTTGCAGATTTTTAGCCGATGGTTAAAACTTAAAATGCACTTGTACACATCAGTGGCACTCTTTTGTTGCCACTACAGCAGCTGCAGTTATTAATTGTAAGCTTTCTATTCCATTTTATTCATTTCTTGTGCAAGTTTAAAATCACCCCAGCAGTGTATAAATGTGTGCTGTGCTTCTCTATTGGCCTTTGTTAAGGATGGCAGTGACACTTTATCTACAATAACTTCAGCTTACAGAACTTTACCTGGCCTCCTTTACATGGTATGCATGTTCAGAACTGTTTAAGTACTGCTTTCAAACTTATCCAATGCTGGTAAGACTAGACAACGATATTTTCCAAAATGTTTGCTTCCCGAATACTACTTTAGTGACCATGATAGACAGCTTCAAGCTGAATACAGCTATAATTCTCGATTTAAATGTATCACATAGGAATTTAGAGAAATGTGAAGTTAACTTTTATTGAATTTACTGTGTTTAACCGCTTAATGTTGCTGACCCATTGCATTCGTTTAATTGAGTTCAAAATGTTTTGCTGCTAATTTTCATTTGCATTCAGGATCTGGGTAACTTTTCCCAAGGTAGTCTCAGTCCTTCATTAGCGTGTCAGGGCTATGGCTTGTTCACAGTCATCGTTAGGAAACCCCCAGTGATGCATATTGCAAAGCTCTATAAATGTTCTGACTCCTCAAACTTTTTCCCAGCAATCGGCAGCCATGGGCTCCTCTAAGCAGCTGCCTAGCACTCTGAAAAGTAAAATAATTGATGCTAACAAAGCAGGAGAAGGCTACAAGAAGATAGGAAAGTGTGTTCAGGTAGCTGTTTCCTGAGTTTGTAAAGTTATAAAGAAATGGCAGTTAACAGGAACGCTGGAGGTCAAGTTGAGTTCTGGAAGTCCAAGAGAACTTTCTGAAAGAACTGCTCATTGGATTACAAGAAAGGCAAATAAAAACCCCCGATTTGACTGCAAAAGACCTTCATTAAGATTTATCAGACTCTGGAGTGGTGGTGCACTGTTGTCCTGTGCAACGACACCTGAACAAATATGACCTTCATGGTAGAGTCAGCAGAAGAAAAACTTTCCTGTGTCCTAACCACAAACTTCAGTGCCTGACGTTTGCCAATGAACATCTGAACAAGCCTGATGCTTTTTTTGGAAACAAGTGCTGATGAAGTCAAAATAGAACTTTTTGGCCACAATGTGCAAAGATATGTTTGGCGAAGAAGGGTGCTGAATTCTAGGAATATAACATGTCTCCATCTATATGAGCATGAGGGTGGACTGATCAGGCTTGTGTTGCAGCCACAGGGAACATATCATTGGTAGAGGAAAGAATGGATTCAAGTAAATACCTGTAAATTCTGGAAGCAAATATCACACTATCTTTAAAAAAAAAAGTTGCAGTTAAAAGACAATGATTTGAAATGCATCTCAAAATCTACAACGGAATACCTCAAGAGGCACAAGCTGACAGTTTTGCCATGGCCTTCACAGTCCCCCGACCTAAACATCATTGAAAATCTGTGGATGGGTTTCAAAAGAGCAGTGCATTCAAGGCAGCCCAAGAATCTTGCAGAATTAGAAGCCTTTTGCAAGGACAAATGGGCAAAAATACCCCAAATAAGAACTGAAAAACTATTAGCTGGCTGCAAAAAGAGTTTACAAACTGTGATACAGTACTTACCAAAGGGAATCTTATTAAGTACGGACCAGGGGCCTCATGTATAACGCCATGCGTAGAATTCGCACTATAACATGACGTGAGCACAAAAGCCGAAATGTGCTTACGCACAGAAAAATCCAAATGCAGGAATCTGTGCGTACTCCAGCTTCCGCGTTCTTCCACTCCATAAATCCCGGTCAGCGTGAAAAGCAACGCTCGTGCACACACTTTATGTAACGCCCCAACTCCTCCCAGAGTTACGCCTCTTTGAATATGCAAACAATATAAATCGCCCTTAAGCTCAGCCTTCTGTGAAAAGACAATGGGAAAAGCACGGGGGAAATTATAAGAATTTCAGCGAATACCAAGTGGAGGCAAAAGAAAAACATACTATTTGTTTATTTAAACTGTGGTATAATCAACAAAAGGAAGTTGATCGAGTGACATAGCGTGTTGGAGAAACTTGAAAGCTCAAGTTCACAAAGTCACACAGTGCCGGAAACAAAAAAGATGATGTCAGATATCAAAGTCGCTGTGAAAAGGTGAGTCGTAGCCCACCGTCTGAGTGTCATATGAAAGCTTATTAGGTTACAGAGGAAAAAAAAGGCACACAGTGAGGAAAAAGCACGAAATATCAACTTCAATCTCGAAATTTCCACTTTGATCATGTAGTTTATTTTGTCATTAGAAGTAGAACATAATAAACATCGTCTTAAAATTGTTTAATTAACCAGTTTCTCAAATCACATCGTAATTAAAGTAGCACGTTAAATGATTTGTTTTGCGTGTGATCTTCTATGTGCTCTATGTGTGTGAATCACTACTTGCTTCTTAAACTGGCTCTCTTCCTCCGACTGGACACAGAATCCATTACATTCGTGATATTACAGCTCTCTGAATAACTAAAATACTGAGATGTATACGTGATACCATTTTCATGATGATAGGAGTTAAAGCACGTTATTAAACATGGGTTTCACGGCACAGTGATTGTGCACGACCTTCGATGAAATTATTTATTGCAGCAGTAATCATGGGCAGCTCTAAGCATGTGGTGGCCCCTTTGCCCGCCAATGTCAATATGGTATCTTATGCACGGTGGATGGCCACGTCCGTTGCAGACACTGCATAACCGCCTCGTGCTCATGACACAAGCCTTTAACTTTTGTCGAAATTTACCGCTGCGTTTTTAGCTGTGTCATTATTTTCTCTTTCTGTTTTATATTCGGTATATATTTGCGTGGCCGCCCCTGCAGTCCTTGCTTTTCTTTCTCTAAGTAACCGATCGCCACACAATCAGCTCTGTAATAGACGTTAAGCCATCTGTAAGCTTAAAGCGCCGATTCTTCAAAACGTTTAAGGAACATTGAAATATCTTCGTAGTACATGTTTAATTATTCTAGCCTTAACGCCAGTCCCAGTGAAGAATATAGATTATTTAAATGAAGTTAATGTTTTATCTGTATAATATAATAAACATATTTTGCTGCATTTCATCTTAAAAATGATATCGTCATCATATGTAAATACGCGCTTTATAAAGTGGCTCAGGTTGTGCGATATTATAATTAGTGCAAGTTTACAGTGGGGTGATTGTACTTATAAGTACAAACAGTTCTACAAGGAGCAATTGATTGAGTGCATTTAAAGTTCTTGGGATGAAACTGTTTCTGAACAGCGAGGTTCGTACAGGAAATGCTTTGAAACGTTTTGCTGTGGCTGAGACAGTGTGGGCTTGATACTGTATACCGATAATTCTCTTTCCGATCAGCTGCTGCTGTGATTCACACTCAGATAAAGTGATATAAATACTCCGAGTGGTGCAGTGAGAGTAATATGGAAAAAGATGATCCGCTGTGGCAATTCCTAATGGGTGGAAGAAAAAGAAGAAGGTGAAGGTGGTGGTGGTGCAGTGAGAGTAACAACGCTAAAGCAGTTATGGTATTTTTAATTCTATGGCTATTCCCTGGACCATTATATTGTTACAAGTTAATTACAATCCGATGCATTACACTAATAAACAATATGCGGTTAGTTTCAGTGTATTTATAAAGCCGCGTCAGGAAAATAAGAGTAACCACACAGGAGCAGTAGCACTGCTTTGACGCTGAGTGCCGCAAGTCTGCAAAACCGAGCGGAGAACTTGCGTATGACAAGGTATGAGGTACCGTGGAAAAGTGCGTGGCTTTACGCCAAGTGTAGGTTTTATACATCACGATTTGAACGTGGAAAAGTTTTTATGCAACATTCTTACGCACCGTTCATACATGAGGCCCCAGGTTGGGTGCCCAAACTTTTGCTTCAGGCCCTTTTCATTTTTTGGTATTTTGTTTGTAATTTTGCTTAAAATACTAAAGAAATGTGTCATCTTTAAGTTTATTCCTTTTGTTGATCAGTTCATCTTCAGCTCAATTAACTATTCACAATAACAGCAATTTTAAGCAAGGCTGCCCAAACGTTCGTATGCCACTGTATGTAAAATGTATTAAGAAATCAATAGTGTCCAAAACGTGACATAATTTGTTAAAAGCCAATGTCATCATTTGATGATGGTGATAGAAAATGTTGCCTTATGTGTCACTCCAAAATCTCCCATAAGTGCATATTTGTGCCTTGCAGATGGGGGCCATCCTCAAAGGTTCCACTACCATCAACCCCATAAACTCTT
Organism: Polypterus senegalus; assembly: GCF_016835505.1. NCBI lineage: Eukaryota > Metazoa > Chordata > Cladistia > Polypteriformes > Polypteridae > Polypterus > Polypterus senegalus. Next base: position 35,628,373 of record NC_053157.1, read on the forward strand.
AATTAGTCATTCCAGTAGTTTTGTAAGAATTAGGCGCCAGTCCTATCTACTTAATTCATCCTAAACAAATAGACTTGATGTAATTTTTGAAAGAATTAAGTGGATAGGACTGGCGAGCTTTGTTGGGCTGGATGGCCTGTTCTCGTCTCAATTGTTTTAATTTGTTTTATATTCACTTCCAGTTGCTTTATGGTTGGAGACAACTGGTGAACCAACACTGTGCCAGGACCTTGCACCACAGCTGTTTTCACAATTCTGTCAGTAACCTGTATACAGATAAAGATGCATAGCTTAGAAATCGTAATACCGCACAGTTGTACTTTCCAGCATTGCAAATATGATACGGCAGCAGCAAGTCCTGACTCCAAAGAAGTGTCATCAGCAGATTTAAATATGTGGTCTTATGCATGCATATGTGATGAAACTAAAGGAAAGGAACCAGCAGCTGATGTCCATAACTAGGTTTTAAAATGCTAAAAACCCTAATATTTTTCCAACTAAAGATGTGTTCACTACTCTCAAGTCATTTTCTATTTTTATTTATGGCTACAAGCAATGAGGCAGGAAGTACCAGCGCAGCTGATGAGCTTTACAGATAAAGGGAATTCTGTGCAGCACAGTCTACTTTCTGATTTGCTGTCTGGGAAAGGATTGTATCATTTTCTTCAGAAGGCTGCTGAAAAACGTCTCGACTGTAGAAACAACGAATCTGTGATTGTTCTGAAAGCCCCCAAGACATTTACAGTAGCTTGGTATACAAAGCTACATTCGGTTCCTAAATTGAATGTGTCTCTGTTTCTTTTCTTTTTTCAGGAAATAAACCATGAAATACTCTGAGACAGAAAGCCTGCTGGCAGGTTAAAAGTGGCTCCGGTGACTTTGAAAGGACGGCAGTTGCCAGCTGTGTCAATGACATAGCTAGTAGAAGAGTGTTTGGCTCGTGAGTGTTGACAATTCTGGAGCAATTTATTTGATTTCCGTCTTTATTTTTATTTTATTTTTTTATTTCATGGTCTTTTGTTATTAGTTAAAGCCAGCATGAATCAAGAAAGGCTAATTCAGTGCTAATGTAAAGAGATGCATTTCTATTTATGTATTTTAAATTTGAGACTTTGCTGAAATGAGTATTGCTTTTTTAATATGTTGCATTTACTATGTAGAAATAATCCTGACAAATGGAAAATGTATCAAACTTAGATTTCTAGACAGCTCTTCCATAGAAGCAGGTGTTCAAATGCTATTGGAAAATTAATATATCTTAAGAGGATTGTTGTATATTTTCTTCTTTGTTTATCCTATCAAAACCTGAAACATAATCTATAAATGTGTTAATGTCTGGTAGTAATGTTGTGATTTTCAGACATAGCCTATATTTTACAATAGAAGGAAATTAAGTTGAGACACACTGTCAGTCAAATAAAGGTGTTGGGAAGTGGTAGCACCCCACTGGCAGTTTAGCTGAATAGAAGTCAATTTCAATCACGTACAGCTCATCAGCCCAAGCACATGCTGACAGTTTAGTTCCAAATTTCTGCACAATCGATAGTTTATAAAACAGGCTGATACTTTCCTTGACAATTTTTTCTTTCTTTTCTTTAATGGTAATGTCCAAGGGTTGTGTTAGGCAAGTAAAAGTGCTCTTCAAAAGTAAAACCATTCCCTGCTTAGCATATAAAATGCTATAAATTCAGGTATATCTTACTAGCGATTTCTGACAATGAAAACGGTTATGGCTAAGCTCCCCATGGTTTCGGATATACCCAATGATGTACGCGAGCACATCATCAGTGATTTTAACTGGGGTCATTGGGTGTTTCAAATTTCAACACTCTCTCCCATGCGGCCCAGTCAAGAGTGATCAGGTCCCAGCTTGTGTCCACAGCTCGCTCGTCTTCATCCCCAGCCACCCTGAGGCCTTCTGTGCTTCCTCCATGGTGGTCCTGATGGCTTTTTTCTTTTGTATGCCTGTGATGCCTAGGAGACTATAGGTCTTGAATAAGAACTGAGCTGCAAAGCTTCTGCAGCCAACCTCTACTGGGCCATAATGTGGTCTCCATCCTGTCTGCACCACCAAATATTCCTATTGGCTTGGTTCTTTTCATTTGTCTTTTCCATTCTCTCCTTCCACGGAATGACTACCCACTTCATTGAGTATGAAATAAACACTGTCTAGCCTGAGAGTTGTCTCCAAGATGTTTCCAGGAGTGCAAAGCTGTTTCCACACATCTATCATCATCTAACAGTCATGTGCTGCTCCAAATAGTCCTACTCTTGCTTTTGGTTGAGGTGCTGGCTTCTCTCCTGCCCGGACAAATTAGATCAGCCTTGTTGCTAGTTGAAGGTACTTTGCACCTATGGTGCTGTCGATTGTTTCTGTTATTGTCTGCAGAACCTGATTGTGTTACCAACAATAGCATCCTTCCCCCAGTGCTTTGTTTCAATAGCTGGGTATCCAAAGTTCCTCTTCTGTGACACAAGTGGCATGCTGGTGAATTGGCCTGGCCTGAATAGACATCAAGACGTTAGATGGGCTTGGGAGCATATCACACACTGACTGGACAAGATACCTGATGTGGAGAGGCTGAGACTGACATAGCTCAGACCAAAAGATCTTTTGGCCTAGTGCCGGTTTCCATTTTGTCCATGTGCATGTCTCTTCCTGGACTTCCTGGTTGCTGACAATTCATTCCCTAGGTTTGGTTGGCGTGAGCTGTTGTAAAGCTGACAAGCCCTGATCAGCCAGATGCCGATCAGATGTACCACAGCCATAGTTCTGCCTGATACACTGCTTATTGTGCTTTTCATTTTCTTCCTGTTAAAGCCTGTATCAACAAGACAAAAATTCACCCAAACAAAAGAGTCTTCAAATGCTTCTTAAACATATTGAAGGATTCTGAATTTTCGAATGGAGGTGGGCAGCTTGCCTGCGGCTATGAGCTACAATGAAAAGAGTCTGGATTGAGATTTAAGGCCACACACAAGTGTCATCAGTGGGTAAGAAGGTGCATTGGACCTCATGAGTATCACCGTATATATGTAGGTCCTGATCCATTAACTATCTTGTAGGCAAGCATCAGGGATTTGATTTCAATGCATTCTGCTACAGGGAGCCAACATAGTGATTGCAAAAAAGAAGTGACGTATGCCCTTCTTGACTGGTTGAACACCAGACATGCCTCAACATTTTTGATCATCTGCAGTGTCTTGGTAACACATGGCAGCACTCTTGCCAGTAGAGAGTTGCAGTAGTCCAGACATTACGGGACCAAGGTGTGGACCAGGAATTATGCTACAGGCACTGTCAAATATGGTCTGATCTTGCAGATGTTGTATAGAATGAGTTTGCAAGACCAATTTGCAACATGGTCAGTGAAGAACTGTTGGTCATCGATCACCACTGCAAGGTTGAATACTAATATGGCGGGTGATAGTGAGCCAAGCTGAATTGATGGTTGAGCATGGATAACAAGGAGGTCCGTCTTTGCCAGGTTGAGCTGAGGATGGTGCTCATTCATGCAGGTTGCAGTACCAGTGAGACATGGGGAGATCCCTGCTGATACCATGTGGTCCTCTGGAGGGGAGTGACAGGTACAACATGCAACTAACACTGACTTGAGAAACCATGGGATTGGATCATAGGGTCTAGTGAAGTAGTGTATAAATAGAAAAGGTGAGGACCCATACTGGTGTAATCCTGTGCTTACCTGGTGCACCTTTGATATCTTTCCTTGCCATGACACACAGTAGAATCTACCTAAGTGGTACGACTCTAACCCCCTGACGGCTGTCCCAGTCATGCCAAGTTCAGAGAAGGTGGCAAGGAAATTCTGATTGTTGACTACCATTTTGCTGATCAAGCACTAGTGGGCATCCTCCTCTTCTGGTGCTTTGTATAAGCCATTAAGTATTCCAATCACAATGATATCTCAGTAGATGGGTAACATTGGCCTCCGCATGATTCCTGAAAGAATAAAATTAGTAGAATCGGTAACAGTTAAAAATGATTACCAAACTGTTAATATTAAACTAATAACTAAAAAAAGTAATTTACATCTACTGTATATATTTGTATACAATGTCGAACATACATATATTCATTCAGTAACTAGTTAGACTGACAACGTGTGTGAGTGTGACCTGCAATATAATGGTACCCTGCCCAGGGTTGGTTCCTGTCATGTACAGTGCCTTCGGGAAATATTCAGACTCCTTCACATTATGTTATGTTGAAGCCTCATGGTAAACTCATTTAACTTATACATTTTTATACATGAGTGTTGCTTGATGAGGGAAAAAATGAAGTTAAACGATTTGAGCATGAGGCTGCAACATAAAATATGAAAAAATGAGGTGGTCTGAGTACTTTTTGAATCCAATGTATACATCTAATTGTATATGTTTTTCTATATATTGCATTTGTTTTGTTTGTCTTTATGCTGCACTTCTTTTTTCATGTTATATTTGTAATTAATATGTAGCATGCTGGGATCACAAGTCTAAGCGTGCTCAATAAGAATGAACCCCATTTTGCCAGTAGTTTCAAAGACGCTTCTGCCTGCTTTGTGTGCTCTTAATTAAGGAGACCTGCCATGCTGGTCTTTGGCAAGGCGGTTGTTACTGATGTTTTGTTTGGCCCAACTCTGCCCCAAAATGTAAAAAATAAAAAACAAAGTACTCTGTTCCTAATGTTTATGGTTATGTTTGGAAAAACTTAAACAGAGCAATGAAAATATTTCAAAGATGAAATTTCAGCTAAAGGTTTAGTTGCCACTGATGCAAGCATCTGCACACTACACTATTGCAACTGTGTTGATAACATCTTCTCTCCTGTAAGGATGAGTGTATGTCGTGAAAAATGGCCTTTCTGCATGATCTTCTTCTTTTTCTTTCGACTGCTCCTGTTAGGGGTTGCCACAGCGGATCATCTTCTTCCATATCGTCCTGTCTTCTGCATCTTGCTCTGTTACACCCACCACCTCTATGTCCTCTCTCAGCACATCCATAAACCTCTTCTTAGGCCTTCCTCTTTTCCTCTTGGCTGACAGCATATTCGTCAGAAATGCAAGGTGGCATAGGTTTTTCTTGCAGATTCCATATCCTTGAATAATGGGATTAGTTTGCTTAAGATATTCAAATTATAGGTGCTAACATTCTGTATTCTGTAGGTAACCATGTATTCCATAGTACCAGAGTAAGATATTACTGTTCAGACAACAGTGGAGCACTAATGGATTCCTCCGGTTATCTCGGGATATTCCACGTACTGCTTAGGAGGAGCTCAATATGGCCACAAATTTATAATCAATTAGATGCCAGCTGCACCATTCAACCTACATCTACAGCTTGTACATACAATGTAATTCAGCTTATTTTTTGTATAGCGCTTATAACTAATTGCAGGCACAGAGTGCTGTGGACAGTTGTCAGTTAAAATACAAGTATAGATTATCCTAATTAGTACACATATTGTAAGGTTTCTAAACTCTTTTGGGACTCCCCCAAATGGACAACATGCCGAAGAGCATCCCAAAGCATGATTGGCGCATCTGTGGAAGGCAGCCTATCAGTTGCCAGGGCAACCGCAGGCTCCCAGCGCTGTAGCAGCTTGCCACAAAAGCAAATCCATAAAGATTGCAGTCATGCTTTAAGCGCCTACCGTCGATGGGTGATACAAGGAACATCATAAATGCAAAGAACAGTATTACCAGGCCACGACCTTGCCTGATTGCTGTGTCTGTGTATAGGAGAACGGTAGATCCCGCTACAACACAGTAAATAACGGTGCTGTTCCTGTTTCAAGCTGAATAAAAGCTGGTTTTGCTAAACTACTGAGACTCAGTTTCATGTTTTGGGGTGCAAGACGGGAACTCACGCGTCACAATATAAATTCATATTTGTTAAAACACACAAATTTAAGAAACATAAAAAACTGAAATATCAGTTATCAGTTGCAAGACAACACAGGAGTGGCCTACGGTCAACTCTGGGAATGTTCTTGAGTAGCCCAACCAGAGCTCAGACCTGAACCCAATAGAATATCTCTGTAGAAACATGAAAGAACAAGGTATTACTGATTAATCATGGAAACCAACAGTATCTGTCGATTAATACAATGAGGAACTGTGGCCAATGGACCACAGTGGAGACTAAAATCGTAAAAGAGAAAGTCAGAAGTAAAGTCACAGTCCTGGAGACTTCAGCCAATAGGCTGCCTACCCACTCTTGGGTTTTCTACAGTGGAGTCTGTGCTGGCTGTCCCGTCTGATGAGAAAATCCTTCCATCTGATGATTCCAATGCTCCTTTATCCAGATTGACGTTTCCATATGCAGGAGAGCAGCCTGGCAGTGGAGCAGTGGCACTAAGTGCCACATCAAGATATGGAGAAGAGAAACAGAATAGAGGAGGGTTAGTAATGGTTTAAAATATTGTGATACTTATATTTCTGTGAAAAAGACTAACAAACAGAAATGCAGTATACACAGCTAACCTGCAACTCTAGTCAGGGTATACTAGACTAAAGTAGTGAATCTTCAGCCTTAATTTAAAAGGAGACTGAGGGGGCATCTCTTTTATTAGCAGGCTGATCATTCCATAGCTTCAGGGCCCTGTAACTAAAAGCTCAACCTCCCACTGTTATTTTATTAATCCTTGGAATTATAAACAGACCAGCAATCCTGAGATCTTAATGTGCTCTCTGGTTTGTAAGTGATGATAAGCTCAGATAATAAACAGAGCCTCGGCTATTTAAAGCTTTATAAGTTCAAAGGAAGATTTTGAAATCAGCCCAAAGCATAACTGGGAACCAGTGTAGGGACATGAGAACTAGAGTTATATGTTTATATTTTCTAGTTAGCAGTTCTTGCAGTGGCATTTTGAATTAACGGAAAGCTGCATAAAGAATGATTTGAATAACGCATTGCAGTATTCAGTCCTACTAGAAGTGAATGCATGAATCGATTTCTTAGTACACATGAAATATGCACAGTGAAGGTGTGCCAGTTTCTTTATAGAGATATTTCCAAATCTGCATCTGCTTCAGTTTTGAAAGAGATTTATTATGAAAGACTGAAACACCAAGAAAAAAGCAGATTTTAGATATTATATCTGCCAATAACTGGCATAACCCATGGACCACACCTAAAGTTTCATAATGGCTTAACAGAACTGGCACTTTAGAATAGCATGTCTCAATGGTTCTGACAGTCAATACCCAATATGTAAGTGGTAGAGATTTCAAAAGAGGTATGTCTGACAATTACAGTGCATGAGTTCTTAATTAGATCTATTCATAAACATTTGTGTCATCAAAAGCTTTTTCAATTATAATTTCTTTTATGTTTCTCCTCACCTTACATTTTATGAATGTTTATAGAATTTCTTTTTATGAGAGTATGCTCTTTCAATTCAGGCTTCTTTCACTTTCATCTATCTCTTTGTCCCTGTCTTCCTGTTTCCTTAGTCTCATATATTTTGTTTTAATACAGAAGCGGCATGCATTATTATGAACTAAAGATGCTAAAAGCCATTTATGAGTCAGTAGTGCCGTTAAGTGGCACTTCACCTGTGCCTTACGCATTAACACATGTAAACCACTCCGTGCCTATAAACAGGATGGTGAGATCTTTCTGTGATGGATACTGGCAAATGGGGCTCTCCTTGTAGGCTGTTGGCATATCTACACATTCAGAGATGAAGGCAATCAAAGGGACTGCACCTTCAAGTGTCCATCATTTTAAGTCCAGAGATGCATTTTGTCGGCTGATGTGTTTTGCTTTCATCTTTGAGAGCATTTCGATCACGAGCAGTACTTAGATTGCACGTCATTTGCCATCAAGGCCCTTGAAAGAGCACTTAGAGGCTCAATCGGGTTGTTGTTTTATTCAAACCTCCTGGAAAGGTCGTCAACCTTGGCACCTTTAGCATCAACAAACTGGACTTGCAAGAGCTGTCACTTGACACCAGCAGGAAAACATTGCATTATTGTCTTATTGGGCTTGTTACTCATTTTGTGTCAGTCCCAACTTGTTCAACATTTGGATTTTTGCATAAAAGGTTTATTATGCCAATGAGATTGTGGCAGCTTTCCACAGCAAATTGAACTGAAAGCAAATCTGAGAGAGAAGAATACACCTTGGCAACCATTGTGATCCCCTGATAGAGGATTTTAAAATTCCTGTTCATTCCTTCCATCCATCTTTTATTGATCTCAATTTAGGACTGGAGGAGTCCACCCAGATAGTTCCTGCCTTACACCAAATTCTATCTAAGGACTAACTTTCCCCGTGTCTCCGCCCGCGTAGTAGTGAAACAGGACAGTGAGGATGGTCCTGTCCAGCTCCCTAGTCCTGATGTCAGTCTTCCCCCTCCCCTCGACCTGCAGTCTCTGTCTTGGATTAGCGTGAATATATCACTCCTGCAAGCGAACTATGATTCTTAGCGCAATGATAGAAGTCGCAAAATCAAGGAGAATATTCAAGCAAATTATAGAAAAAAAAAACTGAACTAAACCTGTTAAGTAGTTCTCTCGTTTGCTAACTGAGTGGAGATAAGGAATGTCCCGAGGCTGGCACGTGAGTGAGGAGGGTCCCACCCTACTCCCCTCCGCTCACTGCGTGTCTCTCGGATTCGAGCAAATAAATCAGTACCACAACCAAACTATGATACATACCACGATGAGAGAAGTCGCAAAATCAACTGGGAAGTTCAAGCAAATTATAGAAAAAAGCCTATCTAAATCTGTTAAGTAGTTCTTTTGTGAAAGTGGACATACAGACAGACAGATGTTGGATTTTATAGAGATGGGACACTAGTCTATCACAATAGGCTCTCCATCCCCGTTGGTATTTTATTTTTCTCCATATCTTCAATTCCCAATAACAATAACTTTCCAGGTTTTGAATTCTTCCCCTGGTATCTCATCGCCTTCTTCCATGGCCCACTGTTCATCTTTCATTCTTGGTCTATCCAGCCACCAACGTCTCCTGTAATAAGTTTATATCCTCAAGTATTTTTGCTTGTGTCTGATTAAAGAGTAATTCCAGTTTGTAGTCTTGCAGTCCATAATAATCATTTCAAACACCATATTGGCAATTTGCGATTTCTTCTTATTTCATGATGACACAGTCCTCACAACTCTGGAAGGTGAAATTCTTAAAAAAATCAGTTATTGAGTCTTCAGCTTAGAGTGAACTGTGAAAGTATTCAAACCCCTTCACTTTCTGCACACTTGCTTATGTTGTAGATTTCATTTTAAATGATTAAATCTGTCATTTTTCCCAACTTCAATAAACTTCAATAATCCATAATGACAAAGTGAATATGCTGTATGTTCAGTAAGGTTTGTAAATGTATTAAAAATCAAAAACTGAAAGCCCTCATTGTTATAAGTATTCAGATCCTGTGCTGTAGCAAAGAGGTATCCTGTTTGCTTTAATGATCCTTGAGATGTGTCTAGAACTTCACTGGAGTCTACCTGTGGCAAACTGAATTGTTTGGACGTTATTTAGAAAGACTCACACCTATAGATATAAGAACCCACAATTCACACTGCATGTCAGGACAAAAATGAAGCCGTGAAGTTCAATAAACTCACTGTAGACCTCTGCGATTAAATTGTAGTGAGGCATAGATCGTGACAAGGTTATAAAAGCAGGACCGTCTTAATGTATGGGCACAATGGGCACTGGCTGTGGTCCCCAGAAGCATAGGGGCTCACAATGTTTCTAATACTTACGTATATTTCTGTTTTGCTATCAAAAGAAGGACCCCAGCGCATTATTTTGCCCGGAAGCCTATGATGCTGCTAAAACCTTTTCTAAAGCTTTGAGTGCTTTCTCGGATCATAGTGGCCTCAATAATTGTGAAATAGAAGAAGTTTGAAACTATCAGGCCTCTTCCTAGAGTTGGCTGTTTGGCCAAACTGATTAAGTGTGCTAGAATGGCCTTGGTCAGAGAGGTTACCAAAGATCCAATGGTCACTCTAACAAAGGTTCAGAAGTCCTCTTCTGTGAATGTAAAACCTGTCAGAAGGATGGCCATCCCAGCAACACTCCATCGATCACATGTTAATGATAGAGTAGATAGACAGATATTACTTTTGAGTGAAAGGCCAATAACAGTTTAAAGGGCTCTGAGAGGGAAAGATACTCTGGTCTGATGACACAAAAAACTGAACTCTTTGGGAAGAACTCTAAGCACTATGTCTGGTGAAGACCAGGTACTGCTCATCACCTGCCTAATACCATCCCAACGGTAAAGCATGATGGTGGAATCATCATGCTCTGGGGTACAGGTAAAAACTGGTCGGAATTGAGAGAAGGATGAATGCAGCCTAATACATCTTTCAAGAAAACCTGCTTCAAAGTAGATACAACTTCAGATTGGGGTGACCAGTCACCTTTCAACCCGACAATAACCCAAAGAATATAGCAAAGATAACACTAGAGTAGCTTTGGGACATTGAAGATGGCAGTTTACAAACATTTTCCATCCAATCTAAAGGCTCTTGAGACAGTCTGCCAGGAGGAATGGGATAAACTGCTCAAATCCAGATGTGCAAAGCTTGTAGACACTTACCCAAGAAGACTCAACATTGTAGTTGCTGCTTTTAGAAAGTACTAAGTTAAGTCTCTAAATACTAATATGAATGAGAGATTTCAGTTTTGGGTTATAATAAGATCTGGGTTTGCTTCCTGGGTCCTCCCTGCATGGAGTCTGCATGTTCTCCCCGTGTCTGCGTGGGTTTCCTCCCACAGTCCAAAGACATGCAGGTTAGGTGCATTGGCGTTCCTAAATTGTCCCTAGTGTGTGCTTGGTGTGTGTGTGTGCCCTGTGGTGGGCTGGCGCCCTTCCTGGGGTTTTTTCCTGCCTTGTGCCCTGTGCTGGCTGGGATTGTGTTAGGATATAAGGGGTTGGACAATGATGATAAATATTCAAATCTTTCTGAAAACATCTTTTCACTTTGCCATTATGGGTTATTGAGGGTAGAAGGATGGTCAAAAAATGTAAAATTTATTAATTTAAAAAATTAAACCTACAACATAATGTGTGTAGAAAGTGAAGGGATCTGAAAACTTTCCACTAGGTCTTGCATGTGATTTTAATCTGAATCCAGCCAGTTATATATACTGGAATTTCTCTAGTATACTATTCAAGCATTTTTTTTATTACTGGCTATTGTTTATTATACTGAAAAAATTGTAAATTACCAGTTGACTTATAGAGTCATCCCTCCACATCAGCTGGCTTCATCCATGGGTTCCACCTACTACGGATCCAGAAAATATTTAAAAAAAACCCAGAAAATTCCAATAAAAGCAATACTCGATTTAGCCACAGGCCGAGCACTAGCTTAATCCACGTGAATGAAATGAAGTGTCGGAATGTCCATCTGTTGCCTCCCGCCATTTCTCAAATCCTCAGTCTCACTCTCTCCAGCACTTGTTGTTCAAGCATTGTTCGTCTCGAGTTTTGTTGGTTGTGTATGTAGCTGGTTTATTTAATATTGAAGAATTAGGAGATGAGGTGCTAAATAAACACTTTCTCTCTGGTAGCCTTGCATCTGCTCCCCCTCTGTCATGCTGGAAGCAACCACGCTGTGGAGGCAAAATGGTTTGCGACCTGCAGCTGATTCTGCTTGTTTCTGTTTGCTTTTTAGGTGAGCTGAACTCTTTCATAAATCTTGTTTACTTTAGCCCGTGTTCTAGAAGTGCTTGTTATTGCGTTCTTTTTTTTTGTGAGTATCAGGTAAGTACTTATTTAATATTTTAAGCAGCAGTGCTGTGGACTCAAAACACTTCTGCCAACTCTGGCAGTTTCTGTTGACTTTTTAGCCTCTTCAGCCTCATGGCAACTTGAAACGGGCAATAAAGTTAAAAGGGCATTGAACGATGATTGACTTTATTTTACCAGATAAGGCATCACAGTTACACAACACAGAGCATGCCACCCTACGTTTTCAAGCAAGTGTGTTCACCTCTTATTAATTAAGTCGTCACACCAGTCCCTCAAAGTTCTTCAAAGGGTTAGAGCAGGGGTGGCCAACTCCGATCCTAGAGAGCCACAGTGGCTACAGGTTTTCATTCTAAGCATTTTCTTAATTTGTGACTAGTTTTTATAACTACTAATTAACTTAATTTAATTTATTTGCTATTTAAGACTCAGACCCTTTAAATTAGGGCTGAGAAACATCGGTCCTGGAGAGCCACGGTGGCTTCAGGTTTTTGTTCCAACCCAATTGTTTCATGAGAGATCATTCATTGCTGATGAGCACTTATTACTCAAGTGACATTTTTCTGCTTCATTTTAGTTGTCTCGCTTGTTAAGATTTTGAACCCTTAATTGCTTACAGTATTTTTGTCTTCAACAGTTGTATTCATTGTTTTAACTGCTCCTTATTAGCAATAAGATGGAAATGACAACCAGCACCAGAACCAGCAGTTCTCCATCTCACTTGTTTCCATTTCCACCTTTATGTTTTCATCATTCACTATTTGGTTTAATTACGTACTTCATCCGTTTTAGGCTTCAAGTTACTTGGATGATACATGTATCATTAGAAAGGAAAAAAATATATATGATTTAAAAATGAAATGACAGATTAGAGCTAAAACTTTAATAAGACATGAAATTAAAAGAAGATCTGCTATTGGTGAGGATTGGCGAGGATTTTAACTGGGTTGGAACAAAAACCTGCAGCCACTGTGGCTGTCCAGGGTCAGAGTTGGTCACCCCTGGGAAAGGGAGAGCTTAAAGTGCCATCTCTCAGCAAGAAAATCTAAATCTTAGATCTTTTGAAAAATGACGTGTTGCTTGATTTGATTTAAAGTGTATGGGGGAATATGTGTAGGTTATTTGCAAATAATACAACATTTTATATAAGGGACTTGCCATAAAATAGAGTAAGCAGAAACCTAAACAATATATTATATACTGAACAATTAAAACTGTAAAGTATCAATCAATCAATGAATACAGAAGAATCAATTTACTAAAGTATATAATTCCAATATATGTATTTTAATTATAATAAAGGTAGAACAATTTTTACACAACAGAGATCATCATACATAGAATGAAGAAACATATCTGAAAACCGAAATTAACAACTAGAATAAAGTTACAATGAAAAACATGTAATGATGAAGTCAGTCCACATTCAACACGCACACACACATACAGTACAGGCCAAAAGTTTGGACACACCTTCTCATTCAATGTGTTTTCTTTATTTTCATGACTGAAGGCATCAAAACTATGAATGAACACATGTGGAGTTATGTACTTAACAAAAAAGGTGAAATAACTGAAAACAAGTTTTATATTCTAGTTTCTTCAAAATAGCCACCCTTTGCTCTGATTACTGCTTTGCACACTCTTGGTATTCTCTCGATGAGCTTCAACAGGTAGTCACCTCCAGGCTGTGTAAGGGCTATTTGACCAAGAAGGAGAGTGATGGAGTGCTGAAAATGGTCATGAAAATAAAGAAAACACATTGAATGAGGAGGTGTGTCCAACTTTTGGCCTGTACTGTGTATATATATATATATATATATATATATATATATGTATATATATATATATATATATATAAATTAATAAAATAGTAATACCCACTGTTAATTATCCCACATGTCTTTAAAATAAAACCTTACAAACTCAACAACAAAGAAACAATTGAAGATACCAAAAAAACATACTAAATGGTACAGAAAAAATACCTTCAAAGCATGTATAACAAAAATGAAAACAATAAGAAAAATCTATCAAAGTATGTAAAAATAGATACAAAATAAGTATAACAATAAGAAATAGTGTGAGCCTACTAAATGAACCGATCAGTCCTATGTTAATACAAAAACTGTCAGAAAAAGAGATATATCATGAGGTCTAGACAAGCAATAACATAAAGAAAAACAGAGAGAAATATCCCTGGATTATTGACCCATTCATATGATGCAAAATGTAGGCCTGGCTGACGCATTTCAAAGAAAAACCTCTTCTTCAGTGCACAGCATACCGATATTGAACTTAAAAGAATAATAAAACAAACTAAACAAGTAAAGACAAATCCAATATATACATCAAAAACCAGAAATCATTTAACTACCTATTGTATAAGATCAGGTGCTAATTAATAGTAGATCCACCTTCTATTAAATGATCAAAAACTAAAGCATTGTAAACAGTAGAAACAGTTGCCATAAATAACCAAAGGAAAAAAAAAGAACAAAAGGTGACGCTTGCCTCACTAGTATATAAATGAATACTGAAAAAAGCTTGACTCAAGAGCTTGTAACGAGCTAAAAGGAAGACTACAAAGAATACGAAATCAATTTAAAAGGGTTTTAGTGGGCGACAGAATCAAATAATAGACATGGACATGAATATTGTAAACTCAAGCTCTTTTAATTTCTGAAAAAAAAAAATGCTTTTAAACTGCATTTCAATTCAAAACAGAAACAAAAATATCATACCTGGCTAAAATTGGGCAGACTTAAAAATAAAGTGGTATTTTAAGTACTTTAAGTACATTTTTAGAAAGGTATTGTCTTTTAATAATAATAACAAAAATGTCAGCATAAAGTGCAGTTTTTCTTAAAAAAATAAGGCAGAAACATAAAAGGTAATTTGACCAACTTCACCTTTAAACTTTGAGTAACATTAGCCAAAATTATTTTGTACATTAGGCTAAAACAGTGTGATCATTGAACATTTTGTAATTAGATGTTATTAGAATTACTAACGGTCACGGAAGTCCAATGATACCCAGTTAGAGCCACAAAGTCCGCTTTCTGTAATGCATCTAATTTTGCTTGCTTTTCATTGTGCACAAAACCATGCTTTTATCAAGGCTTCCGTTGGGTAGTCTTTTGAAATGAAATTTTCCTCCGATCAGTCATAGGAACACGCTTTATTCCGCCTCTAACATTTTTGTAGCTCTGATGTGTGCATCAATGTAATCGATATACCAGGAAATCATGCATTGACAAAAGTTCCCCTTTGCTTGGATTTGAAAGTGTGATTAAATGTGTGTTTTTTTTTTTTACACGTTATGGAGTACATGCATTGAAGCTTCTCAGCTGTGCTTGTGCTAAGAAAAGGAAACATTTTAAAAATAACGTAACATGCTTGTGAATGTAATAGTTTTGTGACCGTTATGAGTGTTGCTGTCATCAAGGATTTGATTATAATTTCTTTCAATCAGGTTCGTATTTGGACAGTTTGCACAAAACCACGCTTTTATCAAGGCTTCCGTCGGGTAGTCTTTTGAAATGAAATTTGCCTCCGCTCAGTCTTAGGAACGCGCTTTGTATCCATTATTCATAAAGCTTCAATTGGTGATTTGTCTTTCTGTGTTAACCGCATATTTATTCATATGCCCCAAACCAAGGGGATCCGAGGGTAAAATGAATCGGGAAGCGCACGTGCGTACTCAGTGCACCCCCTGTCGGGAATCGAACCTTGGACGTCGGCGCTAGACGCAAAGTCTCTACCATTGCGCCATGGCGTGTGGTTTGTCTATTTGAGAGTATGTAGATCGGGGTATATATATATATCTATACTAATAAAAGGCAAAGCCCTCACTCACTCACTCACTCACTCACTCACTGACTCACTCACTCACTGACTCACTGACTCACTGACTCATCACTAATTCTCCAACTTCCCGTGTAGGTAGAAGGCTGAAATTTGGCAGGCTCATTCCTTACAGCTTACTTACAAAAGTTGGGCAGGTTTCATTTCGAAATTCTACGCCTAATGGTCATAACTGGAAGGTATTTTTCTCCATTAACTGTAATGGAGTTGAGCTGCAATGACGTGGGGGGCGGAGTTTCATGTGACATCATCACGCCTCCCACGTAATCACGTGAACTGACTGTCAACGCAGTGCGTAGAAAACCAGGAAGACCTCCAAAAAGCGCTTAAGAAAACATGCATTATATAATTGAGAAGGCAGCTAAACAATAAGAAGCGAGCGAGTGACATATACTACCATATTCATGAGTGTTGCTACCTCGGAAAGAAAGCAAGGTGTAAACCTAAACTTTAAATTAAGTTCATAGACAGGCTACCGCTGGCGTTTCACATGCCCACAGGTAATGCGGGATACAAGTTTAATGAGAGGACGAGGATATAAACGAGAGTTTTGATCACTTTGTAACTAAGTTAAAATTGTAGGTGAAGGGGTGTGCTTATGCAAATTCCGAGACTGTGTTTGTGGGGATTGACAGTTAAGGCGGTGGGGAGTCACGCCATCATCTCCCCTCCCATTTACCTCATTTTGCTCTGAGCTGAGCTTCGCGGCTAACGCCGTCTTCCGAAGCAACTTCGTCACACTGCCACCAAAGTACTCACAGAAAAATCCACAAGTTAATACACACTCTGTCTCTAGAGTTTCTCACACTGAATCCTCCAGGCACTACTTACAAAAGGTTACATTGACAATCGTGTTACGCTATTTTTAAAATCTTTCCTTTTCTTAGCACAAGCACAGCTGAGAAGCTTGATGCATGTGCTCCATAACGCGCTAAAAATAATGCATTTAATCACACTTTGCATTACAAGCAAAGGGAGCTTTTGTCAATGCATGATTTCCTGGTACACCGATTACATTGATCAGCATCCCGATTCATTTTACCCTCGCACCACCTTAGTTTGAGAAGAAGTATGAAAAATATGAGGTTAACACAGAAAACAGATCACCAATTCAAGCTTTATGAATAATCGATTCGCCATCAATAATTGTTTTGGTAAAGCCATCCTCCTTCCATTTTATAATTTTTCCGCCACTAGCCATGATTAAATGAACGGTAAAAAGTAAGAGCAAAGCGAGGTGACTTATTTAGGCAGGCATATATATGACAGCAACACTCATGACAATGTCAATCATGTTACGCTATTATTAAAATGTTTCCTTTTCTTTTCATTACTTCTTTAACACACTACTTCTCCGCTGAGGTAGGTATTTTGCTATATATAGAATATATGAATTACCTCCAAAGAGCGCTGAGACTTTTGATATCATGAACGTGTCTGCAAAACTGTGGTCTCCTGCCCAGCAAAAGTCGAGCAGCCAGCGCGTGCATAGCTGTGCCGCCTTTGAGACGCTGACTGCGCTTCTGCCTTAAGTCAAAGTGAGCACTTTTAATTTTTTTTCTTCCCCCTGCGCTATAGCCCAGACAAGTGCAAACACGGACCCCTTTTCTACACCACGGCAAAATAATATTAAGGCGATTCACACTTTCTTTTGCACGATACGATTATGAGGTCCTCAGCTCGGATTATGAAGACACGCACAGGAGTGAAGGACTGACAGTGCCATCACAGCCGATTAATGGCGGGACGCCTCACCAGTCTACACAAGACCCACCGCGACTGTCCCAAAAGGCGATCATAACGCCAGCTTAACACATCTCTATACTATATAAAAGAAAAAGGCAACTTTCCTTTCTTTACACCTTTTTCCTTTTATCCCAAACCAAAGCCTTCTCTCTTAACACTGCAGAGGACACAAAACTAATTTTCTTTAATTGCCGGTAAGGCACATTACCAGAGGCACAAATTTGAACGTTCACATAGAAAATGTAATTTCTATACCACAGCCGCCGTGTAGCCTTTCAAAAGGGATCTACTACCGAGAGAGATGATTTTAGCTGCTGTTAGTTACTTACCTGTTGTGTTACACAGTCTTTAAAATGTAGTTTACCCAACCACTCCAGTAGTGCTCAATGTACCTCCATCCATCCATTTTCTAACCCGCTGAATCAATACAGGGTCACGGGGTCTGCTGGAGCCAATCCCAGCCAACACAGGGCACAAGGCAGGAACCAATCCTGGGCAGGGTGCCAACCCACCGCAGCTCAATGTACCTGTACTTCTTAAAACGTTAATGTTTTACTGTTTAATAACTTATAGACTATATTTTATTATTTTTCCCTTGCACTATGTGACCAAATATAGACACATACAAACATACACACAAGTATATGTATGTGTATATATATGTATGTATGTATGTGTATATATATATATATATACACACACACACACACATACATACATACATACACACATATATATAATTTGTGTGTGTGTATGTATGTGTGTGTATATATGATGTAGATAGGTATGTATATATATATATGTGTGTGTGTGTGTGTGTGTGTGTGTGTGTGTGTGTGTATATGACAGCAGCAATCCAAGCTGTGAGAAAACAGTAAAAAGGAGGCATGTCAGACGTCGTGGTACATTTTCTGATGCAGCTAGACGAAAATAACTTTGTGATGCTGCCACCAAATACACAAAACAATTACTTTGACAATCATGTTACATTATTTTTAAAATGTTTCCTTTTCTTTCTCTTTCCTTCTTTAACACATTACTTCTCGCTGCCAAGCTGGTATTTTGCTATATATATATATATATATATACATACAGATATATATATATAAATAGATAGATATGACAACAACACTCATATCAATGACAAAACAATTACATTAACAATCATGTTACGTTATTTTAAAATTTTTCCTTTTCTTTTGTTTTTCTTACACACTTCTCCGCTGAAGCTGGTATTCTGCTAGTATATATATATATATATATATATATATATATATATAATATATATATATATAATAGCAGAATACCCGCTATATATATATATAATATATATATATAATATATATATATACCCGCGCTTTGCAGCAGAGAAGTAGTGTGTTAAAGAAGTTATGAAAAAGAAAAGGGAACATATTAAAAATAACGTAACATGACTGTCAATATACAGTATTTGTTTTGTGAGTGTTACTGAGTGTTGCTGTCATCAAGGATTTGATTATCATTATTTCTTTCAATCAGGTTCGTATTTGTACGATGTGTTGTGTTCAAGTTACATTCCGTGTTTGTCAATCGTTGTAAAGATAACAGGTTTCATTCATCGATTTGTTTCTTACTGCATCAATAAACAGCTCGTCTTCCTCTTTATCTGAGAAGTGACACACTGCATGCACAGGTTTTTTTTTACACTGTCTTCCTTTAGCGGGACATTGACTTTTTCCACCGTGTGCTTTGTTTCCGCAGTAGCTGCACTTATGAATATGCTTGTATTCTCAATTGTGTAATTCGTTTTTTGTTTAGCACTCTTTGGAACTGTTGCTTTTTGTCTGTGCACTGCATTATTTCATGTGAGCCGCTCGGTGTACATGCATCGAAGGTTCACAGCTGTGCTGGTGCCATCTCGTGCAATGTTTACGCCTGTATTTAATGTTAGCTAAGACCCAGGACTTAAAAGTTTCTCTCGCAGTTTCACTGAGTTTGTGCCAAACACCACCCTGACCATCTCATCTTCCTCTGCATAAGCACAGTCCTTCACCCGTGAATATTTAGCGGCAGTGTTTCTATTGGATTGCCGCTGAAGGACGCCTTATATGGGCAGGCACTAAATTACGTGGGAGGCGTAATGACCATTACGCGTAGAATTTAGAAATGAAACCTGGCCAACTTTTGTAAGTAAGCTGTAAGGAATGAGCCTGCCAAATTTCAGCCTTCTAGCTACACGGGAAGTTGGAGAATTAGTGATGAGTCAGTGAGTGAGTGAGTCAGTGAGGGCTTTGCCTTTTATTAGTATAGATCTAAAAATGAAATAGAATTAACACTGTAATTAAGTATAAAGGATAGATTGGCATCACACTTAATAATATATCTTAAAAACACTGTAATTCATCTAAAGTGCCCTTCCAAATCAGACAAATCTGATACATATGAATTAGGTATGCTAGGGGTAAAAGATATGGTAAAAGTTATTATTAAATGCAAAAAGAGTACCCACTTATCACCCTGAAATTCATGTATGGAACAGATAGGTCAGATTCTGATCATTACTATCTCTTCAAAGATTTTGACTATGCACAAAATGTCTGTTTTGTCTAAAGGCCTCCCATTTGTACCTACCTTTAAATATCAGCCATTTAATAAACGTGTTGAATTGTTTAGGATCTGTAGGAAAATTCATTTACGTACCTTTTTTTTTTTTTTAAAGATCATTGTGCTTTGTAACACATGGAACTCTCTTCCAAATCTATTTTTATGCCTTTTGGTCCTGTAAATTCAGAAATTGATGCGTTTAACCGTTTGGTTATTAGAGATGTTGAGAATATAGAAAAATTCAAACATAAACCTTTTACTAGCATCTCCAGGGATGAATGGAATGCATTAAATGATTTAAAAAATTATTCCAATATCGTAATATTGCAAGCTGACAAGAATGGTGGCGATTGTGGCTATGGAAATATTGCGCTATATACAAGAAGGTCTTAGACAGCTAAGTGACATTTTGTGATATGAGCTACATAAGAGAGATCTTCCGCCTCATATTTCCTCAGCTATGTTTTCTAATACAATTACAGAAAATAATGCTAAATTACTATGCAATCTACATTCTTGTATCCCTGATTTTTATTTTTTACCCAAAATGCATAAAATCTCGAGAATCTGCCAGGCCATCCTATAGTGGCTGCAGTGAACTTCATTTTATAACCGTTAACTCAATTCATTTCCTTTTATATTTCACAGTTTGTGTTATTGTCATGTTCCTGTGTCAGAGATTCTGCATTCTTCATACGCTGTCCACAGGATACTGCGTACGAAGGTGACCTTATTATGGCCAATATAGACATTTCATGTAAATGCACTCACTAACTGGGCCTGGGTGGTCCCCTCTGGTTCTGTGGTATTTGCCCCAGGCCCATCATTCTTAGTATCCTCTACACACTATGAATGTGTGTGTTCATTCTTCTCGTATTTGGTAGTGCTTTGTATGTTACACTTGTTTTTGCAATTCTGTTACCTTTAACTTTTATTGAGTATGGCACCTAAGCATATTCCCAGTTCAAGTATGAGTGAATGTGCAGTTAAAATGGCCTAGAATACAATAGCTTTGATGCAAGTGTCTCTTCTTGATGTGATAAAAGCAGGCATTCCTACATATCTTTGAATAGTGGATATGGTGTGAACGGGTCCACAGTTTGCTATATTTATAAGAAAGATAAAGAAATTTGCGGCTGTTTTGTTGCTGGTATACCAAAGAAAAATGGTGGCGGCTTGAGGGCATCATAAAGCTCTAGTAAAAACTTAAACAACCTTTAACATTTGCACTGAACATTTAATAAGAAACCTAATTACACACAAAATAATATGAATCCCCTTACATCATTTGCAATCCTGCTTGGTTTTGAATGTTGTCACAAGATCCTAAAGCTTGTCCCAACAACACTGGCCACAAAGTACAAAACAGCCCTGGATTCATTACTGATCCACTGAAAGATGTGCACATTCATGCAGAGCTATGTATTGGAACTGGAATTAAGCTGATGTACACTTCTTTTGGATGTGGAGAAAACCATGTAGACACAATGTGCAAACTCCATACACTGACATGGCTTGGGATCTGAATCAAAAGAATGCCAATATGAACCATTGTGCAACAGTGCAGATTGTAGGTAAGATGTTGGTTTCATTTTATGTAGAGTAGGATATTGGAGCAACTGTCTGCAGGGGAATATTTTATTAATTGACCATCCATACGTTACCTGAGGGTGGATGCCTGTTCTAGACATTGCATCAGTAGTAAACTTGTCTGAGTGTAAAAAAATGAGAGAACTGGTTTCCATCCGATGGGAAAAACAACTGTACTAGCTTCAGATTAAAGACACTTTCAGTCATCATCCCCTGAAAGACTTACACAGCTATGTCTTTCTTTGAAGACAAGCCAAAGTTCAGTATAGCCTTTGGCTGTTTCTCAGGGACAAGAAATGTTTGGTTACACAACAGACCTGTAGAAGAATTGGCTTCTCATTAAGAAACGGGTTGGAGTGAAATTGGCTGGAGTTTGATGTTCCAGTTTAGCTGGTCACCTGTTGGCTCCTTTCATGTCTCATTTCTGTTTGGCTGTCATCTATATTACTAACCAAAGGTTTTATGCATGGATGCCAGAGGCCAGAAGCAAGCCATGCCGAAAGCGCACACGCACAGCCCCTTAGCTCCCCAGAGTCAAACCCCAGCGGCTTCCCAGAGTCAGTAGGTGGTGCCCAAACAACACAACACAAGTTGTAAACTAAACTTGAGGTAAAGCGTGCACGCCAACAAGTTGCCATGGTGACATATTTAAACTTGAAGTAGTGGTGATTACTGACAGTGCCAACAGTCAGCTACTCCACAGTGCCAGCAGTCAGTGTTCTCCGCTCCAAAGTGCCAGTAGCTACTCTACTACACAGTGCCAACAGTATTCCATTCCACAGTGCCAGCAGCTACTCCACTACACAGTGCCAGCAGTCAGTGTGCTCTAATCCACTTTGCCAACAGTCAGTGTGGCAGCTGTCAGTGTGGCTTATTTGAATCACATTAGGGTAATTCAGTGTTAAAAGTAGGTTCAATTATGATTCCTAACATGGATTTTTTATTTCCAATTTACTTCATTTAAACCTTTGCACTCTGATATTTTTTTTACTTATGAGTGCAGCAACTCAAACACATTTTGGACTTAAATGATATAATAATAAAATGTGAATTTTAGTTTTAATAAATTGGTTAATTTTAGTTGAAATATATTTATTTCATGAAATGAAAACTTTCTCAGGACGCTCCCACCCAGGGAGCCTGTTTGGTGCCCTGGGCGAACACCCCCTCTGGCGCCCCCCCTGGTGCTCCCGTGCCCCCCTCTGCGCCTTCCCCCCACAGCATTATAATAAACAATGAAAAATTCAGTGCAATAAAATAAACTATTGGAAATGTAATATCTAACAGAGACAAAATCAAATTTTACATTTATACAGCACCAAAATATTTCATTATAGTGTAAAGAATTTTCACTTTAGTACCATCTCCAGTGATCAGTTCACCAGGTCACTAACAACTACATAAACCTTTTTTCTCAGAGCTGCAGTCAGTTTATTATTTCGGGTTAAATATCCCCACCTACCACTCTCCACTACGCAAGTCATTTGCATTAGTACATTTAGCATGTAAACATACATATCCATACAAAAAAACTCTTACTAACTCAAATCATTTTATCAACATGTTCAAAATCTCATTGACGATATTTTACCATTTTAAAGCCTGCAATGTGCACTCCAATTATGGATAATTTACTAACCTGTGATAAAGAATAGGAAGAGCACACGCATTGAGCTGGTGTTAGCTTCACACAGGAGGATGTATTCTTCCTGTTTGCTGTACTATGCTCTATGCTGCTCGCGTAAGGAGCGCCCATCTATCGATTTCTGCGATTTCGCACAACCCAGGAAAAATTAATTGTGACATAATCAGCTTGGATTGACAATATTATGAATGAAATGTGCTTTATTTGGAAGCACCCCCCCTCCCCTTTCGACAGGTTGTGTGTGTGACTTCAGCACAGCAGCAGCAGCAGCAAGCAGGCACACTGAGGACCCTTGCGCTCACTTCCCACATATATGGGTGTGATTGAATTTAGAAAACACATTGGTACAAATTATAAGTCTATATCATAATGTCTGGTGCTTTTGTGTTTGTTTGTTTGTTTTTATTTTGTTTTATTTTGCGAGCTGGTTATTAGATGCTGCACCAGCCAGCCAGAGAATCCCCCGCCGCCCTGCCACTCTCCTCCCTTTTCTGCAAGCAGCAAGCACACCATGCAAATGGAGGGTGCCCTTATCCACCGCAAATGAGCAATAGAAAACGGTGCCCATGCAATCTCAAAAATGCGCTGGCATGATGTTGGGGCAGCATGGGCGCACGCAAAAATTTTTGCTGATGCCCAAGATGCCGCCCCCATCACAATGCCGCCCTGGGCAACGGCCCATGTCGCCCATATCAAAAACCGTCACTGCTCCCACCCTCCATGATTTTTCGTCCCTCCAATGATCAGAGGGAACAGAAAGTGATTGCCATTCTTGGATTTCAGATTCTTTACAGAATCGGGGGTTTACTGATTTAATAAAGAAATGAATCAACTCAGAGGACTGAATCCGTAAAACCAGGGCTATTAAAATGAAGGGAAAAGGAGTAAATTAGCAGTGTAAACTGCACACTGATTAGGAAAAGGGTTAGAATGAAAACAAGCATCCACTGCGCTCCACCAGGACCGGAGTTGGACACTCCTGCTCTATAGGTATACAGCGAACCCTCGTTTATCACGGTTAATCCGTTCCAGACTCTACCGTGATAAATGAATTTTCGCGAAGTAGGATTCTTTATTTATAAATCAAATATTTTCGCAGTTAAAGTATAGAAAACCTGTTTACGACCTTCTAAATACGTTTTTTAACATTATTAGAGCCCTCTAGACATGAAATAACACCCTTTAGTCACCATTACACTCGTATTACCCAATATATTAGACAAAATAAGAGAAAATAAGACATATTAGACGTTACAAATATCATATTACTAGGCGCACTCGCCTTTTAAGGTGACCGACTTTTATCCTCAATTTTTGAGCGCTCCATGTGTACATCAGGCATGTAAGTCTAGGGAATGAGAACATCAAAGTGCCCATTCATAACATCTCCCGAAAACCTAAGTTTTTTTTTATCCCCTCGAGTGCCTGTCCAAAGTCGTACAATGTCAGCCCCAATCTGTACCGCTAAAGACGGAGTTTCATGCACTAAATAAGCTCTAGATGAGAATAAGCAAGCACCATCTCCCCTGATATTTACTACGTGGTGAGGCATTTGTACTCCATCGACATTAGTTATTTCCAGAGACATAATTTTGTCTATTCTTCGAGCACATCACGCACAAAAGCAAGGGAACGATGAGAGCACCAGAACTCTGCTCATATCGTGTCGCTTCGCACCTCAAGCCACAAGTAGTAAGTCTGTAATAAGCTGAATACCGCTATGCTTTGCACTCACGGTACGGAAGGACAATCCCGAACGCTTTTATATAGTAGATTATTGTACTGTACATTTAATTGCACACAAACACACACAGTTCTTACACACAACCGCTAACCTATGAAGGCACGACCTCAGTAAGAGAGTCTTCAGAGGTTGGTGCAGTATCTTCAGCAGGTGCGTTGTTGTCTTCTTCCGCTGAAGGAGTACTAGGAGTAGCCAGTGGGTGTCTGGGTGCGCGGCTGAAGAACATCTTGATAGGCAGTTGCTGGTGCTGTCTTTTCATATACGTGAGGAGGCTTTTGTAGGGTATTGCCATCTTTAATCATATCCAAGAGTTTCACCTTCTCCTGGATAATAAGTATCTTCCTCCGGCGCTTAGTTTTATTGTCAGAAGGCTTAGAAAAAGCAGCACGTTTAGGAGCCATCGTAGGGCTTAGATAAAAGTTCTCTGAAAATGCATGCGTAGTTACGTAAGCGTGAATGAGAAAAAAATCGCAATAGAGTGAAGCCACGAAAGTCGAAGCGTGATATAGCGAGGGATCACTGTATAACTGTTTTCTCCTGTTGACACAAACTGGAAACTCATCCTCTGAGGTTCACCAGACTGAATATTCATAATTAGTGATTATTCTTTTAATAGATAGATTTTGAATTAAATGTAACACACATTAAGCTAAGCTGCCTTGCCTCTGAGATGTTATTCGGAAACACACGCTAAGGAATAGCGTTTAGTCTCTGAGGTTGCATGTGAACTGTTGTTCATGTAACAAACGCTGAGATAGCTACCTAGCCCCAGAGGTTTCATAATAAAGCACACACTAGGTAAATGGCTCTTAATCTCCGAGGTTACATATAAATTATCCACTGTCTTATTTCCTTCTCTTGGTTTATCTCCCAAAGCTTTGCAAATGATAGTAAGTCAATGGCAACACACAATTACTCAAACATTTCAGTAATTTAAAATCAATTCATAATCTTGAGTAAAAGTAGTCTTTAGATATTAACAAAAAATTGAAGTCCAATTAAGAGATCCACATTGTTTTTCCTTCAATTGTTTTGTGCTATAAAAACTTAAAAGGCTGGTGAAATAAACAATTGAAACAATTACCGTAAATACATAATTAATAAATACATAAAATAACAGCTGGAAACTTGTCAAGGGTAAACTTTTCACAAACATTATAAAGTTTTTCTTCACAGGGAGAACCACGGACACTTGCAATAAGTTGCCAAGTAGGGTGGTAGCCAATAGAACTTTATAGACTTCCAAAACTCAACTTGATGTTATTTTAGAAGAATTACGTGGATAGGACTGGGGAGCTTTGTTGGGCTGAATGACCTGTTCTTGTCTCTCTAATGTTCTGTTCACATGCTCACTCACCCTTGTTTGTGATGGTCAAAATTAGATTTGCAAATCCACCTGTTAAACTGGCAACACTTCTCTGATTCCTAATTGTAAACCATCCTGACAGCATTGGGCACAAGTCTCTATCCAGTTTAGAGCAAACTCTTTCATGTTAACTCAGTTTAAAGTCAGACAACGAACAATGGGCATCTTTGAAATGGATGGTAAATTGGACTGCCCTGAGAGATGCCCACAAAGACACCGGGAGAATGGGCAAACTGTGCAGATATAGAAATAAGGTAGGATTTAAACTTTTGTGCTATCTTACTGGCCATATTGAAGAAAATAGAGGTCTTGAAAGGAACATGGGCATACACGCAGACTTCCCAGTGCTACCCACTGTGCCACTCATGCTTTCTTTTTTTTTTATATAAATTCATTGTTAACGAAATGAGACAACTGACAAATTATAAACTGTAAGAGTTCAGTCATTTACACCTCACTTTAAATGAGAAAATGTCTTTCTCTAGATCACTACCACATTGGTGAAATTCTCCTTACTGTCTGCTACAAAGCCTTTTCTTTGCAGTCTGTTCCCATGCTCTTTGAGAGCCCCCAGGTCTCAGTGCATCGCTGGTTGGGAGGGGTCATCCATCTCTGACAAGAAAATTCGGAAGTGAAAGATGCTGACCTGCATATTACACCAACCACTGGCTCATTGCTGAAAAATTGCTCTCCAGTTCCCTAATAACTGAAAAGCAAGAGAGGCACTTTTATAAGATGGCAAGACCACACTATGAAACTCCTCAAATTGATTTCAGTGTCTTGAGGGGGCTGTGTAATCTACTCTCAAGATTAATATGTGCTAGAAAAAGGTGTTTTATTCTTAATGTTTAATCTCTGGGATTGGATTTGCTGGTAATATTGAGCAAAATGTAACAACCATATCAGACAGAGAAATTAAAATATTTTTGTATCGCCTTTTTTATGGCACCCATTCTATGAACAATACAGATATAACAATGATTTTTATTCAGTCTTCTGTTTGTTTAGCAAACATTAAAACTGCAGAACTTTCAAATGTTGTAAGTTCTTCCAGTGCCACATCAGACAGTTATTTTCACGTCTTATTAGAGATTAAAACAAAACTCATAGGACAAAAATGTACTGAGATTTTTCAGGTAAAGATGACAGAAGTTTTGAGGTAAAGTACTTATATTCATCAATAATGACACTGGAGAGTGACAACGTGTTACATGTTGATTAGGTCAGAATTTCACTGTGCTCTGAACACGTGTCAGTAATGACCTACAAAACATCATATTCAAAATGTCTGCTTGCGTGTGGAGACCCACAGCTACACCACTGTCAAGTGCGACTGCTGTAATGCCGCTTGTTGCTAGGGGCCATGTCTCACGTGCTGCATGCTCTTCCTATTGTTGGATGAGAAGAGAGTGTATAAGGCATTTGTGACAATAAATCTATTGGTTGGCAAGTAGAACTACGTCTGTGCTGTTATGTCAGTGGTTCACAATATATACAGTTATTTAGCATTTTATTTCAGGGTTCTACACTTCACTGTAATAATTGTTGAAAGACTAGTGCACAAAAAAGCATTGGTCATATACAGTATGGTAACAGATGATCACTAATTTCCTGAATGTTTGATCCAAAACAGGTACTTCAGTGCTTCCCAATCTCGGTCCTGGGGACCCTCTGTGGCTTTGGGTTTTCATTCCAACCAGATTTATAATCAATGACAACACCGATAGCACTGATCTCATTTAATTAGCTGCTATTTTTTTTTTTCTCTTATTCTACTTTCAGAAAAGCACAGCAGCATGATTTTTACATTTATATCACATGTAGAAATATTTCTGCTTTTGGTGTAGATTTAAATCCTTAACTCTCTTTTGTTGATTTCCTTATATTTTGCCCTTTCTCTGTGCAGTTTTCCCTTTTCGTTGTATCTTAATAATGACAATTTAAAACGAGCAGAGCAGACACGCTAGCAAACAACACTGAATCACCAAAGGCTGCAACTGCTATAGTATCAGACCCACTAATTAGTAAACAATTAGAACACCTAGAAAAGTAGAATGAAAATCAAGATGAGAATATTGTTAAAAAGAAGATAATACATTATTCCTATATGCAGTAACTGCTTGGTACATTTAATTATTTTTTTTTTTTACCAAACTTATTTTTCTACATTCTATATTGTTCCCAAAACACATAACTTGAGAAATAACAGTTTACTTAATTAGCCCAGAAGTCCAATTAAAAACAGAAGCTGGTTGGAACAAAAACCTGCAACCACAGCGGGTCCCCAGGAGCGAGTCTCGGAAGCACTGAGATACTTTATAGAGAAGAAACAGTCTTTGATTTGCTGTGCTGTAATATGAACTCTTGCTGTTAAAGTCAACATAACTTGATGGGAATTCTTTATTTGTACTTCCATACTGTTAACAAGTGTTATACTAGGAATATGAGGTATATGTGCAGCACAGGGGGTGTAGCAATTTCTGATATTTTATATATATAAAAGCCAAATACCACTGACTCACTCATCACAAAATCTCCCGACCCATGAGGGCTTGGGACTTGAAATTTAGAATGTAGGTTACCCTTGGCCCATAGGTGCTCGCTAAGAAACGGTTTTAAAAATTTTGTGGTCCAAGCGGCAAGCAAAATGGCACCTCTTATTGGCTACCTAAAAAGATTACAATATGCAAGCTTTCGAGGCAACTCAGGCCCCTTCTTCAGGCAAGATGTAATACAGAAACTGAAGTACAATGTGTTTATATACACACACTAAGACAAGAAACAGCATTGGTAAATCTTTAAATGAAAAATCTTAAAGGTAAAAAATTTATAGATTCATTAAGATTAATTTAACAAGAGAGAGAAGAACAGTGTATGGTCAAGATCTTTGGATAAGATAACTGTCCAACAAAGTCCTTTGAAGTTTGTGATGAGCGCAAAATTTCTTATAGTTTTTTAAACCCGTTTGTATGTCTGTCTGCTTTTCACGAGAGAACTACTTAAATTTGTTTTTTTTCTATAATTTGCTTGAACATTTCGGTTGATTTTGTGATTTCTCTTATTGCGCTATGTATCATAGTTCGCTTTTATTTTTATTTGCGGCAGACAGTGGGGAAGGGACTGGGGCCCTCCTCACTCCCGTGCCAGCCTCGGGGCTTACCTTACTTCCGCTTAGCTAGTGAACGAGAGAACTACTTAACGGATTTAGGTCAGGTTTTTTTCTATAATTTGCTTGAACATTCCGTTGATTTTGCGTTAAGTATCATAGTTTGCTTGCGGTACCGATTTATTAGCGCGAATCTGAGAGAGTCTCATTGGACTGCATGGGGGAGGGGGGGGGACACTCCTCACTCACGCGTCTGCCTTGGGGCATAACCTTAACTCTGCTTAGTTAGCAAATGAGAGAACTATTTAACACATTCAGATCTTTTTTTTTTTTTTTTACTGTAATTTGCTTGAACATTCCGGTTGATTTTGCGACTTCTCTCATTGCGCTAAGAATCATGGTTCACTTGCAGGAGAGATATATTTGTGCTAATCAGAGACAGAGGCTGTGGGCCGAGGGGAGGGTGAAGAGAGACGTCAAGAGTAGAGAGCCGGGCCGGGCCCTCCTTATTGTCCTGTTTTACTAATACGTGGGCGAAGCCGCAGGGGATGGCTAGTCTGACATATTCATCAATCATAGACATATATTTTTGTTAGGTTTGTGAAGATTATAGTGGCTTTAAAATTAACATCCAAATTTCAAGTGATTAGAAATAGAAACACAGGTATAAAAGTGGGCACTAATTTGTATTCAGAATTAAAATGCAACAAATCTTGTCCAAAAAGTGTCCCTTTTCCCCTTTTGAGCCATGACCCAACTAAAATGTCCGTGCACAGCACTGGTTAAAAAAGACCACTGACATATATGTGTGTCCATTGCACTTAAGACTATCCGGAGTTAAGCAGGGGACAACACAAGATTTGCAGCAAGTCAACTAGTCCAGTTTTCTGTACAAACAAGATTGTCCATGCATTCTGCCTTACATCTCTCTTGAAACTGTCTTCCCACTTTTTCAGATTTTTCTTTTCTTGACATCTTCAGAAAAGGGTCCAGCGGGCATGAGACCAAATTGGTTTCAAAAATTATTGCATCTCATAAATTTGGACACAGGCAGGAAATTGTATCGAAATCAAAGTACGCTACATCAGCTTACATCTCCATTAACCTCCACTTGATCACATAAAAAAAAATGGACGCAATTTCACCAGTCATGGATTACACAGACCACCTTCAGAGTTGTTCAGAAATGTGAACTGAAGAGACAAATGAAACTTAGTAGGGTGATAGGAGCAGTCAAGTAAGCCTCTCTAATCCTTCTAATTTTGTGTGCTCTGATGACATGCATGATCAGAACTTATAAATACAGTAAGGGCTCCCACACTCACACCTTTAATAACAAAGACATGGAAGCAACAGTGAGGTTATAGTGAAGCAGTGAGCAAACAAAGTAGAGAAAAAGTGTACTTTAGTGGGACTGAAATAATGAGATTGAGTTTGCAGTATGGGTAGTCACACTGAGAAAATAATTGTCACACCTTTTTTGGATTGTGGAATACCGGGGCATACAGCTCCCCAAACCCGGACACAGACTGGCTCTGAGGCACAAGTCCAAAGTCACACACGTTTATTTCTCGTGGGGCAGAGTTTTTCCATCCCTCAGCACCTCAATACAGACAAGCACACAATGCTCAATCCCTTCATTCTTCTTTGTCATCGTTGTCTTCTTCTTCCTCCTCCTCCTCATTCTCTCTTTCTCTGCCGTCTCCACTCCTCTCTCAGCTTGCTTCATCTTCCTTCTTCCAACTGGTGTTCTTACTGGAGTGAGGCAGCTCCTTTTATTCATCAGGATTATCTGGAATCACTCCTAGGAGTGGTGGAAATCCATCATAGGGCTCTGCAGCTCCCCCTGATGGCCTCCACAGAACCCAACAGGGCTGTACCAAACTCCAGCTCCCAGCATGCCCTGTGGGAATCTGTAGTGCCACATCCACCCAGAAAGATTGCCCTCTAGTGTCCCAGGGGAGTTAGTGCCTCACAGATGCTCTCTCCCTTGGTCCTTCCGTCCATGTGGCATCCTGGCTGGGTAATTACTGAGGCCGCCTGTCACAGGATTTAGTGAGTACGATAAGCAATGTGTATTATTATTTGAAACAGTTGGCAATGCTGGTGAGCTCTTGCTGCTTTAACTATTAAAACCTTTGATGGTGTTACTTGCAGGTGGGCTGCTTGTCCAACTTATTGCCAATTGGTAGGCTGATGGTGTGCGGAGTGCCATGTTGTTCAATATTTATTTTTTGTAAAAGAAAATTATGTGAGGTTTTAAAATGATGCCATTTAAAACCAAAGGGTTTGTATTCTTTCCGTTTTTTCCTCTTTGTTCCTACTGGACTGGAGACACATTCACAACCTTTTAACTACAACAACAACATTTATTTATATAGCACATTTTCATACAAAAAATGTAGCTCAAAGTGCTTTATATAACTATAACCATCCAGGATTTCATGAGTGCTTATTCATGTTGTTTAAGTATTTTACTTTTCTTTTATAGAGTAATTTGAATCCATGCTTTCATATTCTAGTAAAGGAATGTGACCAAAGTCATCACTATTTTAAATGCGTATTAGTGGCGTGCAGGAGAGTTCCTCCATTTCAGAGTATATAAAATCCCTCACCAAAGGAGTAATCGATATTTGTAAGTGTGGCGCTCTCCTACGCGGGTCTCTTACTCCTTGGTGTTTACTATGTGAGACTGGAGTCCACGCGTATAAACTAAGAACGTCATTTTACTCTGTGTTGCGTGAATAAGATTCAGCCTGTCCACCATTCAAATTCCTTTCAACTTTATTTCCCTTTTCATACCTTGGATTCAAAGCAAAATGACACCTTTTTTTGGCTAACTAAAAAGATTACAATATGCAAGCTTTCAAGGCAACTCAGGCCTCTTCTCCAGGCCAGATGTTTTAGTTAGCCAATAAAAGGGGTCATTTTTGATTGACTTCTCATTACATCCATAATGGGCAACACCCTAGTATGGTAAATTGGAGAGTAAATGGAGAAAAACTAAACTGATTATCCACTATGAGATACTGAAGATTAAAATAACAGAATACAGCAACATAGTCTGTCTTGAGAGGCGCTGCTATTTCTCTAGAATTATAAATAATAATGCTAGTAATCACAGAGTCTTGTTCTCTACAATTGATCGTCTGCTAAATCCAGGTCACTCAGTGGAATGCCCCCAAAATACTTCCAGTGAAACTTGTGAGGGTTTTACTGTATTTTTTAATCAACAAATTAATGATATTAGAAATAATATAGTACATCTCCCCAATACTGATCCTCTTAATCCCCGGTACTCCATTATAAACAAATTACATTCTTTCACTAGGATAGATTTACGTGATTTATATAAAATAATTTCTCAACTCAGACCCTCCACCTGTTTCCTTGACCCAATACCAACAAGTTTTTTTCAAAGAAGTATCGGGCATGCTAATTGATAGTATTCTTGACATAGTAAACTCGTCATTAGATACGGGGGTCTTCCCAGACTGTCTTGAGACTGCTGTAGTTAAACCCCTGCTGAAGAAAAATAATCTCGACGACTCTGCTTTGGAAAATTTTAGACCTATTTCTAACCTGCCTTTCTTAAGTAAAATTCTAGAGAAGACAGTCATTATGCAGCTTAATGATCATCTCAATAAACCTGCTATTCTTGTTAAGTTTCAGTTGGGTTTCAGAACAAATCACAGTACAGAAACTGCACTTGTTAGAGTAGTAAATGACTTGCGGGTAAATGCAGGCAGAGGCCGTTTATCTGTTCGCATCCTTTTAGGATACCATTGATCACAATATTCTTAGAAATCGCCTTAGTCAATGGGTGGGTCTCTCAGGCAGTGTCTTAAATTGGTTTGAATTCTACCTGGCAAGTAGAAAATTCTTTGTTAGTTGTGGTAATTATACTTCAAAGACACATGATATTCTAAATGGTGTTCCATAAGGATCTATCCTGGGTCCACTGCTCTTATTGATTTACATGCTTCCGTTAGGTCAGATTATTTCATGGCATAATGTGAGCTACCATAGCTATGCTGATGACACACAACTGTACTGTAACCAAATGGATAAGTAGTAATTTTCTCAAACTAAATAGAGAGAAAACAGAAATTTTAGGTATTGGCAATAATGGATATAATGAGGTTATCTATACTAATAAAAGGCAAAGCCCTCACTGACTGACTGACTGACTGACTCACTCATCACTAATTCTCCAACTTCCCGTGTAGGTAGAAGGCTGAAATTTGGCAGGCTCATTCCTTACAGCTTTCTTACAAAAATTGGGCAGGTTTCATTTAGAAATTCTACGTGTAATGGTCATAACTGGAACCTATTTTTTCGTCCATATACTGTAATAGACTGCAGCTCGATGGCCATGGGAGGCGGAGTTGCGTGTTGCGTCATCACTCCTTCCACGTAATTGAGTGCCTGTCCATATAAGGTAAATATTCGCTGGTGAAGGACTATGCTTAGCATATTCATAAGTAAAAATATCTGAATCACAAACTGATGTTAATTATATTTTGTCCATGAATACTTATTAAATAATTCCAAATAGTCTGTCCGCTTCCTTTCGTAGCTTTTCTGATGATTGTGCTGCTTCCAGGCATGTATTTTCGTATTAAAGCATTTAACCAATCACATTTCAGCCATCATTTGTTGCCAGGCAGAGAGGCCTTCACAATCCGTTCTGCAGGCCCTCTAACACAGAATAAATGTCGATTAAACTGTTGCTTCAACCAATCAGATTTTGAGTTGGTGTCAGTAGGGCCCTCTAGCAGGCTTACAGCAATGTCACCGTATTCAGACCCATTGATTGGATAGAAGCCGATATGAGGAACTGTACAAGGTCACTGAACTCACCGCAGGCGCTCCGAGCGCAAGATCCTCGCGGCACTACTGCTAACTCCATGGCAGGATTCTGGACAATATTATTTGCCAGACCAGATTTCAAGACCACGAAAAACTGATGTTTGTCATGCTCCTCGACCCCCAGAAGTTTCGGGAATACAAGAACAATTTCCCGCATGCAGCCTTCTCCAGCTTAACACAGAGCCATGGAGCAGTTTTTCATCTGTCTCGGCTAAAAACAGAACTGACTGTAATGTATGCCATGGATGATTTTGCAGGAAAATCTCCCACTGATCTCCTTGACTTCCTTCATCAGAAAAATCTTAATGAGAGCATGGGGCAGCTGTTCACATTGGTATATTTGGCTGTGAGCATTCCCATGTACACTGCTTCTGTCGAGCGGACATTTTCAGCCCTAAAGCGAATTAAAACTTATGCCAGAAATACGACAGGGCAGGTTCGACTTTCAGCATTAGCTTCGATGGCGATAGAAAGGGACTTTTTGCTGGAACTGAAGCGCACAGATAATCTGTATGACAGAGTAATTGAACTGTTTTTGAGGAAAGAGAGGAGGATTGATTTTGTTTACAAATAATCTGAATTTTTGGTGAGTAAAATGTTGCGATTTTCCTAAATAATATTGCAAGTTTATGAGTTATTATTGATGTTTTTTATGTGTGTCGTGGCTATTGCTGCAGTAGAAAGGAACTTGTTCACCCCTGGTTTGTCTATTCAATAAAGGCATTTATTGTGGCTACAGGAGTTATCTATCTGCGATGCAGCGGCTCTTTATACTGTATTTCTGCACATTAAGATGTTTTTTATAACCATAAATTACTTTTTGAGGGGTGGGTTGATTCAGACGGAGCACTACTGAAGGCCTAGGTGTGAAATGCACGGTCCGCTACTGGACCAGATGATAAACAAAACTGTAGAGAGGTTCAGATTATACTTCTTCCAGTGCATCTCTCTAAATCCTCCGTGCCTGAACATTATCATAAGGCTTAACAATCTTATTGTTACACCTTCTATGTGCACCCAACCGTCCTTATTACGAAGTCTTCCTTGCTTTACCGCTGGCTGCTTCTTTCCATTCACCTTCCTAGCTCTTTATTTAAACAGTTTTCCTTCTCACTTTTCTGCTCCTTCGCTGTCTTTTCCCTTTTCGTTCAAAATACGCACCTCCTTGCCTTTTTACAGTCAGCTCCCCTTACGTCACACCATGGTACGTTTAGCACAAGTTAATACCGGGAATGCCTGTTAAACATCTTACGTTCACGAGTAGCGATTTGCGTAGTGAACACTTCGGTGAATGAAACCTGTTATCTTTACAATGGTTGACAAACATGGAATGTAACTTCAAAACAACACGTCCTCCAAATACGAACCTGATTGAAAGAAATAATGATAATCAAATCCTTGATGACAGCAACACTCATAACAGTGACAAAACAATTACATTGACAATCAGGTTATGTTATTTTTAAAATGTTTCCTTTTCTTTTTCATAACTTCTTTAACACACTACTTCTCCGCTGCGAAGCGGGTATTTTGCTAGTCTATACTAATAAAAGGCAAAGCCTTTACTGACTGACTGACTGACTGACTCACTCACTCACTCACTCACTCACTGACTCATCACTAATTCTCCAACTTCCCGTGTAGGTAGAAGGCTGAAATTTGGCAGGCTTATTCCTTACAGCTTACTTACAAAAGTTAAGCACGTTTCATTTCGAAATTCTACACGTAACGGTCATAACAGGTGAAAACGTCCGCCATGTTGAACTTTCTTATTTATGGCCCCATCTTCATGAAATTTATTAGGCGGCTTCCCTGCGCTAAGCAAAACCGATGTACGTACTTATTTCAGTGGTATGACGCCACTGTCGGCCGCCATATTGAACTTTCCAACGTTACTAATTTTCCAACTTCCCGTGTAGGTAGAAGGCTGAAATTTGGCAGGCTCATTCCTTACAGCTTACTTACAAAATTTAAGCAGGTTTCATTTCGAAAGTCTACGCGTTAACGGTCATAACGGTCGACAACGTTCGCCATGTTGAACTTTTTATTTATGGCCCCATCTTCACGGAATTTGGTAGGCAGCTTCCCTACGCTAACCAAAACCGATGTATGTACTTATTTCAGTGGTATGACGCCACTGTCGGCCGCCATATTGAACTTTCCAACGTCACTAATTCTCCAAATTCCTGTGTAGGTAGAAGGCTGAAATTTGGCAGGCTCATTCCTTACAGCTTACTTACACAAGTTAAGCAGATTTCATTTTGAAATTCTACGCGTAACGGTTATAACGATCGACAACGTCCACCATGTTGAACTTTCTTATTTATGGCCCCATCTTCACGAAATTTGATAGGCGGCTTCCAAGCGCTAACCGAAAACAACATACGTACTGTGAACGATGGCCCGGACACAGACAGACGGACATCTTTTGTTGCACCCAACACACATTTATTCACACTATAATATTTACAAGTTCCGTTAGTGCACTTCCCAGTGCCTCTTGCACCGATTCCCCAATGTCCAGGCCACACAGTTCAACTGCCTTTCTCCTGGCCGCCTCCAGTCCTCTCTCCAGCTCCGTCTCTCTTCCACCCGACTTCCGCTACTGACTGAAGGGAGGTGGCCCCTTATATAGGAACCCAGATGGGCTCCAGCTGCTTCCTGCCATTCCTCCGCAGACACGCCCCAGTGTGGCGGAAGTGCCAGCTGTGCACCCGGAAGCCCTCCGGGTGTCCCCTGTCTTCTTCCCCCCAGCACTTCCTGGTGTGGTGGAAATGCTGGGCTCCAGGTTTCTACAGGCACTGGGGCACCACCTGGCGCTGGTCACGGGTCCCTACAGGGCTGGGCTTCCAAGCCCTCTACCCGTGGCCCCCTACGTAACCAGGGTGGTCGCCCCCTCGCGATCTGGAGGAGGTACAAGCCCTCCTCCAGTCCTCCTGGGCGTCCCGGCTGGGCTCCAGTCCCGGCCGGATGTCACAGTGTCCCACAGCCAGCGAAGACATGTCGGTCCGAGCGGCACTTCCCGAGAGGGCAGCACATCCCCGGAGTGGGTCCTACTACACACCCAGGGTCCATCATGGCACCCTGGGACACCCTATTTCGGCACCCCCTCCAAGACCAACGCGCCCCTCTGGTCTCCATCCGTTCTCCGGTGGGGAGTCCTCCCGTGTAGCGGCCCATTCCAGGAGTGCAGCTTCCTAACGGTGTCGGTCCCAGTCGGGGCCTCGGCCCTGTGGAAAGAGAAAAGGGAGGGCCAAAAGCACTGCCTGGACACCCGCCCGGGCGTCCTACCGGACTCTATACTGGCAGTGCTCTCCCCCCCCTACCAACAGCCCGAGACTTGCCTGTTTGGCTTCTCCGCCGCAGGTTCCATGCCCATCCGGTCATCATAGGCTGGACCGCTCTCACAGACGGCTCCTTCAGCCGCCCAGGGGTTTCCCTCTGCCTCCGCAGAGGACGGCCCTTCACTGGACGCACGCACCCAGCAACACATCCCCTCCTATCGGTGGAACTGGCACTCAGCCTTCGGTCCCTCCTTCTCCTCTTGGACGCCCTGGCGGTCTGGGTCTGAGCATGGTGAAAGCTCAAATCCAGCCCCGTCTGCGTCCCTGCAGAGCGACAGGAGACTGCCGTGGGCTTGGAGCGCAGGGCGCTAGGACCCAGGGCACTCATCAGCCCCTGTCCTGTCAGCCCGTGCGAACTCGCTCTCCTCGCTCCGCAGGCAGTCTGCACTGCCGCGTCCACAGTTGGGGAATTGCCTACTTGGTACCGGTCATTCCTATTACAGTCACGGCCGTTTTCGGCGAATCCCCCCTTATGCTGTACGGGGAGGGCAAGACTTACCTTCCCCGCCGTACTCTCCCGGCCAAAGGCTCCAGCGTCACACCGATCCTCAGTGTCGCACGGCGTCTCCCATGACGCGACCGCCTTCCCCTTCAGCTTCTCCAGCTGGACGGCGAGAGCATTTAGCACCTGCAAGAAAGGTGACTCTGCAGGCTGAAGGGACTCCTCCGGCTCGCGCAGAGCCACCAGCGATAACAGAGATACAGACGTCGGTGGGCTTACCTGTCCATCAGCCGCATTTGTTGTCTGCCTCCTGTGGGCCACTCCCTCTGGCCCAATCGGGTCTCTTCCCGGCACGAGACTGGCATTCCTTGGTCCCGCCTCTGTACCGTCATTGGCGGGCACACAAGACACACCGGCCAATCCCGTGCCTGTCAGCGGGCGGGACTTCCGGCCTGCGGCCATCTTGTCTCCCCTTCTCTTGGTGCAGTGGCGTGCCTCCTGGCAGCCTCGCAGCTGCTGCGCATTTTCGAGCTGCAGCAGCTCCGATTTCGCAGCCTCCATTGCTGCCGCCCTCACGCTGCTGACAGCCCGTGGACCGGTGTGCTCTTGCCACGGACACGGATCCGGTTCGTCCCTCCCTGTGGGAAACAAGGTACGTCTAACCCCGAAGGGCCGATTACTGCAGGGCAGGGCACTCACCTCCCAGATCCCATCACTCCGAGGCCCCTGCCTTGGGGTGGCCTTCTGTGTCGCCATGCCGGCCTGGCCGTCCGTCCTGACAGCGCGACTCTCGGAGCCCGCTGCACTCTGGCAATGCCCGTTCTCTTTACTCCGCACCCGGGGAACATGGCCATACTGCGGTCCGGCGGCGGTCTGTGGGGTAAACCGCTCCCGTGGGGTTGTGCACGTGCCGCTACCGCGGCGAGTGTGTGGGGTCCGCTGCTGCCCCGGGCCGTCCACAGAATAATTTTTCTTTAACACAGGTCCCCACCTCGAACCATCCTGCCGGCTACGCCACTGTGAACGATGGCCCAGACACAGACAGA
The DNA here is from genome assembly GCF_016835505.1 of Polypterus senegalus. Lineage (NCBI taxonomy): Eukaryota > Metazoa > Chordata > Cladistia > Polypteriformes > Polypteridae > Polypterus > Polypterus senegalus. Next base: position 35,667,455 of record NC_053157.1, read on the forward strand.
CGGACATCTTTTGTTGCACCCAACACACATTTATTCACACTATAATATTTACAAGTTCCGTTAGTGCACTTCCCAGTGCCTCTTGCACCGATCCCCTAATGTCCAGGCCACACAGTTCAACTGCCTTTCTCCTGGCCGCCTCCAGTCCTCTCTTATATAGGAACCCGGATGGGCTCCAGCTGCTTCCCGGCATTCCTCCGCAGACACGCCCCAGTGTGGCGGAAGTGCCAGCTGTGCACCCGGAAGCCCTCCGGGTGTCCCCTGTCTTCTTCCCTGGGCTCCAGGTTTTTACAGGCACCGGGTCGCCCCCTCGCGGTCTGGAGGAGGTACAAGCTTACAAGCACAGTACTTATTTCGGTGGTATGACGCCACTGTCGGCAGCCATATTGAACTTTCCAACGGTCTTTGTTACTTAATGGGACCATCTTCAAGAAATTTGGTACTCGGGTTCCCAACGCTAACTGAATCCTACTTACGTACATATATACGTCCATAGCCTACAGCTCAGTCACGGTGTGAGGCGGCGTTGGGTCCCCCATCCCAATGCCTCCCACGTTGTTGGCTGCCTGCCCATATAAGGACGTCCATCGCTCCGGTCTCTACATTCCCTTCCTTGCTTCGCCACGGGATTCACATCTCCCTGCTGATAACTACAGCCTTTTTATTTAATCCACGGCTTCTCCGCTGTTTTATTGTTTGTTTATTACGATTATAGTTATTGTGTAGGTATTTTAGACTTACTTTACATTGTTCAGGTACCCATTTCCTTTATCATTCCAACCATACCCTCATTAACATGTCTATCGACATGATCACCACTGATCAAAGAACTGTCACTTACCGAGTGGTTTCCATGCCCAGAGATGGCACCTGCCTTTTCCATTCTCCTTGTTACATATTGCACGGCCATATCGGGCTCACTCTTGATATCTGGAGGAATATTGTGTCTTATGTATTGAATGACTGGGACAGGTTCAAGGTGTGACTGATGACGGTACAGGAGATAATTATACTACACAGAAGCACTATAAGAATAAAATGCTTAAGCCCTTCACCTATGGTTCTGCATGTGAGTTGATGGCTGCCGCTGAATTGTTCCGTTGTCGCTTTCAAGTGTACTGAAATCGCCAAATACTTTACACCTTTCAACAACCGCCAATGCCTCCTTAACATCTTAGATTCACAGGTGACAATTTCAGTAGTGGACACTTTGATGTTAATGAATGTTTAAACTCTCAAAAAATGGATGCGAAGTTATCGGTGAAACCGGTTGTATGCTTACAACGCTTGACAGATGCCGAATGTCACTTCAACACAAGTCCAGCAAATAGTAACGTAATTGAAACAAACCATGAAACTCAAACCGATTATGAGAGCAGCAATCCAAGCTGTGAGATTTGAAACAAGATTACTTTTCACATGGCCAACTGTACGTTGCATGCTCAAAAGTAAGCAAAGCGCACAGCTTGGTCATATTACAATCGGAGGGCCGAACTCACAATGTGGTATACAAAGAGATCCTTAACAAATAATTATTGGTATATTTTCCCTCAGTTTAAAATGTTTAATTTTCTTCTTAATAAAAAATTGAAGGCAATACTTCACCACTGTGAAGCGCGGGTATTTTGCTGGTTAGAAATAAACTTGATGCATTAGGATTAAAAATCAAGACGGAGGTCAAAAATTTAGGGGTAACTATTGATTCTGACCTGAATTTTAAATCATATATTCATCAGATTACTAGGGCAGCATTTTTCATTTAAGAAATATAGCAAAAGTTAGACCTCTTATAACATTGGAAGATGCTGAAAAATTAGTACACGCTTTTGTTTTCAGTCGGCCAGATTACTGTAACACACTCCTCTTAGGACTAGCAATAAAAGACATCAATTGAGTACAATGAGTGCAGAATGCAGCTGCTAGAATCTTAACTCAGAAAAGAAAATCCGTGCACATCACCCCAGTTTTGATGTCACTACACTGGTTACCTGTGCCATTTACAATTGAATTTAAAATAGTGCTTATGGTTTACAAAGCTTTAAATAATCTCGTTCCATCTTATATTTTAGTATGTCTTACACCTTACGCTCCAAATCGTAACCTTAAATCTTCAAATGAGTGTCTGCTTAGAATTCCAAGAGCTAAACTTAAAAGAAATGGTGAGGCGGCCTTCTGCTGTTATGCACCTAAAATTTGGAATAGCTTGCCAATAGGAATTCGTCAGGCTAATACAGTGGAGCACTTTAAAACACTGCTGAAAACACATTACTTTAACATGGCTTTCTCATAGCTTCATTTTAGGTAAATCCTGATACTCTGTATATTCAATTAATTATCATTATTATTCATGGTGGCTCCAAAATCCGTACTAACCCCTACTTTCTCTGCTGTTCTTTTTCCGGTTTTCTGGGGTGGCGATCTGCGCCACCACCTAATCAAAGCACCATGATGCCCCTACATTGATGGATTAAAGGCCAGAAGTCCATATGACCATCGTCATCAAATTCCTCCCTGTGAACCCTGAATACAATGAGGACTGACTGAGGTCATTTATGTTAGGTAGAATGCCAAGAGGGGGCTGGGCGGTCTTGTGGCCTGGAACCCCTGCAGATTTTATTTTTTTCTCCAGCCTTCTGGAGTTTTTTTTCTGTCCTCTCTGCTCACCGGACCTTACTTTTAAACCCTAATTTTTATTATTTATTTTGTCTTGTAAAGCATTTTGAGCTACATTGTTTGTATGAAAATGTGCTATAGAAATAAATGTTGTTTTTGTTGTTGTAGTACTACATACCTTGAATTGAAATGGTTGAAAACCAAACAGAAACTGGCAGAATCATCTGTGTTTGACAAGCTACTTAATAGCCACTTTGCTTCTGCTGTAGTATGGAGTGAGAGTAGACGGGCGGTGCACATGGTAGGAGGGTAAAAACTGATAAAAGACAAGCAGGTGAATGCGCGCTGCACATCTGAAACCCCACCTCCCCTATTTTAGGCACAAACCACATTTATAAAGATAACGCATGCAATAAATTTGCAGAGCTTTTCAGTTTTACTAGCGGACATTCCACAGGCACAGTGTAATCCCCATGATCTCTCAGTACTTAATGCTTTCTGTAATTTGACATTAAATGTTAAATTTTCTGTGTAAACATTTACACATTTGTAATACTTTATATTAAACTTTTGCCAAATTTCTTGGATTTTAAAATTCCTAGTGTTCTCTATACTGCTGCTATTATATGGAGACTATTTTGCCCACAGTCTTGTCTGAGAATTCAGGAACAATGGCAGTAGTTGAGGAGAGAGATAAAGGGAAATTGTAGATCCCTAGATGCAGCTCTAGTGTTCTTTGTGACCTTGTGACTTAATGGGGAATTTTACACATTATTTTATTCATCAACACTCTGAGCAGGGCATAGGAACTTAACAGATATTTTCATCTGTACCTGGTATGATGCCAAATTTCCAATTCATATGGTAGTACAGACTTAACGTTGGTATTGAAGATCTTTATTTTACTGTTAGTTATTGTTCTTATCTCTCCATACCTATTTCAGCATGGTGATAGCATATCACGCCTTAATAATCTTACAATTAACACCTTCATTTGTAACTACTTACTTGTTAACAGTACTCTGAGGCTCTTGATATTGGTACCGTTAACTTGTAGACCAGTGAATCTGGCAACACTGTGGAACGGATCCATGTGCTGTGGGGAGTAACAGTAGACATATGGCCTCCATTGAGTCACTCTTGGCCTGTGCTTGGTAAGGTTTTTGGCTGAATGACCCCCAAATCTTCTCATTTTGACAATATGGTTTTAATTACGATTTGTTATTGCCACTAAATATTAGGAATGGCTTTGTAACTGTTTTATTGAGTCAACCAAAAACATTTTTCTATACATTTTATGACATTTTTTTTGATGAGGTGATTTGTCCCTAGAGTCCATGTGCTGAAAACTTTACTGTAAAGGTAAGGGCCTAAGTTTCATCAATTTTATATCCGACAGGCTTTATGTAAATGAGGTTCATTGATTACTGAGGTACTCAAGCAGCTATTTATCCTGAGTTTTTTGGTCAAGTTTGTAATTTTAGTAACACAATACTACATAAACACAGGGAAGTTGTATCCATAAATGCACACTAGAGATAACATGTCATTGCCCTAAGCATTTTCTTTTTTATTGTAAATGATGCTCTTTCTGTGATTTATTTATTTATCAGTGCCACCTCTCAAAGATTGGAACCCCGCCACCCCATTAAGCAACTAGCCCCATCTAAATTTAAAGATTTTTTGGGGAAAAAACTCCACACAATTCAATTCTAGCAATGAATTCCTTCTTAAAATGTGTCAGTTTTGAGTATTTGAGGAGACTGCAAATGTGAAAATGGCCACGGCTTCTTGAGGCTGTTAAAGTTTGGTCACATGGCTGAAGCTGCTCTTTAAAGTCTATGTGTGCTCAGCATGGGAGCTGAAGATGCAGAAGACACAGGAGAGTTTTAAGTTTAGTTAATTGTTGTTGTATAAGGATATTATATAATAGATAAACCATCACAGAAAACTGATAGATAGATAGATAGATACTTTATTAATCCCAAGGGGAAATTCACATAATCCAGCAGCAGTATACTGATACAAAGAGACAATATTAAATTAAATAGTAATAAAAATTAAAAAATAAAAATAAAAAAGCAGACAATAACTGAGTAATGTTAGCATTTACTCCCCTGGGTGGAATTGAAGAGTCGCATAGTGTGCGGGAGGAACGATCTCCTCAGTCTGTCAGTGGAGCTACTCCTCTGCCTGGAGATGACACTGTTCAGTGGATGCAGTGGATTCTTCATGATTGACAGGAGTTTGCTTAGTGCCCGTCGCTCTGCCACAGATGTTAAACTGTCCAACTTTACTCCTACAATTGAGCCTGCCTTCTTAACAAGTTTGTCCAGGCGTGAGGCGTCTTTCATCTTTATGCTGCCACCCCAGCACACCACCGCGTAGAAGAGGGCACTCGCCACAACCGTCTGGTAGAACATCTGCAGCATCTTACTGCAGATGTTGAAGGATGCCAACCTTCTTAGAAAGTATAGTCTGCTCTGACCTTTCTTGCATAGAGCATCAGTATTGGCAGTCCAGTCCAATTTGTCATCCAGCTGCACTCCCAGGTATTTATAGGTCTGTACCCTCTGCACAGTCACCTCTGATGATCACGGGGTCCATGAGGGGCCTGGGCCTCCTAAAATCCACCACCAGCTCCTTGGTTTTGCTGGTGTTAAGATGTAAGTGGTTTGAGTCGCACCATTTAACAAAGTCTTTGATTAGCTTCCTGTACTCCTCCTCCTGCCCACTCCTAATGCAGCCCACAATAGCAGTGTCATCAGCGAACTTTTGCACATGGCAGGACTCCGAGTCATATTGGAAGTCTGATGTATATAGATTGAACAGGACCGGAGAAAGTACAGTCCCCTGCGGCGCCCCTGTATTGCTGAACACAATGTCAGACCTGCTGTTCCCAAGACGCACATATTGAGGTCTGTCTGTAAGATAGTCCACGATCCATGCCAAGTGGCCTCAGGTGGTGAAGCAGCAGCCGCTCCATGGTCTTCATCAGATGTGACATCAGAGCAACAGGCCGGAAGTCATTCAGCTCACTAGGACATGATACCTTTGGGACAGGAGTGATAGAAGATGTTTTCCAAAGCCTTGGGACTCTCCTCTGTTCCAGGCTCAGGTTGAAGATGCTCTGTAGAGGACTCCCCAGTTCCAACGCACAGGCCTTCAGCAGTCGTGGCGATACTCCATCTGGACCCGCTGCTTTGCTGGCACGAATTCTTTTCAGCTCTTTGCTCACCTGGGCTGCTGTAATTGTGGGTGGGGATGTCTCGCCTATGCTGGTATCAGCAGAAGGATGGTTGGAGGATGCAGTACTCCGAGGTGAGAGTGGGTTAGGGTGATCAAACCTATTAAAGAAGTTAATAAGAACTGTTTAAATTATATGTAGTAAATATGGAATCTCATCACTACACTTATTTTAACTGTCTGGTTTATTTGCCATCTTGGCCCCTTCTAGTATTGCATTGGTATTCAAAGATGAAAATGTGAGCATTTTAAATGTAAAATGTATTCAAATCAAAATTATATGTACTGAATTTGTTATTATTCTTTTCTTGTGAGATTCCCATGCTTGTACCCTGAATAGTTTTTATGTAGCCAAAGATACTTTCATTATTCAGAGCTAAAGAAAATAATATTCAAGAGCTGATACCTACATTTCAACAGACACACCATAACAATTACGCTTTTCTTTGAGCTTCCACTCCTATTTTATTCTCTTGGATTCGACTACAACATATATACTATAGCTATGTATCATCCATCCATCCATCCATTTTCTAACCCGCTGAATCCGAATAGGGTCACGGGGGTCTGCTGGAGCCAATCCCAGCCAACACAGGGCACAAGGCAGGAACCAATCCTGGGCAGGGTGCCAACCCACCGCAGGACACACACAAACACACCCACACACCAAGCACACACTAGGGCCAATTTAGAATTGCCAATCCACCTAACCTGCATGTCTTTGGATTGTGGGAGGAAACCGAGGCGCCGGAGGAAACCCACGCAGACACGGGAGAACATGCAAACTCCACGCAGGGAGGACCCGGGAAGCGAACCCGGGTCTCCTAACTGCGAGGCAGCAGCGCTACCACTGCGCCACCGTGCCGCCCTAGCTATGTATCATCTGAACTTAAATAAAGTGATACACATAGAATCTGATTTCTCTAGTTCTGTTTCCACTTTTGCTGTTAAACAATACCCGTGCTTCTGCTCAAACATACTTTATAGCAGCTTTTAAATTCAAATCTGGCTCCTTCTTCTCACCATTGGCCTGAAGAGTTAAAACAATACAATAAAAGCATTCCTACTTTATTAGTTGCAAATGCTATGGCTCTGTTGCAGTATTTTGAAGTTGACATGGTATTGAGTCTTGGGGGGTGCAGTGGTTATTGCCACAGTCTTTCATATCCGGTAGACTAGGTTTAGATCCTGGCTTAGTCACTGTCTATATTTGGTGACTCTAAGAGTAGCCCTCTCTTACATGAATCTCACACTTCTTGGAGTTTGCTATGTGAGATTTGAGTGCATGTCTGTAAACTAAGAGCTATTGTTTCATTGTTGTGTAAATAAGTCTTATCTCCCTGAAAGAGGTTCAAGCCGTCCACCTTTCAAATTTCTTTTTACTTCATTCCCCTTTTCTTACATTAATTTGAAAAATACAGAAACAGGCAGAATCATCTGCATGTAACAAGCTACTTCATACTGCTGTTGTTGAGTGAGAGCAGGAGGGAACATGCAGCGGAAGGGTAAGAACTGGAAAAAGGCAAAGGCATCCATTTATCAAATGGGTGAATGCGTGTGGCACATCTGAAACCTCACATTCCCTCTTTTAATCACCAACCACATACATTAACATAATGCATGGAATAAAATGCCGAGCCTTTCCATTTTGCTAGCTGACATTCTACAGGCACAGTGTGATCTTTCAGAGCTTAGCACCATCCAACCTCTGCTCCTTAGAGACAAGCTGACAGAGATGGGAGTAGATTCACACCTGGTGGCATGGATCGTGGACTATCTTACAGACAGACCTCAGTATGAGTGTCTTGGGAACTGCAGGTCTGACATTGTGGTCGGCAACACAGGAGCGCCACAGGGGACTGTACTTTCTCCAGTCCTGTTCAATCTATATACATCAGACTTCCAATACGACTTGGAGTCCTGCCACGTGCAAAGGTTCGCTGATGACACTGCTATTGTGGGCTGCATTAGGAGTGGGCAGGAGGAGGAGTACAGGAACCTAATCAAGGACTTTGTTAAATGGTGCAACTCAAACCACTTACATCTTAACACCAGCAAAACCAAGGAGCTGGTGGTGGATTTTAGGAGGCCTAGACCCCTCATGGACTCCGTGATCATCAGAGGAGACTGTGTGCAGAGGGTACAGACCTATAAATACCTGGGAGTGCAGCTGGATGACAAATTGGACTGGACTGCCAATGCTGATGCTCTGTGTAAGAAAGGTCAGAGCCGACTATACTTTCTCAGAAAGTTGGCATCCTTCAACATCTGCAGTAAGATGCTGCAGATGTTCTACCAGACGTTTGTGGCGAGTGCCCTCTTCTACGCGGTGGTGTGCTGGGGAGGCAGCATAAAGAAGAAGGACGTCTCACACCTGGACAAACTTGTTAGGAAGACAGGCTCTATTGTAGGAGTAAAGCTGGACAGTTTAACATCTGTAGACAGGCACTAAGCAAACTTCTGTCAATCATGAAGAATCCACTGCATCCACTGAACAGTGTCATTTCCAGGCAGAGGAGTAGCTTCAGTGACGTCCTCCTCTACTGACAGACTGAGGAGATTGTTCCTCCCATACAGTATGTGACTCTTCAATTCCACCCGGGGGAATAAATGCTAACATTACTCAAAGTTATTGTCTGCTTTTACATGCATTTTTATTACTCTTTAATTTAATATTGTTTTTTGTATCAGTATACTGCTGCTGGATTATGTGAATTTCCCCTTGGGATTAATAAAGTATCTATCTATCTATCTATCTATCTATCTATCTATCTATCTATCTATCTATCTATCTATCTATCTATCTATCTATCTAATGGATTCAAATGATTTCTATGTAAACATGTACACGTTTTTCAATATTTTTCTGTAAAGGGTTTGCATTTTAACATCTTTTGTTTTCTCTACACTGCTACTTTTCCATGGAGACTGTTTACTACGGTGTTAGGTTATATAGCATGATATGTCAAAGGACGTTATGCTTAAGCCTTGAAGAAAGACTTTTTCAGTTTAAGCAAGTTGAGATTAAGAGGTAATATGTTTCAAATTTAAAAAAATTATTAAGGGAATTAGTACAATGGATTCCTGCTGTTGCTTTACAATGAATTCTTCAAAAAGAACACAGTGACACTGTAACCAGTAACTATAGGGTGGCCCAGATCTAATTATGCAATTTTCATTACACTATAACTTATCACGTTTATCACATAGAAAATCACCTGAAAAATCCCAGACCATCGAGAAGTGCGTGAACTGACGACATGAAGAATCGTCTTCGCACCGAAATGGAATCGTCCCCGCATAAATCAAAGTCATCCAGACGATCTGGATCTGCATAATTAGATGTGGACCACCCTTTATAGAACCTCAGACTTGTAAAATAAATGATCAAGTAGTGTGGTGGAGTGTAGGACTTTAGGGGGCTTCAAAATTTGACTTGATCTTATTTTAAAGAATTTGCGTGATGAATCCAAAGCTTTACTTGTAAGCCAAGTTGATGACTATTAGCATAAGCAGTTTGAGAAAAATGCATATTTTAAAACATTCTGACAATGAATTGCTTTACAGCCATAGAATTCTGGGCCCATTACAAATACAGAATCCATGGAGAAACTGGAATGCCTGTCGAAATGTTGAGTTACTTTGAATTCTTGTTCTCTATTACTTGTTAAATTTAGTTTATATTATAATTTGCTTTTCAAAGTCACCAGTGTTATGAATCTGAAGTTTGACTGCAATTTCTTTTCAGTTTTTCTTTCTGTAATTCAAAAAATATTTGTAAGGGATGGTTACATTTTTTAGGTAATCTTTGCATTTTGAAGTTTATTATATTACTTTTTTTTCTTTTGGCTGCTCCCGTTAGGGGTTGCCACAGTGGATCATCTTCTTCCACATCTTTCTGTCCTCGTCATCTTGTACTGTCACTCCCATCACCTGCATGTCCTCTCTCACCACATCCATAAACCTTCGCTTAGGCCTTCCTCTTTTGCTCTTCCCTGGCAGGTTTGTCCTTAACATCCTTTTCCCAATATACCCAGCATCTCTCCTCTGCACATGTCCAAACCAACGCAATCTCGCCTCTTTTTGCTACTTTTTCATGTAGTATTTGCTTGTTTATTATTCTTTGGTGATGCTGTCTTTGTTGCTGATATATGTACTGCCATGCCAAGTTTTAGTTGTCAGGATAGCATACAGAATGTCGAGTCAGTATGACGTCAGTAAGTGTGAAGGTAATTAAACTGTTGGGAGAAAGAGCATGTGTTATTAAATTCTAGACAACAAGCTTTTTGCTAATTTTGATTATGAATTTTATGGTTTATATTTTGGCTTTGGTACTTTTGATCTCCCATGCCCTGTCCATTGTCTATTTTCTGACCTCATTATAATTTTTCGGCCATTTTTCCCAGTCTTGCGCATTAGACTACTTGTAACCTCCTGCCTCGGCAGACAGTATAACTTTGGATAAAATCGTATGCTTAATAATCAACATGCGAAGGAAATGTAAAGTGCACACACAAGTACCCAGGCTGGGATTTGAACACAGCTGTGTCTCCATCAACTATTTAACAGCCTAAAAAAATCTTCTTAATGTTACACAATTTTTCAAACCCAATGAACTCTAATTATCCATATTCTTTACAATAAGTTTGAAAAACAGATTATTGATGTAGTGAAACTAATGCTAGTACTATATCATAGAAAATTCTCATTTCTTAAAGTTATTATTTATTGCTAGTGAAATATAAGAAATTGAATATTAGAGTGTTTATATTAATACAGGAAATCTGAAATATAAGAATGAATTCTAATTCAGTTGTTTGGGTTTTGAAGTAAACAGCAGGTTGAAGCCTTTATCAGGAAGATACAAAGGTTCTCTGTAAACCAAAATAATGAACTCCCTGCTTAGTGCTTAGGGTATTTTTTGGCCAGTTTGGCTTAAAAGAACAATCCTTTAATAACACAAAGGGGCTTGCCTGTTGGTGTGCTCTTAATTACTCTCTGAATTCAGTGTTAATCTTTTTTCAGCTAAACAAATACCCAGGGTTCTGCACTTGATTTAGTGAATTTGGCTGCTCAGAGTGTAAGCATTCTGTAGAGAACTACTAATGCAGACATACATCTGTAAGTGCTGCTGACTTAGACGGCATTGACACCACCCTCCTACGATGCATCAGTTCTCCTCCTAGGAGAATACATCACATTTGGGAGGAAGTCCTAAATGGGCACTTAAGCTGAAATGCCTTTCAGTACACCACTATACATTTGTAGCAATGTATACACGCATACTGGAAGAAATACTCCCACATGAACTTTTATTGCTGGGTTATTAGACCATTAATGGATCGCATTTGTTGTCTGCTTCCGCCTTGTTCTTAATTTTATCCGGAGCTACAAGAATAAATAGGAATTTGACCAAAAATTGCCTTTCTTTTAATACCCTGGCTGATGTTATGACTGTAAGTTTTAATATAATTAAACTAAGGCCAGTTACTTTGGTAACAGGTAAATAATAACCTATTGTGTTTTAAATCTAATACTCTGGTAATATTAGTAATTTTTATTTTATTAGTAGTAGTAGTAGTGGTATTTCATATATTATTATTAGTAGTTGATGTATTTTATATTATTATCAGTAGTAGTTCTTTTATTTTATACTAGCCATCACCCATGGGTTCACCTGCGTATAAGTGAGACAGGACAGTGAGGAGGGCCCAGCCCAGCTCTCTACTCCTGACATTGCTCTTCCTCATCCCCTTGGCCTGCAGCCTCGGTCTCAGATTAGCGCGAATATATCACTCCTGCAAGCGAACTATGATTCTTAGAGCAATGAGAGAAGTTGCAAAATCAACCAGAATGCTCAAGCAAATTATAGGAAAAAAAAAGATCTAAATCCGTTAAGTAGTTCTCTCGTTTGCTAACTAAGTGGAGTTAAGGTTACAGACGTGTGAGTGAGGAGGGCCCAGCAGCCCGATGAGTCTCTCTTGGATTCACGCTAATAAATCGGTACCACAAGTGAACTGGGCGCTTTTTATCAATCAATAAAATCTTAGCAAAAGCACCCATGCTTTTATTTTATGAGTGATGTATGTGAGACTTATTTTTTACTTTTTAGTACACTTTTTAACTTAATATAAGCATGGTTTTTAAAAAGTATTATACTGTATATATATATATATATATATATATATATATATATATATATATATATATATATATATATATATATATATATATATATATATATATATACTGCTCAAAAGAATTAACGGAACACTTTTTAATCAGAGTATAGCATAAAGTCAATGAAATTTATGGGATATTAATCTGGTCAGTTAAGTAGCAGAGGGGGTTGTTAATCAGTTTCAGCTGCTGTGGTGTTAATGAAATTAACAACAGGTGCACTAGAGGGCAACAATGAGATGACCCCAAAACAGGAATGGTTTAACAGGTGGAGGCCACTGACATTTTTCCCTCCTCATCTTTTCTGACTGTTTCTTCACTAGTTTTGCATTTGGCTACAGTCAGTGTCACTACTGGTAGCATGAGGCGATACCTGGACCCTACAGAGGTTGCACAGGTAGTCCAACTTCTCCAGGATGGCACATCAATACGTGTCATTGCCAGAAGGTTTGTTGTGTCTCCCTGCATGGAGGAGATTCTAGGAGACAAGCAGTTACTCTAGGAGAGCTGGAGAGGGCCATAGAAGGTCCATAACCCATCAGGAGGACCAGTATCTGCTCCTTTGGGCAAGGAGGAACAGGATGAGCACTGCCAGAGCCCTACAAAATGACCTCCAGCAGGCCACTGGTGTGAATGTCTCTGACCAAACAACCAGAAAGACTTCATGAGGGTGACCCAAGGGCCCCATGTCCTCTAATGGGCCCTGAGCTCACTGCCCAGCAGCATGCAGCTCGATTGGCATTCGCCATAGAATACCAGAATTGGCAGATGCACCACTGGTGCCCTGTGCTTTTTACAGATCAGAGCAGGTTCACCCTGAGCACGTGACAGAAATGAAAGGGTCGGGAGAAGCCATGGAGAACGTTATGCTGCCTGTAACATCATTCAGCATGAGCACTTTGGTGGTGGGTTAATTATTGTCTGGGGAGGCATATCCATGGAGGGTCACACAGACCGCTACAGGCTTGACAAAGGCACCTTGGCTGCCATTAGGTATCAGGATGAAATCCTTGGACACATTGTCAGACCCTATGCTGGTACAGTGGCTCCTGGTGCACGACAATTCCTGGCCTCATGTGGTGAGAGTATGCAGGCAGTTCCTGGAGGATGAAGGAATTGATACCATTGACTGGCCACCATACTTTCCAGACCTAAATCCAATAGAACACCTCTGGGACATTATGTTTTGGTCCATCCAATGCCACCAGGTTGCACCTCAGACTGTCCAGGAGCTCAGTGATGCCCTGGTCCAGATCTGGGAGGAGATCCCCCACAACACCATCTGTCATCTCATTAGAAGCATGCACCGATGTTGTCAGGCACGTATACAAGAACACAGGGGCCATACAAAGTGCTGCGTACAATTTTGAGTTGCTGCAATTAAATTTTGGCAAAATGGACTAGCCTGCCACATAATTTTTCACTCTGATTTTTGGGGCGTCTTTGAATTCAGGGCTCTGTAGGTTGATCATTTTCATTTCCATCAAGCGATGTGGCATCCTTTCGTTCCTAACACATTACCCAGTCTATATCAGTATAGATATCCAGGAGGATTTCTTTTTCCCATTGAGATCTGATGTGTTTTCAAAGTGTTCCTTTAATTTTTGAGCAGTTTATGTATATATATATATATATATATATATATATATATATATATATATATATATTGTAGCGACCGTGGTTGAGTCTTAAAGTTTTTAGAGCCATACTCTGCTGTGCACCTCTCCCAAGCTGTAGGCTAGCGGACTGCCAGCGTTATGCACGCAGCTTCACCCAGCTCTTTAGGTAGCGAGCACTCGTGTCCCATACACCGCACGACTTCGAGTGTCTCGGTAATAATTGCTTCGATAGAAATCTTAGCAATACACAGCTCTGTCCTGTTGTATCTCTTTAATAGAGCAGATAGTCAGCAAAAACAAAGCTCAACTCATTTGCTTAGCCATTGCCAAGGTCATTAATGAAACCATCTTTCTTCTCGATGGTGACTATTGTGGAAGACTGCCGGCTTCCCAGGCCAGTCCGCACCCCCAGGCCGACAGGAGGAGCTCTCCCGACACCAAGATCGTGCCCCGAGGTCCAGCAGGGCCTTATGGACTCTGTAGTGTTTATACACAGCCCTGCTGGATACCTTGGGGACCACCAGGAGTCGCTGTGGGGGGACTTCTGGGTTCTGTTGTGCCTTATGACCCGGGAGTACGTCACAGTCATGTGACGGGAAGGAATGGCGTGCTCCCGGGGTGATGTAAAAGACTGATTGCCCTGACCCGGAAGGAATAAGGAACTGTGGACTGCTGGGACAGGAACACCTCCGGGTCAGGGGCTATAAAAGGACGGTGCCTCAGTCCAGACACTGAGCTGTGCTGGGTGGGAGAGGAGCAAAGTGTCTGGGCGAGGAGGAGAGGTTATTGTGTTTGTTAAAGTACTGTATTGGTGTAGTTAATGAGTAGTGTGGAAGGTGCTTGGTGCACTGGAAGAAAAGAAAATAAAAAGGTCGTGGACTTTTACCCGGTGTTTGGAGTCATACCTGAGGGTTCAAGGGTGCACTACTGCCCCCTACTGCCACACTATTTACATTCAAATAACCCCCGGACGGCAACAACCCAACCCACCCCACCAGTTGAGCACAGACACATACAATAATTACAACAGGAAACACAATTATATTACTTGGTTAATTTAACGCAACAATCAGCTTTTACATAAATTACCCACAATGCTATTTACATAAATTACCCAAAATTCAACACGCCAAGCGCTGCTGCCGGGTCGCTACAATATATATATATATATATATATATAATTTATCTTCTGGTCTTTTAGCTTTTAAAAAATAAATACTGAGTTTCTTTAAAGTGGCAATACAGTTTATATATTTATATATTTTACACTCATAGCTGAAATAAATGACAGGTCCCAAATGGACTTAAGAATTAATTTAGTGACAGAAAAATGAGATGGTGTTTAGGGATGAGATACAATAATAGTCAAATAATAGGCTAAAGTTGAAGCAGAAACAAAAGTTTTCGTCGAGAAACTAAACATAGTCTGAATCACAAAGTGCATCTGAATATTTCTTTGTGCAGCACAGGACCATCACAGGTCCTTCCTTAATGGATCCAAAGTTTGTGTCGGACTTAATGTACGCCATCATTGTTTAGAATGAATAGCGTCATCAATGGGAATTGGTACTGTACACAATATAGTGGTGCCCATGAACTCAATGCATAAAATGGTGGTGTCTGTGGAGAAATACATACATAGAATGGCAGTACCTATAGAAAAATATTAAACAATATCATGGCGTGATGAAATCATAAAAAGTAACAGCAACGAAAATGACAACAGCAATAGCTCAAAAAATTAAAATAAAACCAATGTCTTCTTGTCAGAGAAGAAACAGTGGGCATATAACATTTTGTACTTTGTTGGCGCTTTTAGACATTGGTGTCATGGCTGTTATCTACGCTCAAGCCATGTGTTAAGGTGGGGGGGGGGTCTTGAAATGAATGTATTTTATTTTTTTTAAACATTGTATTGAATTTATCAAACTTAAGTAACATTCCATACAAGCAAGTCCAATTTTACAAAACTAGGTTTGAATCTAATCAACCTCCACCCATGAGAAGGAGAGTTAAGCCAACAGAGTAAAACTTTAATAGTAGAGTAAGGACATAAATAAATAAATAGAATAAGAAAAGGGAAAAGAATCCGCTTCCTCAATTTAAATTCTTATTCTAAAATGTTATTTATTAGATCCTGCCAGGTTTTAAAAAACGTTTTGCACATTGAAATTAATTTATGTTAAAGGGTGGACCCAGTTCATCAAATTCCTTCCAAAAACATTACATTTTTTACAGAATTGTTTCAGGTTGGTTTCTGATTTCTACTTTGTGTTAAATGCAAGCACACATTTCCTAATGTCTGATCCTTGGCGTATTGATTGTAGCTTCCACTTGACTACTCCACTGGTTTGCTCCTAAACGTTCACCTCTCGGTCTCTTTCTCTATCTCAATCCATTAATAGAAAGACCTTCACAAGCATGACAAAGGGAGATCAGATGTAAGCAGGCAGAAGGTGAAACACAAAATGACAAGGCAGAGACCAGCAAAATGTGAAGCAAAGGCAGAAAGTGAAAAACAGACAAAAAGATCAAATTGTAAAGATTATGCAAAATCATCAAAAAAATCTCAGAAGGACCTTGACAAGAGATTTTCTCAAAGACGAGACACAAGCTCCCTCTTATTTTATTAGTTTCTCCCATTATGTCACTCCCTCTTATTGAACTGCATTGGCAAAAGACACTGATAGGATCGGTCAGGTGAAAAGGTCAAGTGGCTAGGGGTTGATTCTCATCCAAATCATAACTACCGCGGGAAGACTAATTCATCTGATCACACCACATTTTACCGCAGGTGGCTTGCCTGTGCATTTTTCACAACTGTTGCAAACATGCATTGTCCTACCAGATATGAAGAGCAGTTTGTGCAGTACCATCTTACCATGATGTCCTGTTCTGCAGCAGACTTTAAACACCATCCTTAATGAAGCTTCCTGCTTACACCTTGGACTCCGGAGGAGATCCTGCTTGACTTTGAGCCTTGCTTCATGATTCATTCAACTGTAAGTGCTTGAAACCACAGTAGTCCTCAGCTAAGTTCCATGTCAGCATCATGTTAAACAATTCACCCCATCAACCATTGAAAAAATGAGTCACTGACATCAGGCAAAGTGTCCTGCAGGCAACACGTCATGAGACCGTGCACAGATTTCATCTTCTAGGCTTGCCAGCCATTTTACAGGCAACATGTCATGTGACCCTGCATAGTTGTTAAGTTGTCTCACCATTTAAAGAACCACATTTGCTTGAATAAAAAGAACAACTTTCATTTGTGTCCCTGTTTTATTTAAGTGTTCCCACGTGTGGCTTCTACATACATCGTACTAAAGTATATCATGTTGCACAAATCTATGCCTACTGTTGAACAGGAAGAATAAGTTTCAGTTGGGATAACCATATTTTAATGCCTGACAATTCTATATCAGTTGTTTAAAAAAAGAACTCTTTTACAGTCTATCATTTCATCCATTATTATAATAGTGTTTAATCGTGTTGTACAGAATTGGATTTGATTCCGGTTTAATACATAGCAAGGTGGGAACCGACCTTAAATGGGGAGTCTGTCTATCACAATTTCACAATTTAAAAAGCAAATGACTTTGTGCTTCAGTACAGTTTTGACTTCAATGTGTACCGTAAGTGAAGCAACTTTCAGTTACTGGGTCATTATACATTTACAGAATCATTGTTGTCACGTGCACAGAGACAAGTGAAATTCCTGCTTATGTTAATCAATGTGCAAAACGTCACCACTTTCTGGAGCCACAATGTGAAGATGCGGGACAGCTCCTTGCTCTACCCTCTTCCATTATGGGAGCCCCTTGAACCCGACACTGTCGATATTCATGACCGGGATGAGCTGTACAAATGAGGATGCCACATGAAGCAAGGGAAAAGTGCAAAAGTGTACAGTGCCTTTATTAAAAACAGAAAACGGTGTCCAAATAAATAGTGCAGTGTTTCAAAACTGTTCATAAATAAATAATCCATAAAAACGTGTGAAAAACTAGAGATTGAAATAATCCAATAAATCCCATTAAAACGAGGTTAAAATACTGGCAGGAACAATCTTTTTTTTTTTTTTAAAATCCTGGTTCCTTCTTCTTTTATCTGTTGGCTCCTCTGCTTATCCCTCACAGGTCTTGCAGCAGAGGAGTCACCCAATCAGCAGGTGCAGCTGACCTTCATCAGGTCCGGTTGCCTTCTGTCCCCTGGCTATGTACAGGCTCCCTCACCGGACCGAGACTCGGATCCCCAATGACCAGGGCGTTCATGCTGGGGCTCTCATCGACTACCGCTGTCATCCTGGCCTTACATGACGAGTCATCCAAACTCCCAGTCAGTCCAGCTCCTCGGAATAGCTCCGCTGGAGCGACCACTTTCAGATGCACCCCACCGAGTGTTGGCCTCACACTCCTTCTTAGCGGCTCCTCTCCCAGCTGTCTGCATTTTCCCTCACAAGCCTCCTCCCTTTCGCTCGTTCCCTTCTGCACTGGCTATTGTCTCCTCCTGCCTTCTGTCTTCTGTCTTCCTTCTAACCTCTGTCTCAGTCTTTCCTTTTTCTCTCCCTCACACTCACACTTATCCCTTTTAAAATGGGGATGTGGCACAGCTGTGATGGTTAGCAGCTCCCAGCACCAATTACGGCCACCGGTGATTAGGCACCTGTGCACTTAAGTGCGGGACCACCCGCATTGCACATGGGAACTGATCTCGCCATGCTACCACGCCCACCTGCCCCCGTTAAAGCCGTGAGTGCGGCAGTTATTTATTTAAAGTGACAGTCAGCCGCAGACCTCACTTTACCACACAAAGTTTTTAAATATAATTACAATACATCAACTTGTGCTTTTCTTACCACAAATAACTACATTACCTCAAAATTGTTATAATTTCTGTGAATTTAAAGTGACTTAGCAACCAGCCTTCTTAGTCCCATTATTAGTGGGACAGAAATAATCAAATGCATTGGCACATTTGGTATGTAACTCTGGTCTGTGGCACCATGCAATTTTTATTAAAAACAGTGCACTCCGGGTGGGTTTTAGTGTGGACGAGCGGCCCTGGGTTGTTGATGGGAGAGCCTGCATTCACATGCAGACATAGATAGATAGATACGTTGTTAATCCCAAGGGGAAATTCACATACTCCAGCAGCAGCATACTGATAAAAAGCAATATTAAATTAAAGAGATAAAAATACAATAACTTTGTATAATGTTAATGCCACCCCGGGTGGAACTGAAGAGTCGCATAGTGTGGGTTAAGAAATGATCTCCTCAGTCTGTCAGTGGAGCAGAACAGTGACAGCCGTCTGTTGCTGAAGCTGCTCCTCTGCCTGGAGATGACACTGTTCGGTGGATGCAGTGGATTCTCCATGACTGACAGGATCCTGCTCAGCATCCATCGCTCTGCCATAGATGTCAAACTGTCCAGCTGTTCTAGAAATTCAGCACTTCTCAACATAACATGTCAAGAGGAATGCCAGTGATTTCCTCTTCAACCATCCTTTTTATTTCAGTGTGCTGTACACTTGGCTTTTAAGAAGTCGCCACAGAAAAAAATCACTTTGAGACCTGGGGATCTTGGAGGCCATGGAATGTCACCGTTGTTTGAAATGACACGCCTTCCAAACAATTGTCGAATAGCTGCCATTGATCGTCGGGCAGTATGTGAAGTGGCTCCACCTGGGGACTTCTTTTTTAAGGCTGAATCCATTTCTTCAAAGTTACGCACCCATGTTATAATCACAAGAGCAGACGGGACATGATTATGACGTGGCGGGGGGGTTGAGGGTTGGTTGATATGGATAGGAGACAACAAAGATGTTGACTATTAGCATAATGAATAATGGGCACGGATGGGCGTAACCTAAGAGAAAGTGGGCTTAACTGAAGGGTGAGAAGACAAAGGTGGCAAAGTGCCAGTAGGTGTTGTCCATTAGCACAAGCAGTGGTGTCAAAGTTTCTGATCTATTTTAAGCTATGTATAAAAATGTCTTCATGCACAGGAATATCGACTCTCTCCGCTGACAGAGCCTGGTTTCATTATGTGTTAATAAAGTCACTGAATTTAAAGCGCATATTACAAAGTTGTCCAAATCATGTTTCTCCCATCTTAAAAATGTTGGGAAATTAAGGTGCTTTCTAAATAAACAGGATTCTGAGAAATTAATTTATGCATTTATTTCTAGTAGGATTGATTACTGCAATTCAGTGTTCACAGGATGTTCAAACTGTTCTTTATACAGCCTCCAGTTAATCCAAAATGCTGCTGCAAGAATTATTACAAGAACAAGAAAATATGAACACATACCTTACACCTTACACTGGCTCCTGGCGAAGTTTAGGGCAGATTTCAAAATCCTACTTTCAATATATAAAGCCTTAAATGGCCAAGGTCGGGCTTACTTATCAGAACTTATCATGACCTTACAAACCAAAGTGCACATTAAGATCTCAAGATGCCAGTCTGCTTATGATTCGAAGGATTAATCAAATAACAGTGGGAGGTCGAGCTTTTAGTTACAGGGCCCCTAAACTGTGGAGTGGTCTGCCTGCTACTATAAGAGATGGTCCTTCAGTCTCAGCTTTCAAATCCCAGCTGAAGACTCACTACTTCAGTTTAGCATATCCTGACTAGAGCTGCTGATTAACTATACGGACTGCATCTCTGTTGTTGGTCATTAGCACTAAAACATAAGTAACATGATAGTTAGAATTTGTTACTAACCCTCACCTATTCTGTTTCTCTTCTTGTGGTATAGCGGGTCCACAGCGCATGTCAAAGAGCCATTTTTAAAATAAATAATCACCGCACTCAAGGCTTACCGAGGGGGCGTGGTGAGCGTGGTTGAAGTGGTTCCTGAGGTGATTTGCAGTGCAGGCGAGTCTCACTTAAGTGCACAGGTGAGGAGTTGTCCGCATCCGTAATTGTTCCCGGGAGCTGCTGATTGCCACAGGTGAATCATTTCTCCGTCATAAATAGAAGCGTGAGGCGGCTGGGAGAGAAGAAAAAGGAAGGAAAAAGAAAGACAGAGGTTGCAGGAGAGCAGGAAGCAGCGTGGAGAGAGAGCCGGTGCAAGCAAACAAAGGCTTGCAGGCAGGCAGCTGGACACTTGAGTCCTAGCAGGGGTGTTTGGCCAACACCTAGGGTAGTTGGAAGTGGTCGCTCCAGCTGAGCATTTTATGAAGGAACAGGAGTGACCGGCAGAAGGATGGCTGGTTGCGTAAGGCCGCAAAGGCAGCGGGAGTCGGGAGGCTTGGAAGTAGAAGCCCCAACATGAGTGTCCTGGCTGTTGGGTGAAAAGCCAAGTCTCGGTCTGGAGAGCGCAACCGAAGCCAGGGATCGGGAAGCCTCCAGACCAGTTGAGTAGTGAGAAGGCCAGCTGCAGGAAGGGCGACTCCCCTGTTGAGAAGCCTGATAGGAGAAGCAGGGGAGGCTTTGGATTTTTAAAGGGACTGTTTCCAGCATTATTTTAACCAGGATTTTGTTTTTCTATTTGTTGAATTTTTAACCTACACTTCCCAACTGTTTTAATGGATTATTTATTTATTGAAGATTATTGAAAAGCACTAAACTTTATTTAATTTGGACACTGTTTTGTTGTTGTTTTTAATAAAAGCACTTGACACTTTTTACACCATCCCCTTGCTCCATTTGTTGTGCCTCACTGCCGTGCTCATTGTTAACATTACCGACGGTGCAGGGTTAATGGGCTCCCGGATGGACGATGAAAGCATGCAGCAAACCCGCATCATCACACTTCTCGGTACTCAAATGTGACACTTGGTGCCACTGCCCATCGCCTAAGGTAAAATCATCTCTGATGGAGGGTTGCAGGAATCGTCGGGTAGAGGGGTCCTTTCATCGGATTGGCTGGCCCACACTGACTCAGCTGTAGAATGGCCAATAGGGGGAGGCAGCTAGCATAGCAAATCCTATTATGTGATATCATCTTCTGTTGAATTCTGCTCAGTGCTTGTAATATTTTTTATTTTGGTATTATATTGTATTGAGGATTACTTGTATTTTGTTCTGTGTATTGCATTGTATTGACCCTCTTCTTCTTGACACCCACTGCACGCCCAACCTACCTGGAAAGGGGTCTCTCTTTGATTTGCCTTTCCCAAGGTTTCTTTCATTTGTTTCCCTACAAGAGTTGTTTTAAGAGTTTTTCTTTATCTTCTTAGAGAGTCAAGGCTGGGGGGCTGTCAAAAGGCAGGGTCTGTTAAAGCCCATTGCGGCACTTCTTGTGTGATACTGAGCTATACAAAAATAAATTGTAATGTATTGTATTTCCTGGCTTTGGATTTTATTCTACAACACGAGGGAAATTCTGGGTACAAGAAACCAGTCCTCTGTAGGGTCCATGAACACCCACACCCACACACATTAGGCCTATTAGGGATTCATTCATTAAGCTAACAGGCATGGATTCTGAATTGCGGAATGGAAAGCCACTCATATATTGGCAGAACATATAAACTCCACATGGACAACAACCAGATGCAGGATTCAGCTTCAGGAAGACTAGCAGTGTTAATCACTCCACCACATTACCATCCTTCTGAAATTCTATTGGGATGAATTCAGAATAGGGATAATCTACCTATAAAGTACCTTAAAATTGTACAAGATGAGTTACTCATTTGATAGAGCACAGTATACTTACTGCAGTATAATCAGTCGAGTTGAACTCTGTTAGGAAAAGCAAGTGAAGAAACAGAGTGAGGCAAGGAAAAGAGTCATCACTCTCCAAGGTAATGTGAATGAATCAAAGCCGTTTATTTGATATTAATTGCAGAATATACAGCACTACCATTTGATGATAGTGGGAATAAAAATGAACTAAGAAAAGAATGGAAGAAACTTCAGCATGATGCAGACAAAACACTAATGCATGAGCAATTATGTTCAAACAGCAAATAGAAAACAGTATACAAACACACAACTGAATATTCTGTAAAAGGACTGGGATGTTCTGCAAAGGTTTTAAAGTGCCCAATACATCAACAACTTCAACAATATTAAAAGCTCCAATGTATGCAGTAGTTGAAACATGTAACATTGATACAGCAAGTTGTAACTCCATTTTTTTTTTTTACACAGCTAATAATATTGCACAGGTAAGAGAGGCGCAATTGCTAATTAAAAGTCCTACCTGGATGTAGGGTTTGTACACCAAGAGACTTTGAAATAATGCAAACCTATTATGCATTGCATTTGGTCTCTTTTAAAGAAAACACCTAACCACGTGCACAGAAAATCTACGTATTCAGTTCTCCGTCTCTTGCTCGTTGCGTATATATGTGTGTAGATATGTATACATTTACACATATTTATATATATATATAAACAGACAGTCATTTTTGCTATGTATTTATATTAATATATATAAACATACATACACGATTTGTGTATGTAAAATATAAATATACTGTATATGGTCATAACGAGAATAATTACTGACCCACTCTAAATTTGGTATTGTAAAATATCGGCATGATCAATTTTATTTTTCCAAATATTTACTTGCTCAGAAACTTTCCAGCAACTTGAAAAAAGTTGATATTTGTAAATCATTCTAGAACACAGATAAACAGCAGAAACAATTTTGCTGTTTGTTTAAAATTAATTTTCTCAATAATATTGATAAATGTTCATTTTGGTTGCATTAAGCTTTTTGATGTTATTTGCTGGTTTTATTGTCTTAAATGTTTTGGACTTCAGCAATTTTGTGAAATCAATAAATAATTAATTTGGAATTATTGTTTAGGGTCGAATGCATTCATTCTCAAAAACTATTAAAGCAGAGAGAATATAGAAGAGCTAAGAGATTCACAATGTTTATTAAAAATGTATATTTTGTGTAAAGAGTTGCATTACGAAATCGGCATTAAAAAAACAAAAATGCAATCAAACTCTAAACCCAATTCCCTTCCACGTATTTCAGAGGACAGGACTTTAATCGGTATTTTTGATGCACACAAGGTTTGCAGTATTTCATATCCCAGTTTACTTAATACAAGAATGCCAAATCAGAGAAAATCGAGTGACTCCATGATGTCCATTTTTCAGTATTCTCTGTTTCTGCTGATGCTGGAAGAACAGCATTATGGAAGATTTGTTCTGTTTCTTTTACCATAAGCAAGGTTCATACTAAATGATTGTATTGTTTTGTTTCTCCTACTTTCCAATATCCTATCTTTGGCACATAATTAGAACAAAAAGTAAAATCGTAATAAAAAATAAGCTCCCTGCTATGACAATTAACAATAAATAAATAAATAAATAAATCTTGGCCAAGAGTTGCTTTTTTTTTGGTATATTTAATAAATGCTTTAGATTGCTCCTGTTTTCTTAGGCTCGTGTTTTCTCCAGAAAGGTTCAGTCCGTCTCCTGATCTGCATTACAACCTGATCAGATTGGCTCTTCCAGTGCAGCCTGCTGTGTCTCCTCGTGTTACTGATGATATTCTCACATCGTATTATTTCACTGCTTCATCTACTGAACTGGAATCAACGCCACGTTCCCCCGACTGCTTCTTTTGTTTGGTTAAGATTTGCTCAGAGCAACAGTCAGTTCAGAGCAGTTGGCAATAACACAAGTAAGAACTGCAGGAGCAGAAATGCTAGCATTAAAAGGGAACAAGGAAGAGCCAATCGAAGTTAGAAAAGTGACATTTGTATGCTATTGTTGTGGTGGAAAAAAGTGCTGTAAAGCAAATATATTGTTCTGTTGCTCAGTTGCATTTATTCGCTACATTAGCAGTGTTTAGGCGGTGGGGATTTTGTATTTTGTTCCAGCTGTAAGACACAACAGATCCATTTGAATCTAAAGTGAAAAACTGTAGTTTATACTGAAGCAGAGCCAGGTACGGATTTACAAATCCACGGTGGTATATTCATTTTATGTGAGCCCCTCGTTGACCCCCATTGAGAGCCCCCCCCATGCCAGTTGACTGGTTTATTTCAGAAGATGCAAACAACAACAACAACCAAAAGAAGAAGTGGCTGCTCCTGCATGGATGTGATTTCACCTGTGCTTATGTTCTTGTGTGTTGAGAGTCGCCAAGGGAAATACGACTAATAAGTGAATGCCTTCCCTTTAAAATAAGCTCCATCTGACTTCTTTCATCTTTTATAACCAAGAAAATTGATGATTGTCAGTAATCAGACACCCATATGTGGGACTGATATATATTTATAGGAAACATAAAAAGCCTAAGGTTACACATTTCTAAATTGCAGATGTATTGAATATTTCTACACTACACTTCTGCTGAGTGCTTTAAGTTTCTTCTGGCTTATAAATCGTTACTTTTCAAGGCCATGTATAGCAGGCTTTTTCGTCGTTGTTTCTCAATTAGCTGTATTATAGTTGCTTATACCTCTGAAAGCAGATAATGCCACATTCTTAGTGGCAGGATGAGAACGCAGCCCAGATATACAAGACATCCAGAAAAGAGCATCGAACTCTGACTGGCGTTTTATTAGTGGATGAATTCAATTACGCTCTGCCATGGAGTTGTTCTGACTAGGATGACGTGATTTTTGGTAAAAGATCCATCTGTGGATATCCATTCCTATATTTTCTTAGGAATAGCCTATATTTGCATGACATGTAAAGACTTTTTGGCCTTAGCCAGAAGAGATTTGCATTATATAAAGGAGAATGAATACAGTAATTAAATTTCAGTAGCATAAAAATAACTTTTAGTATTCTAAATTATTACTATTTTTAAGTTTAATTAAATAGAGCCAGATATAAAGCATATTTCATCGCTTGAAAGCTTAGCCTGCCGAGGATGAATCACATCTGAAAGATGAATCCAGTCAGTCGGTTTGGTTAGTTCTCGATGTTTTGGCAGATTTATTTTAAGATTGCGGTTTACCTCTCCGCTAATAACGTGCGACTGAACATCTCCCAGAAAACAGCAGCTAAGGATTCAAGTCTTTGGTGAGCCTAAGAAACCAGAACTCAATCGGTTCTAGACTTAATTTGAAAAATTTTGAATATTAATTTAGTAAAAAGTGATCACTTCATGTATTGCAAATTCAAACTTCTCCAAAATAATTGCCTACTTATGTCTGAAAATATTTGGTAAGGTTCTTCTTACCAGTCTCCTGTAATTAGGTTAAAACATCTATCCCTGTGCAACAAATTTACCAGTGCGTTCAATTCAACTGTGTAAGCCTTCACAGTCCAATATATACACAACCGAGCCACAATCTTTAACAAATAACAGGCTCACATGCATAAATTAATTCCATTAACAAAGGAAAAAGAAAATCTGTTTTCAAATTAAAATATTAATAATCACAATGCATCACACTGCTAATTGTTAATAGCCTCATGCATAAAATTAGGCCAATAGCACTGTTTGGCAGTTGCTAATTATAATGCTACACCTTAACACAGAACAAGTAAGACCAAGTTGGACAAATGTGGAAAGTAACAAATTCTAAAACACAACAAAAGAAAAGATTGTTTCTTCATCAAACAATGGAAACTGTAAACTTTTTGGGCTCGTTCTGCAACTGTCCCCAATCCAAAAATAAAAAAAAAGTAAAAAAAGAAATCAAAATATTACATTTCTGTATGCGCATCTCTTCAACTATTACAAAAATCACAACTTAAAATGTATAAAGCTTTTCTCATAAAGTCACAGTTACCAAAAAAACAAGTGAATAATTTATTACATACGCTATAATAACATTACCCTAAACACTATCATCTATGAGGTATATCTGAGAAAATTCGGTAAGGAATTGCACGGTCTGCGCCATTGCCATGCCACAATTCATTTCTTTATTTAAAGCTTTGCAACCATTAGGAGAAAGGAACAGAGGAAAGCAAACGTTTCAAAAGCTTTGGTATCATAGTTTGTCTTTGTTCTTTGTGTGATTGCATTGCAAAGCACCACAGTACAGGGACCACCCAAACAAAAAAACAAAACAAAAAAAAATAACAAAGAAAGAAAGACAGTGGTCCATTGGACGCTGAGGTATTCACAGGAATAGAAAGCACAGAGAGGTCTAGACTTGAAAAAACATCGCTTTGGTTCAAGCAAGGCACTCGTCCCGTGGTTATCTCATACTTTGCAACTAAAGCGTTTTTCTGTTTTTTTTGGTTAATGAAAAGCAGCCGTTATTACACTACTTCAGTGAAACCTGTGTACTTGAGAATGCTATTCACCAATTATCCTGTTATATTTACTTCACCTTTAGCAAAATATGCATGAAGCCAACTGTACATTATGGTCCATCATATGTTGTAAACTGAAGAAGCGTTTTTAAAAATTTCAATTTCAGGGCACAGCATGACTGTATCTATAACCCTCTGCTTATTCATAGTCTGAAAATGCTGACCATGGGATACCTGTAAGCATGTTGTGAACCTGAAGACTATGCAAAAGTTATAAAGTTATACATAAAAAAGTTAAATGGCTTAGAAGTTCCTTTGGCAAAAATTAGAAAATAAAACTCTAACTAACTAACATTCATGTCATACCCTGTGGTGCGATTAAATGAGATTTTTCACCGTCCAATATTAAATTACTGCGATGGGATATTTAAGTACAGTACTTAGAAGGGAGTTAATGTGATTGTTTTATGAAATTACTCTAGAAGAGATCAGTACACACATTTTACATTTACTAATCTGTTTGAACAGGTGACGACATGGTACTGCTTTACAGTATTATTGAAACAACAGAAAAGTCCCCCTTGCCATATTGTCATATGCATGTACATGTTACAAGACTCTTGGGGAGCAAATTAGAGGGGAAGGATATTGAGGTTGGACCACATACTGCCTGTTTCTATTGTTTTTCTACAGTGGAGAGGGCTTCATTTCCTCTGAGTCCGCCTCCAACCTTCTGCTGACTCCGCCCCTTCCAGTCTCCAGGGTATATACCCACCCACCACTAAGGTGGCATCAGTTAAGACCACCGAGTGACAGAGGTGCATAGGCGACTGGCAGTAAAGGGGAAGTCCAACCCTTTTCTTGTTTGATCTTTTCTTATGTCACAATTGGACATTTCGATACGCTGCGTGTACTTTTATGAGCTCAAATGCGGAATTAAGTGCACCTATATTTAAATGAGTGTAGTGAATTTTTAAAAATCCACTAATTTGTGTAGATTTTATTTAGCATACTTTTTCAAGTGATATACTTCTGTAACCCTTTATAAAAATATGCGAACAATAACATTTTAACAAAATATGCAATTAAGTTTTGACTTTTTGTGCACAAAATTGAACGATTTAAACGCGCCATTCATTCTGACTTGTACAGTTTTTTTTATAACTTACATAGTCTTTCCAATATAAATTGATCATGTTGTACGAAAAAATAAACTCTTTAAAATAAAGCCAAATATTGCATTTGTTCTTAACTTATTAAAGTATAATATTGTGTTTAAACTTACTGGATGAAAAGAGGCCTCTCTTAAGTGCAGTAATCTGTGTGTGTGGGCCGGCTGTTTATTTCACAATTGTTTCCTTTTTAATTATAAATTGGTTCACTGGAAAATTCAAGAAATAAGTGCTGTTACCTTAAAAAAAATAGTTGGAGGTAATCACGTGTACAGTTCCGTAACATAACTACTGAATTCTGAAATCGTGTCTTATAGAAGAGTTAACTTCTATAATTCAACATTAGGGCATCTTAAGGAATATGACGATGAGAGGATGATATTAGGAATTGATTTCTCTGATGGTTGGTGTGTGGAAAACTAGAGGTACAAGTGGGAAAGACTCACGGGTTATTATCATACTTAATATTAATTGATAATACACACAAAAAAGTGTATCCACAATTTTCAAGACAGAATCGATTATCTTATGGCTGGAACGGTACAATGCGGTGTTGGTCCTAGACACGGAATAAAATAAATGTTATCACCCATAAATTAAAAAATATTACAATTTTAGACTTCTTCTATTACATGATAGGCATACCTTTGAATTGGAAAGATGAGGGTGTTCTGTTCGTACCAAATGTCCACCTTAAGGTAAAACTAAAAATAAAATGTGAAAAACTGTAATTGGTGAACCCATTTTCTTCATACATAGGCTTCATAGTGTTGCATGTACTTGTAACAGGCTACCCATTCCCTACAATTATTATTGGGAAGGGTGCACTTGATTTTTTTTTTTATGAAAGAGAGAGATAGAAAGAGAGAGAAGAGAAGAGACAATAAAAAACAAAGGCTTAGGCCAAGCGCAGACCGCACAGAGAAAAAAATCTTTGGTATCTTTGGTATCATCAACACGATTAAAATTACAAATGGAAAAAAAATCAGTGAGGTAGCCTCTTTGGTTCTCACTAGAAATAGAAAGATTTTTTTACACACACAATTCAGTCTTGGAAGCAGCTAGTTAAGGGGATTCTCTTTCACTTGTCTTCTTGTCCTTTGCCATGTGAAGCCGTGGAAAACCACTTTGTACTCTGGGTAATCTTTGGTGAATCGACAACAGTTTCATTAAACGTGTGTCCCCATCCTCATGGGTAGTGAAATGAAGTCCATCTTTCATCATTTTGTCCATTTACAGCGTTAATTGTTGTGAAGGGATCTCAGTACAACATAAAATAATTACAGAAAATGTACTGCTCTTATGTTCGATGCTTGTGTGTTTTTTCTCTTTTTGTTGTTTTTGTTTTCTTTGCTTCTTAACAGATTGATTTTTTTGACAGGAAAAGGGAAGCAATTAACTACTAAAGGATATACATTACTCCAAACTGAGATTTTGGCAACTTATAATGTTTTTTCAAATGCTACAAAGTAAAAATTAATAAATAACAAATCAAGCAGTAAATTTGGTTCATTGGGTATCATAATGTAACGTACATTTTTTTTCATCAAACACACCATCCTTTGCTTTTTGAAGCATTTAGCTAAACTAATCATAAATTAAGACAACAATGACAGCTGCATCTTCGATGCACTATCCCCCTAATTTTCTTAAATAATCATAAATATTTACCCAAACAATTACATCTAATTAAATAAGATTCAAATTAAATAATTAAGTATAAAAACTATAATTCACAGCTTCTAACGTACCGTCGTCATAAATAAATAAACTCCAACAGTGTTATAAAAAAATGAGATGAAAAATAAGGTCAATGTAAACCTTGGCTAATCAGGGTAGGGTAGGGTAGGGTGGGGTGTGGGGTTTACAGGTCTTCAAGAGCATTTTAATTCAACTAAAGTAAACTTTTTAAGTATTGCAAAAAACAGAAAACCGTAACAATAGTTTAGCTCTGAAAAAAAAAGAAGTACTGTGACAAGCAATGGAAGGATCATTGCATTTACTCCCTTGGTTGGCACATTTCTTGAAGAGCCAAACCTTTACAAAGTAATCCATAGAAAGAGAGCTCCCTTCGTTTATAAAGAAGGCCATAAAGAATGACCTGCTGGTTCCATCTGTATTGAATCTTTGGGTTAAGCTCTAATACAAAAAAAAGTAAGAAAATAGAAGGAGAAAGAGAATAAGAGTGTAAGAGAGAAGTACAAAGAAGAGCAGGTAAAGGCAGTAAGAAAGATGTGCACAAACATAGACCATGTTAGAAGGGAAGGGAGCGAAAGATAAAGCTATTCAACCGACGTATTTCAACAGTTTCTATTTAACAGATGATGAATAGATTGTGTTTCTTAAAAGTTGAACTCATCTTGGACGTGCCCAAAGATTTCCACTTCCTTTCCAAGCATTAAATATTGAGACGTCCGTTTTGCTCAGCCAACAGAGCAACACTCTTCTAGATACATGTGTCTTCATAAAATGAAGTGGAGATTTAGTGTGCTTTAGAAAAAGTGGAAATTGGACTAAACAAATCTTAATCGTGACTAGGTAGAGATTTTTAAACCTTGACATTCTTAACAGTAAATGACCTTTGGTTATTCCATATCTTTACTAATAAGGGATTCTTATTTGTTTAATTATTCCTATAAATTGATTAGCCATCATTTTTGAGACCTTTGCTCGAACATCAACATATCTTTTGTCTGTCAGTTTAGACAACACGTTTACAGGTTGAAATACCATCAGCTTTTCTGTTTGTTGACTAGTTGTCACAGTTGCCCACTATTCATGACTCTATTTATTGACCTCTCTCCTCTAATTTTTGTTTAAGGGGTGTAGGATGATTATTTAACCAGTGCGGCAGGTGAGAATGCATTACTATTAACTGTTCAGTTAGTCTTTACTGACTTCATTTGTGACATTAACTGTATAGTAAAACTCTTTTTGACTGAGAGGGCTGTGAAACTCTGCAAATGAAAAGCAGCAACTTGAGAAGCAAGCAAGCAAACCCAAAGGGCTTTTTTTAGGGTACTTTAGGCACTGTGGTAAGGGCTTATGAAGTGTTCAGAGGTTCACAACATCACCAAAGCACTGCTCTGCCTACAACCACCATCTCCGGAAAAACAAAAAAGTAGAAACGTGTTTCCTATAAAACCAATACATCTAGTATTAATAACACTACTAGGGCCCGGTGGCCAAATCATTATTTTGGATAATTAGATACAATATAGCATGTTCTTGAATGTGTCCGGAAATGAAATGACAAACTGAGCAGTTTAGACATGACGCATTCCTTTGAAGCTTGATAGTCAAACAAAAATATGCAATTAATTTAAACTATATAAATAAAATCGTAAGCCATTTCTTTGTGGATACTAAAAACAGGCAAATTGGTTTTCATGAAATATTGCTTGTGCCTTGTCGTTGGTCCAACTTAAAGTAAAGTCTGTATGATGTATAGGGAAGGGGGTTATGATGGGAGGGCACAACTCAAAAAAGAGCACCGACATGACGACTACATTTCCCATCAGGCAGCACAAGTATGCTGGGACGAGGATGTTATCATCAGCAAGCACAACGTTTTGTAGAAGATACATACAGCATTTTATACATAATTAATTTGGTATTGACTTGCTGGATTACATCCTTTAACTAACAGTATGTCTTTTTGTCTCGTCGTGGGTTGTGTTTAGCCATGTTGAATTTCCAAAAGACATTTTTCTTCCCGTGTATTTATACCCAGGCAACGGAAGGTACTTTGGCCAGTAAAAATATAAATGTGCCTAGGAAAAACCAAAGACTTCTGATAGCCACTAAAAGAGATATGGAGGGACTCTATGGATTGTGATAGAAGATCCATCTGGAAAACCGCATAGCCATTGGCCAGGCTAGGATTTGGATTATTGTGCAGCCATGCTACCCATTCACTATACCTCAGGTATGCAGTGCTTTTACGATTTTTCCAAACTTTTTATATAATAGTTTCTAATTCCTGTTGAGGCATATCATTTTATTATTACTAAAAGTATGGGTTCTACACCTTTGTCAAATTCATAAATATTTGTATTGGTGGCACCATCTTTAGTCTGTGTTTATATTTTTTTTAATTCACTTGTGTGTCTTGAATAATAGCCAAGAACTGAGAAGTTATTTTAGCTTTATGTTTGTTCATTGTATATTAACATTTTTAATACAGTATTTGGAAAGTCTCCAGTCTACAAAACAATTTGTTGATTTCTACTGCAAAGCAGAACACATACTGGTGGTTAGTACTGGCATGCAGATTGGAGATCAATTTGAATGGCACGCTCAGTAACAACAAGAACAGGATTAGAACTGAGAAACTGGTTTGGACAACAGCTGGTAGCCACTGTAGCCCTCCAGATCCAGGACAGGGGACCCCAGATGTGTGAATATGTCATCTCCAAACTGGTGTTATATTCTCTAGCATTATGGGCTCAAGTTGCTGTTTCAGTTTGCTTTTGTGCCATCAGTCTCACAATTGAAGACAGCAAGGAAAACCTAAAAATGTTTGAGATATGGCAGACAGTGTAAAGTGAATGTGAGGTTTCAAGATACCTGTAAGTCTCTTCAATGCCCTAAACGATCTTAGTCCTCTGTTGTTATGTGCACCTAAATCTCCAAAGAGAGAAAACAAACCAAAAGAAGCCATGTCTAAGAAAACATCCCAGGTCTCCCTCATCTCGGTACTTCATGCTTGGAGAAGAAGAGAAATTCTTTTCAAAATCCCATACAAAATATTGTATGAAAACAAACCCAAAAGAAATGCCCATTAAAATTAGCTCCTTATGTACTTTAGAAAATGATAGATTCCAGTTACCTGTGAGAAGAGTGAGCATTAAAGTCATGCAAAAAAAAAAAAAAAAAGAAAAAGAAAAACCTTAAAAAATGAAAAGTGTTCGGAGTATCCATGAATCTTTGGTTTTGTAGCTGATGAGGTTTTGGTTGTTCAATTCCATGTTCTTGAAAAACTGCATAGGCACACGTTAAAGACAATCTTCAACTTTAAGAGATACAAAAAGCACTGTCTAGCGAAGCAAAAGCCGCTGTGACTTTGCTTCCAAACTTGTTGTACCCTTTCTTTTAATCTGCTTCCGCGAAATTGTCCAAGACGTCTGAGGAAACACAGTGTGTTTGTTTTTTTCCTGACGTGTTTCTTCTGATTATTTTCATTATTTTCCTCCTTTTTTTCATTCTTTGCTATCTTTTTTTTTCTTCTTAAGTTTTTAGTAACAGTTTGTTGCAGAACAATTAGGTGCAGAAAAAAACATTTCTTTGGTTTCGATTCGGCAATAAATAGAAAAAGTCTTAAGTGTCCTTAAAGAGTCTTTAAAGCCTTTAGCTTGCTTTTGAACATGATACACATGTTCCTGGAAGGACTGGTCACTGGCAAAATATCTTGCTGTCGATTTACAGTAAGAATGTGTTTTGTTTTTTTTTTGAAGCTTCACATCTCATTCTGGGTTAGTCATCTTTTAGACTGGTGCAGTTTATCTCCTCTTTGAAACATCACTGTAACAATCAAAGTCCAACGTTCAGGATCCAGGTGGAGACTGAGAAGTTTAAAAGTTGATCCAACGTCCTACATTCATTTATTTATTTAGCGACTAAGACACAACAAAATGGCTGCTCACCCATTTAAAAAATGTAATCAGATGAAGTGCACAGGATTTAATGTAAGCTGTGTGAGAAACATCCATATCAGTTCTAATGTAAAATATAGATAAGCCCTGACCTTGTAACTAAAAAGGAGATTGAAGTCCTCAGAATGCTGTCAGTCATACATGAGGGTGAATGTCACAGAGCCCAGCCCAACTAAAAAGACCTGGCAGAACACCATTAAACTACATTAAAAACTCCTGCAAGAACCTTCTTAGTAATTTCAGTAAATTGTTCATATATATATATATATATATATATATATATATATATATATATATATATATATTACATTTTAAGGTGAGTGGGTGAAAGTCAAAAAGGCAGATTTAATTTTGTACTGTCAGTTTATCAATTAAAAATAATGGGAGAAAAGTTTTTAGGGAGATTTACTGCACCAGTTCTAAATTGTATGACTTTAATGTTTCCTGTTTCGATTTTTAATTTCATTCTTCTGTTCTTTTTTTTTTTTCTTTGTTCAACAGCCTTAGGCTGTTTTAGTCTTTGGTTATGTAAGAAAATTACAGTAATAAATAAATAAATAAATACATAAATAAATAAATAAAAATATGGATACTTTTTAATTGACAAAAATATACCCTTTTTATCTAAATTGAATAAATGTAGTATATGAGTGGACATATATGTAGTTACTTTGGTATCAAGTGCAAGTTTCCACTTAAACCTGCGAGTTAAGAAAACATGAACTGAAACAATGCAAACCAGAAGCCGCAGCAACCTTCAGATTCATGATTAATTACGTAAATCTTTAAGAGTAAGACAATCAAGATAATATGTTCTTCAACTGCTTGAAAAATGGCATCCTGAGTTTTCTAATGTGTGAAGAACAGTATGCACTAAACAGCCCTATTTCTATTGCAAAAGAAATGTGCTTAAAGATTGTGCTCACATACTCGACCAGCTATTGAGAGCTCGCAGAGTGAGATCTGGCGCTAGTCAATGCATGTTACTTGAGACAGTATACATAGACCTATTTGTTCCTGAATACCGGCATTATGTAGATTTGTAAGATTTGTGCTTGCATTCTCGCCAGTACCTGACACTGGAATCTATGGAAACTAACTGGCAAGGGAACCTCTTGAAAACTGGTTGGGTGGGTGGGATTAAGCCACTTGCTGCCAGTTGTGCAACTGCTACCTTACACGTATTTTTTGGTAAATTCTTTTCTTTACGTCTTTGGAAAGTGGACTGGATATTACAAAAATGCAGAGCTAAAAAAGGAAGCAGACTTTGTACTACTTAACTGTATGCTGTTTGCTGCTGGGTTGCTTAAAATTTCCTGTCAGTATAATAAGAAAGCAAATTCTCACTAAATCTAATCTGCATGAAGGAATGCAAGTGGCTTTAATCAGGTGCTGATAAAATCGGGGTGTTCAAGTTTCATTAACCTGTTGCAAGTTCACCAGTGAGCAGTCCTTCTTGAAAGCAAATTTAAAAATATTGTAGACGAGCAGCGTGCCTTGGCTTGGTGCGCTCCCATCCATCATGCTTTGGTACAAGTACTGGAGGTTGAGGAAGAAGCTCCTGGGCTTCCATCGTCCATCCATTTATCCAAGCTCCTCCTTCGGGCATTCATGAAGAAGTTGCTGACTGTCGTCAGTTCCAGCCCCAGCTGTTGAGAGATTGTAATCTGCATCTCCTTAGAGGGACGCTTGTTTTCCTTAAAGATGGCAAGAAGTGTTCGGCGCTGGAGATCAGTGAAAACCAGACGGGATTTCTTTGGTGTATTGCTCCTTTCTTTGCTTGAATCTTGTTCTTTGCGTTTGCATGCTAAAAGGGGAAGAAAAAAGGGAAAAGGTGAAGGAACGATATTTTTTCTACATATGCCATTTGTATGCATGAATATCTCTTTGAAAGAACACTGAAGTTAATGAATAAATTAATTAGGCTGTAATATTTTTCTAAAATTATTCATCAGTTTCTGCAATACAGAGAAAATACTCTGAAGGCCAAATGTACTAAATGAATAACATTCACTGAATATTCACTCTTTGCTTTTTTTTTGTCTCTTTTCATTGTAAATCTAAGTTTGCCTATTATCAATAGCATTACATAAGTCCAGATGCACACATTCATTATTATGGTGATTGGAAAAAAAATGCTGAAAACAAGGAAATATAAATGATTGAAAGGCAACGTGCTTATAAATTGTCTTGTATATGCAATGAACGATGTATGTCTACCCTGGTACAGCCCCATAAAGGAAAAGCCTCAAAAATCAATTCGATTACCTCTCTGAATTAAGTATGCACAACTGAGACCAATTGAGATCAATATAAATCAGGTTAAGTACTCCATTGTGTACAAAACCATTATGTAAGAAGAAACTCTGAATGAGGATGTAAATAAACACATTGTCAAGGAGTTTCCAAGCTCAGTTTTATTTGCAGTATTTAGTTTTATGTTTTTTAATACCTTATAATCACACACTTTTTCTGACAGTAGTTTTTAAGTTCTTTCTACCCTTGATGCCTTGTAATGGTTTTATGAATAGAAATAATAATCAAAATAATTTCTTAAAGGCTCTGTTTAATATTTCCTGTATTTTCGAATTATTCTACAAGTCTCAGAATGTGATTGTTTTACTCTTCATGATGCAGTTTCAGTGGTGCCTCCATTTTAGAGACAGTAGCTGTATTAATGGAAGTTGAGCTGCTAAGTGTTGAGCTGTCCAATGTACTGAAAACTGAAATTATATACAGTACATAACCCCAGAAAGATCATCTTTAAAATGTGGGGTTCAATCTTCTGTATGTGTGTATGTATATATATATATATATATATATATATATATATATATATATATATATATATATATATATATATATATATATATATATATATATATATATATAAAATGTTAACGGTTGTCCGTCTTTCTTGCAGCAACTCGGGAACCACTAGGCCTTGAACCTTGATCTTAGTCTAACTCGAGAGCTTATGATGTGATACATGTACCGTGACCGAAGAATTGGAGATACAGGCTACCTTGCCCATATAATAGGACTCTGGGTCCTTCTCACAGCCAACAGTGGCAAGGCCATATGCTGTGGCTGGTGGGAAAAGAACAGCAATGAAAAGAGCCTCGTGACATCTACTGACAATGAAACAGATTGCATAGGCTGACTGATTGAATTAATCACCAGCAATGCAAGTCATACACTTCAAGCAAATGAAAGT
Source organism: Polypterus senegalus (assembly GCF_016835505.1). Taxonomy (NCBI): domain Eukaryota; kingdom Metazoa; phylum Chordata; class Cladistia; order Polypteriformes; family Polypteridae; genus Polypterus; species Polypterus senegalus. The sequence goes on from NC_053157.1 coordinate 35,704,304, forward strand.
CAAAGATGACTAAAGAAGTTAAGTACCTTAGCCACATAAATGGGCCTCGGGTCCTTCTCATCAAGTCAAGTCAAGTTGGGGAGCATGCACTGGTACAGCGTGTTGCCGCACTCACTACACAACGAAACAACTCGGGATCCTGGTTGGCAAGCAGCAATGTGAAAAGAACAGCAGTGCTGGCATGCAGAATGGTGCATTGAGCACAAAAGACAGGCATACATACTGTTAAGGCACGAAAAAGGAGGTGGCATGTTTGGCAGAATGCCTTGGGGTGCTGAGTTTCATAAGAAATGCATGAGCCACCTTTTTTTTGAGGGCCAGAGGTGCAAGTGTTTCCTAGTTAGGAGTAAGGTGTTCTTTAATCCTAATAAAATAAAACTCCTGCATGAGTAAGCATTCAGTGTAAATAATGTATTAGTCATACTGCATATTCATCTGCTGCTGCACCTTCTTATTCTCATATTGTGAGAAAGTGGAGCCTTTATTACTTTTATTAATCTATGTTTAGCAGGCTTATTTAATAAATATGATTTACAAAATCATGATATATTATGGTTTATAGATCATTGGTTAAATGAGTTAAATGAGTTGATCAGGATTCTCACAGTGACTTAGAGATAGAAACTGAACTGGCCACCATCTGCCATAAAGGCCAGAATACTAACCTGGATCACACTGAAAGCATTTGACACGAGACTTGAGCTAACTCCGAAGGAGAAGCCGGATCATTGCAGGATGCATGCCCATAGGGCCATTCAAACTTTGCACCTGCTTGATTCAAGTCAAGCGTCAAAAGTTGTCAGGGTCTATCCTGGCAGAACAGAGCATAAAAGAGGGCCCATCCTGGATGGAGATCCCCTGTAAGCCTCACTTTCACTTACACAAAAGTTCAAATCAACCTACTCTTCTGTTTAGCCATGGTATGGTGTTGGGTGACCCTTTTCCCTTTTATGCTCTTTATTATGAAAATCTTAAAAGAAGATCTCAAAAAAAGTTATGTAGGAGCAAATGCCAAAATGGAGCCACGTGGTAGTCTAAGTAAGATGAACCAATTAATACTCTGGTTGTATTAATACTGTCTTGCCAACACTTACATTTGTATTTGTTATTATTTTAGGCATAGAATACATTAATAAATGTGTAACTTTCTTTCCTGCTCATTCTGGTAATCTTACCTAATTTCCTGACGGTCACAGATGTAAAAGGAAGTGGGTGGGGGGGTGCTGAGCTACAGTACCTGATAATCTGGTAAGAGTACGAGATCTGAGGCCTTCTGTTAAGGTCTACATAATAAAGAGCATAAAGTAGAATAGGGTCACCCTAAGACCCTACCATGAGAAACCTTCTGCAAATATTTAGGGTTGGAGAGGACAGTTAGAGAAATTCCATAAAAACATGAAGACAAAGTACAAAACTCCACTAAATGGGAGCGACCATGTCAGGGCTGAAATCTAGATTCCCTGAAGCTGTGAACCAATAAATTGTAATCACAGCATCATTGAGATGCCTAATATTTACATAAATCACGAATAACATTTAAAAGTGCCGTAGCTCGAATTTGTGCCGCTCAGGGCGGGGTGGTGCTTCAGTTTTCCGCCCTCCAACAAATCTGAATATATTAACCTATTTAAATAGAAAATTAAAATGAAAAATTAAGATAAATTTTGCATAGATTTATTCAGATATAGAGAAACAGCAATACTTTTTCACATATAATTATTTACAAGCATCAACTATACAAGAATATCGCATAGACGCACTGATAAGCCGTGTTCTAATTATTAACTTAATAATGTGAAAACCGGAACCAGTGTAGTGTACAAGTGATAGGTGGGGATGTTTTCTGTGCAGAGCAAGAACGCGTTCGGATTGATAAAAAAACAAAATTATAAATTTTAAATTAGTTGTTTATCTTCCTAGAAATTATTATTTGTGTAATATTTAATTTTTTGTTCTGCTGTGTCTGACGCCATCACAGAAGGACAGTATGAAAATTGAAAATTTTGAAGCATTTGTGGATAAAAATCAGAGAATTTTACTTTTTTCATTCATGAGTGATATTTTTCCGAACCCTGCTGGTTACACACAAATTGCACTGAGCCTTTTGGCCAATAATGCCGCCCCCAAAAATGTGCCAACCAGGGCGTACTGCCCCTTCCGTCCGCCCCTAGCTATGCCACTGACATTTTAATGAAGTAACAAACGTACAGTTAATTTATACAAAATTTAGTATGCAATACTACAAGGCCTTTAAAGAAAAGAAGTACAGCAAGAATATAAAATAATAACAATTAAAATATTTTGCTTCTGGCATGTGACTAAAACTGCATTCAGTTTAAGCCTATTAACCCTATCCAGTCAATGCTCCTCATTAAATGTGCTTTCATTTTTGAGAATGACTGAATCTGAATGACGTAAAGTGTGTGCTGCACTTCTTCAATCGAGCAGTGCAAATTATACTCCTCAATCTTTATGATTCCTAATGCTGATGAGGGTTTCCACCAGGAATTCTCACATCCCAGTCTTAAAATTTACCATACTTGAGTGCTGTAAACTGCTCTAGCTTTTTAGAGTGTTTGAACTCATTTTCATAGATATGGGAAAGGAGTATTTAGGAATTTGTAGTACTAAAATGCAGTGCATTCGTCATTCCAACAGATGGCACATCACAAACATTAAGACTGCTTTCACAAATCACATACCAAATGGCATGTAGCGCATCACAAACATTTGCAGTAATGCATTTTACTTCTACAAATGGTTGTGATGCACCCTCTGTTGGAATGCATTTTATATGCATTACAAAATACATTTCAATAGATAATACACTGCAAATATTAATGCTGAGGTCTACATTGATTGCTTAGATTTCAACCAGTCTTAGATGGGTGGCACAACTAATGTACAGTATATTAATAAAATCACAAGCGGAAGTCTGTTAGTTTGTTTGCTAATCAAAAACGGCTGAACCAATTATCACAAAAGTTTGCTCATACCCTGCCACTGGTCCATCTTAAAAATATAGAGTATATGTCATACCAGGTAGAGGGGCTATAAAGATGGGGTGGTCAACTCAAAAACCAGAGCCAATGCAGGACTATAATTCCCATCAGGCAGCAGGAGGACATTGTCGTCAGCAAGCACCATGTTTTCTGCTGACCAAAGACCACAGGTATGTACAGTGTTGTTTTTTCAAAAAAATCTAAACAACAGTTTCATTGTCTCACCGGATTACAGCTTCTCTCTAATATTTTAATTTTTAATTTTAATTGTCTTTGCCTTAGTGTTTGTTATTTTTAGTCATATTGAACTTCCAAAAATGTTCCCCTTTTATTTATACCAGCAATTCAGGGAAGTTTAGCTAGTGGTGATTAAGAATGACTCAATAATGGTTTAAAATGTCGACTACTACAGTGAGAATTATTAAATTAATTCCTGCTGTCTTTGTAAAATAAGAGTCTTGTTTTAAGTTACTAATTAAATGCAGTTTGTTTTGGAGCAAACTAATAATTAAAATTTGTTTTCAACTTGTTAAAACTTTAGTCAAAATGTATTGCTAAAAATGTGGTAACATTCAGTAAATAAAATATAATCTTACTTGGCATGCTACTTGAACTCTGTAAATATTTAGTGGAATAGAATATGAAGTTGGAATAGAGGAAAGCAAATCGTTTGAATTGGCAGTGAGTCTAACCAACAAGAATTGGAATGGGATTTGATCCCAGGGTTTAGGTTTATGTCATTTTTAATTTTAGTGTAAAAACCGTAATGCTGTCTTGCTTTAATTGAACACAGCAAGTTCTGTTGAAAGTATTTCCAAATAATATGTTCAAGTCAAATTAACTTAGAAACCTACAGAACGTCCATTTGTTGGTACCATACATAAAGATTCCGTTAGGACAACATTAATTTGTTTATAAAACGTTATTTTCAGTTAAAAGTTACAAAACAAACAATGCTAAGTAAGGGTTAGTAGTAGTAGTAGTAATGGTCTCTACTGCCCTAATATACAATGAATGAAGAGGAGCTCCAGATTTTCATCATAAAGTTTGGGTTAAGGTGAAACATTAGCCATTTGTCCATGCCACACCTAATCAGCCCCAGATATGTGAGGTTTTAAGTGCATTGTGGTCTGAGAGACGTGTGCTAGCACTTAGGAAGTGTAACCTTTGGAATGTTCAATTATTAATGAAAACTACCACTTTTTCCAAATGTGTCTACATAAAATACTACTGTATGTGTAGTCTGCATAGCCTAATGCCAAGACAGTGACCTCAGAATATGAGGAATACAGCTACTTAGGCACTTATGAAAACAAAATACCTACATTCTATTATAGCTTGTACAGTAGTTTGAATTGCTCATGTGAATGGTGTTGACAGTGAAGGTCCACCCATCATCTAACTTGTTCTAGGAAGCAGTAACACGCCTTGGATTGGACCTCTGTAAGCTAATGCATAAAACCTCCAGCTATGATGTTTGCAGATGGAATGACCATTCAGAATGTTAGAGTTTAGAAATAAAAACATCCTACATATGTTTATGTAGTCCGCCAGCTAGACAGATAGATTTGAAAGGCCCTATGGATAGACAGATAGATAGATAGATAGATAGATAGATAGATAGATAGATAGATAGATAGATAGATAGATAGATAGATATGAAAGGCCCTATGATAGATAGATAGATAGATAGATAGATAGATAGATAGATAGATAGATAGATAGATAGATAGATAGATAGATAGATAGATATTTTATGTATTTATTTATTTTATTATACTTTATTAATCCAGAAGGAAATTGCTTGGTTTTTTGCATACCCCTTGGGGTCAGAGCGCAGGGCCAGCCATTGTACAGCGCTCCTGGAGTAATTATAGGTTAAGGGCCTTGCTCAAGGGCCCAACAGAGTAGGATCTCTTTTGGCAGTGACAGGGATTCAAACCGGCAACCTTCGGGATACCAGCACAGATCCTTAGCCTCAAATAGATAGATAGATAGATAGATAGATAGATAGATAGATAGATAGATAGATAGATAGATAGATAGATGTGAAAGGCCCTATGGATAGACAGATAGATATGAGGGGCACTTTTTAATAGACAGACAGATGAAACTTTATTATGCCCAAGGAAATTGCTAAATATTTCTGTGTATATACGGTTGCTTTCCTATTTATGTTGCAACATTACGCTTTGTGTTTATGTTTCATTTTCTTTTTTATACGATATTTGTAATTATGTTAAAGTGCACTGGGCTCATAAGTGGATTTGCTTATAATAAGAATAAATTAATTTGAACCAAATATTTAGAGTCACTAATTAAATAACATGGGATGTAGGAGGAAACTAGAATACAAAGAGAAATCTCATGTAAACGTTAGTAGAATGTGCAAACTACACAAATGCAGTCATCTGACTTGGAATCAAATCCTGGTTTTCCGACAGTGCCAGGCAACAACTTTAACCAGTGGGCAAACATGCTAACCACAATGAAAGCCATTTATTTAGCTGTTAAAGTTCTATCCCTTCAAATATAGCCATATTGTTTATCTCCTTCTGTTAGAACAGAAGCCACTGGCTCCAAATACTTTGTTATGCATGCCTTGTTATTTTAGTAAAATTATTGGTCATCTATGTAGGTTCTATATCAGTGGTGTCCAGCTCGGGAGGGCCACAGTGGCTGCAGGTTTTCATTCTAACCATGTTCTTAATTAGTAACCAGTTTTTGCTAATAAACTTCTTTTCTCTTCGTTTTAATTGACTTGCTGTTTAAAACAGAGACTCCTTAATTGTTTCTTTTTTTCCTTAATTAGCAGCCAAACAATCATGAGATACAAAATGAACCAACTCATGACCAACTAACCTGTGTCTATAACACAACACCTGGAAATAAAGAAAGGTGGAGGTCTCAGTAATGCTGAGCTGCTCAGGTAACCAAAACATTTGCCAGTGCTCTTAGATGAAAACAAATGTCTGCTGTGGCGGAATGTGAGCACAAACAAGACATGGAATGAGATGACATGTTTAATTAACACCAAGAATCTGCTTCTAATTAAGAAACTGCTTGGAGTAAAGTTGGTTGGCATTTAAGAGCCCTGACTTAGCTGGTCACCTGTGGCTCACTCCATATCTCCTTTTATGTTGGCTGCCATAAAAGGAATAAAGATGAAATGTAAAGGACTGAGTCTTAAAAAAAACAAAGCAATTAAAATGAAGGAAAAAGACGTCAATGAAGAGTGGAAACTGGTCACCGGTGAAGAAAGTCACATGAAAGAAAACTTGCAGCCACTGCAGCCCTCCAGGACTGGAGTTGGACTTCCCTGTTCTGTATTCTTTATGTTTCCACTTTTTTCAAAGCTAATATTGCGATACTTCATTAATTGCAAACTGTAATTAACAATGATGGATTTATGCAAATATTTAAACAAACAATAATGAAAGTAACAAAAACTTATTAATTCAATTCAGGGCCATGAGGCATGAAGAAGGGGCTCTCAAAAATAAAAAATATGTTGTGAAGCAGTTTCTAAAACCTATCAAGCTAAAAAAATAAATACCTTATTTCAAAAGTGGGAAGACTGACTACAATCCTACTGTATATACAGAGCATTTTCAATATTGTTCAAAAGTCGAATTTATTAAGCAGGAAGATCCACAACAACCCTATATATATATATATATATATCTCATTAAATGTTGATTTGTGTGAGCAGAATTTTTCTTAATTCAGATATTTGCTTTGGGAATAAGGGAATATGTGTTGTTCATAACATTGTTTAATTAAAAACAATTTAAGTGTAAGAATTTGACACTTTTTTTTATCATTTGTCTACAATTTAAATTCAATTTTCTCAAAGAAAGAATGCAGTGAAAAGTAAGACACCATCAGACTAATAACAAAAGGGCTGCTTAAGAATAAAATCAAGAGCAAACTTTAAAATTGAGGTTATTTGGGATAAAAAGATTAAAAATATTGGAAAATAAATGAATAATCTACACTTGTTCAGCCATCTAGGTGCCCTGGTCCACATATGTATAAAAGAGGCTCACTCTAGCTAGTGTACCGAGCTAGAAATGTATCATGGAAGGATGAACTCACTCACATGAGATTGTGTGTGCCTGTTTCATGTCCTCTTGTAACAAGTACTCCTTGGTTTTTGATGAGTAAGTGTTTGGTTCAGTGCTCATTACTGTTAGCCTTTTTTTGCTTTCACTTGTTTCGAGATTTAACTTGTTCACTTTGTTTTACCTTTTTGTAAATGCATTGAAACCTAACAAATAATTCCTAATTCAGGAAGGCCCATGTTGTCCTCATTCCACTGCACATCAAGGGCTCTACAGTAGAGGTTGTTCATGAGCGCCAATGTCCTTGGTTTGCACCTGGCAGCTGATCTTACTTGGCCAGTTAACACCACCTCCATAGCCAAAACAGATGCTTCCTTTGGTGAATGAGGAAGGTACCATTTGATTTGGGAACTGCAGTGTCTCTGACTGCAAAGTCCAACAAAGGAATAACACACGCAGCAGAAAAGATCATTGGGACTGCTCTGCCCTTCATTAAAGACATCTTTATAAAGTTTTGCACCGGCAAAGCCTACAGTGTTGACTAGCGCCGCTCCAACACTCCAATAGTCTCTTTGTAGCACTTCCATCTGGCAGAAGGTACTGTAGCCAAATCAAAACCAGTTCTACCAGATTCTGCAACAGCTTCTACTCCTTGGCAGTCTGGACTCTCCAGCCCCCCTGCCCTCAGAGCTGACCCTAATATTGAATTTATATGGAGTAGATTGTTATTACTGTTGTTTTTATGCTTAGTTGTTGTTATCCATCCATCCATCCATTATCCAACCTGCTATATCCAAACTACAGGGTCACGGGGGTCTGCTGGAGCCAATCCCAGCCAACACAGGGCGCAAGGCAGGAAACAAACCCCGGGCAGGGTGCCAGCCCACCACAGTAGTTGTTGTTATTATATATTTATTAATTACTATCTATTCATTACCTGTTGTATATTTACCTACTATTGTATGGTATAGAACACTTCTCTACTTGTCTGACCCTTGTATTCACGTATATATATATATATATATATATATATATATATATATATATTGTGCTGTGGCCCTGCGGCGTGTTATTTTGTACCACTATATGTAACAGTACTCTATGGATGGAATGACAATGCAGCCACTTGACTTGACTACTTTGAACTGTTTTTGGTTATAAAATGAACGGCAGTCATAATACTAAGCAATGAATATTTTTAAAGTATTAAATTTTATTAGATTGTACATGAAGAATCCACTGCATCCACTGAACACTGACAGACTGAGGAGATCGTTCCTCCCACACTATGCACATTACTCAAAGTTATTGTCTGATTTTACATGATTTTTTATTACTATTTAATTTAATATTGTTTTTTTTGCATCAGTATACTGCTGCTGGATTATGTGAATTTGCCCTTGGGATTAATAAAGTATCTATCTATCTATCTATCTATCTATCTATCTATCTATCTATCTATCTATCTACAAATGCAGCATCATCTTAATTTTTTGCCACATTTATACTTTTTCAGTATACTTATCTCATTAATATTGTGGAATGATCTCCCTTTATCTATTCAAACAGCACCAAATGTGCTTGTGTTTAAGAGTCTTTTGAAAACACATCTCTTTATTAAATGCTTTAGAACAGCTTAGTTTTTCTTCTCGTACAGGGTACTTGCTGTTGAAATGACAGAGTTTAGGATACTGATTGTGGTGCTGAGGTGCCACCCACTACACTCGGGTTCCAATCCAGGTGATTCGTGGTGTGGTGGGTGCGACAATACGCTATCAGTGAATGCCCCCAACCTCCTTCCCCTAAAAACAAGAGATAGACAGATGCCACATTCTGCATTGTTTCCCACCTTGCACCACATTCTGCTGGTATTCATTCGGATTATGTAAGTTTGACAATATTATGTTATAATCCTAAAAAAAAGAATGTGTTTTTTACATTTATAAACAATGTTGACTCTAATTAACAATGTCTTTCTTCAATATGCTAAAAGCTTCACATAGCAAATATTCACTAGCTGTTGCACATATACTGGGTTATCATACTGAACACTACTTACATGAATATTATAGACAGTGAATAAAATAAGCAAAACAGAAATAAATATGGACAGAGACACTGTGTGAATTTTAAAGGCAAACAAAATTAGTTTAAGCCAGTAAAGTGGAAGAAGGAATAAAAAAGACTCTAGAAAAGAGTGATAAAACATGGAGGAAAATGGAGATAAAAGACAGCAATAATAATAGGGTTCTTGCCGCTTTCAATCAGCAAATGCACCAACCCAGGGCTGGCGTCACCATTAAGGTGAATTAGCCATTCGCCCAGGGCAAATATCATGTTGGGGAAAAAAACCAAGCCGCACAGGTTAGCTACCGAACAGTCGGTTAGTGCACTAATAAGCTTGGCCTACAGCTCAGAATAACCTAGCAGCAGCACTGCACCAAACACATTATTTTTGGCCAAAAAAACTGCGATACCTAATGGTGTAGTTGATAACTTCACCCTACTAGCGTGGTATTAATTGTATCAGAGAATTTTAGCACCCGTATGCAGCATTCAAACTGTAGAAAACACAGGTAAGCAACACAACAGGCGCCATAGGAAACAACTCCTCTGCGTCCGCTATGGTGGCTTATGGTTTTTCTTATGTGACCAGTCAGGGAATGAGACATTGTAATGTGCACGATCCAGTCAGGAAAGAGCTACATAATAAGCATGAGCAAATCGTTAATAAAGGTCTTTATTCTGGCCCATCCACACTGCAACACTGAATCAGCGTTTTGAAAAGTATACGGGGCTTTAAGAACACTGGGGTGCTATGGACAAAAGGCTAAAATGGAGACTGATATCTGCATTTTTAAATGAACTGTGGATGGGGCTTTATATGTGTAAGCAGTGTCGTCTTTGAATGATTGAACTCCCCTACACTACGTAAGAGTCAGGATGATATTATGAGCAGATATTGTCACTCAAGTTTGAGCTCATTGAATTGTTATTGGAATATTTGATCAACTGATTAAAAATTTTAGTTTGGATAAATTAGTTGTTCCCTAGTAATTTTATGGCCGTGATTGAAATGTGCCACTGCAAAAAAAAGTATTTAAAGGGGCAGGCATTGTGGCCTAATGCTTAAGGCATGTTGCTTCAAATTAGGAAGCTGCTGGTTCTGTTCCAGCTTCTGACGTACCTTGTGACCTTAAGGACATCATGTAATCTGTCATTATTCATAATTGTGATTAGTCCTGATATTGTAGGCTGCATTTAAACAAAGACAACAGTCAAATATAAAGTAATAATAAAAACTCCAGATTGTGCTGTTACATTGCATACTTTTCAAATGATAAAATGCACATACCTATAGTCAATGATACATTTGAAATATCTAGCATACTGCCACATAAAGTAGTAGTATTGTCACATGTACAAGGCATAGGAGATGTATAAAGGTTTCTCTTGGCCTAATCTCACTGGGGTGCTGGTCCACGTGGGGCCCACTTATGTATCTCGTCTCACAGGATTGATTTAGGATTGCCATTCAGTCCAGCCTGCGCATCTTTGTGGTTAAGACTATTGTCACAACATTTTTATAAACTAATGTGGCTAAACAATTAGCAGACTTATAGCAATCAACTATAACCTTGTATTGTCAGACGCAAGTCATTGCTATTTTTCTTAAAATTTTAACAGTTGCTATTACTATGTGAATACCTTTTTGTTTAGACAGGTGCCAGTGAAAATTAATATTTTATTCCATCCATCCATCCACTATCAAACCCGCTACATCCTAAAACCCGCTATATCCTAACTACAAGGTCACAGGGGGGTCTGCTGGAGCCAATCCTTGCCAGCACAGGGTACAAGGCAGGAAACAAACCCTGGGCAGGGTGCCAGCCAACCGCAGATAATATTTTATTGCTTTAATTAAATGTGTAGATATGCAGATTTTACTTATCACACCAAACATGAAATCCCTGTTTTGATGGACACAATGTCCTCTATTCCAGTTGTTAATCTCTAGTGCACCCAAAGGTAATGAACGCAGCATGTTAAACTTAGGCTGCTCTTAAAATGCTGCCTTTCCTTCAATTTTTATGCAGTGATCACTCAATTTAATGAAAGTTCTCAAGCTTTTCATCACTAGCGTGAAATCCAGTTATGTTTAAGAATAGATTTAAATAGCTTTTGGCCTATGAAATAGCAAAAGGGCTAGGACAAGGGTGTCAAACTCAGATGCTGGAGAGCAGAAGCTGCTCCACATTTTCAATCTAATTGCTCCTTAATTAGCCAGCTACTGCTAGTAATGGAGCTTTTATACTTTTTATTTTAATAACCTGCTTTTAAAGATTATGAACCCTTAGAGTTTTTCCTTACCCAGCATACAAATGGCAATGAGATGCAATGTGACCCAACAGATGACCAGCTCCTGTCAAAGGAATAAAATGTTGCAAATGAAAAAACTGACGCTCTGAGAATAACTGATCTGCTCTGGTTCACAAAACATTAGGATGGTGCTCTCAGTAAAAAAAAGAATCAAGAGTTTTGGAAGAGCCTCATATGGTAAAATAAGACACCTAAGACGTCATAAAATCAGCCTAAGTCCACACATCTACATTTTCATTTAAAACAGTTTTTAAATGAAAGTTATCTCCATTCACACAGGCATTTTCACATCATCTATGAAAATATCTCTGTCCACACTAAAACAACCGAATAAGCATATGCGGTGGTCATCTGCCAACACATTTGCGCAGCATAATAATAATATTAATAATAATAATAATACATTTATATAGTGCTTTTCTCACTACTCAGAGTGACGCATCAGAGAGTAGGCAGCCACTTCAACCACCACCAATATATAGTATCCATCTGGATGAGGCAAAGGCAGCCATTTTTGTGCCTGTACGCGCACCACACATTAGCATTTAGGTGGTGAAGTGGTGAGAGAGAGATGTAACCAATCAGAGACGGGTGTGATTAGGGGGCCAGGGCAGTTTAGCCAGGACATTGGGATACACCCTACTATTTATGAAGGATTCTCAGGGATCTTTTATGACCACAGCAAGTCAGGACCTTGGCTTTACGTCTAATTTGAAGGACAACACCATTTACACAGCACAGTGTCTGCACTGGGGATTTGGGACCAACATCTACAAGCGCCCCCTGCAGGCCTCAACAACACCTCTTCTAGTAGCAACCCATAGACATATTAACCTGAAACCAGCAATCTTTGAAGAGATGATAATGCTACTGGGCACAGGATTCATTGCAGAATTGTAGCAATGAGTAAATTATTTGCCTTTTGCACATGTATACAGCATTCACACTGTACAAAATCCAATCTAGTTATATACATGTATAAGTAAGTAGCACAACAGGTGCCACAGAAAGCAACTTATCCATGTCTATTATGTTGGCATATGTTTTTCTTCCATGAAGGGGGACCAATCAAGGAATGAGATGTTGCAATGAGCAGGATCCAATCAGGGAAGGGCCACGTAATAAGTACAAATAAATCAGAGTGAGACTATAGTCTGTGTTTTCACCCAACCACAATCCTGAGGCTGTACTTTCAAAAGTATACAGCTCTGGAGAGCGTTTCCAAAAGTCTCCTCTTTCAGTAGTTGAAAACGCCAAGGAACTGTGGATGAAAAAAAGAAAATGGAGACTAATGTCTGCATTTTTAATCGAAAACTTAGTATAGGGCCTTACATACTGTGTTTCATTACCAGCAAAAATTGGCATCTGATTCAGGACTGAACCTCAATACATGATGATGGCATCTATTTACAATACTTCAGCTCAACAGTTGTTCAATGCTGCTAGACAAACCTCTGCCACGATCTTCAAAAATAAAATAAGCTGCACAAAAAGAGAGAAATTACAACAGTGGTGCCAACATGATGTTCATGGAGAATGCCAAACCCAAAAAAATGAAAGATCAGTTGAAGACAGTCATTGATTGCATTTGTCTGCCTGAAATAATCATCAAAGCAAAATGGGATGATATTGAGTTTCATTCGTAAATTGGCTTTGCACCAAATTGTGCTTTTGACCTCAACTTCTAAATTAAAAAAAAAAATTGAAAGCTGCCCACTGACGCCATGGCCTTAGTCAAAATCTTTTCTATTTACTTTTCCACTACCCAAGATTCTATAGCTGTACTACAATATACTTGAAGTATTTTATATGAATCACTAATTCTGTTTTCCACATGCCTTTTATTTTTCACTAACAGCACCATAATGACATTTATAAACCTTTTATTTTGTTCATTGTATTGCTGTTTCTCTTCTTTATTTTGAGTGGATTACTTACATTTATTTTTATCTGGACAATTAACGAGTCATAAGAAAGAACCTCAGCAAACATGGTGACTCAAGAAAACCAGAAAACAGGGAGGTTTGCATTATTACTCCACCTCATGAGATGAACTTCTAAGTAGTGAAATAAATGCTACACTTCTCTTTATACTTTACACATTTAAAAAAAGATATAATAATGCAACATGTTAAAGTTATCTGTGTTATTCGGTTAAAGAAATGCACAACATTTTTTTAGATTGTATTACTACATTCATAATGTTATACATCGGCCAACATACAAACAATTACTGTGATGATTTAGTTGATACCCGACCATTAGCCAAACAGTTTTGACGTATACGTCAGGTTACAGTGAGCCAGAGTCCAATGAAGGTGAAAAACTACTGTGTCTTACAGCGCTGATGGCAAGCCATTAGCACCTAGGTACACTGCTGACAGCCCTCAAACAGACATATTTCAAAATAACAGGCTTGCTGTTTCATCTGCATGATTTGTGTAAATGGAGGGATGCATAAGCGAGTAATGCTGCTGCACTCAGACAGTTCATCAAGGGACTTTGAACTTGATGTGAGAGGTAACAGATTGGTTACAAAGACTTGCAGAATTTGAGGATTAGTTAATGAGCTCACAGGCTTTTTTTTGTTTGCAGTTAAACACAATTATTACCAAGACCTTTTCAGATGCTAGTTTATCGAGCGTGCCATACCTATTCTACTACCAGCAGACTTAATGTGATACATTATTGTTATTTTGTATTTATTGTTTGATGTTCATTTTGCATTCTTTTTGATTGTTGAATATTTCATTGTGCAGGCCATGCACATAGTAATCTCCCAAAAGTGCCTGAGCTCTCATAGTGTAGCTGGATCTCCATCTGCAGGAGATGTCATATGAACACATGTCTTAGGGAAGTTGGTCCTATGATTTTTAGACTTTTTTTTTTCTAAGGTTTGAGCGCTTACAGGTTGATTTACTCAGAATGAAAAACAAGCCATTGCCAGGAGTTTAACTTGAAGCCTTTTGGGCCCAATGGCTAGGCTACAAGGTCATACCACTTTCCCTATAAATTTACTGCCTGCGTACACTTGCTCACAAAAGATATGCTGTTAGTTCAATCAGAATTTTCCCTGAGGGTTTGGTGTTGAGAATGCTGTTGTTTTTGTTGCTGTCGTTATATACACAAAAATCCAAGATGTATCCTACTGAGAAGACTTATCTCTGATTACGTGGGACTGGAATAAAAACCAACTGCTTGATCATCTGAGAATAAGAATTGTTTCAAGAAATGTGAAATAGAATCTGCTCAGTTATAGGTTCTGTTCAGACGTTATATAATGTGCGCACATCGTACTTTTAAGACCCAGACTGGCTCAAGGGTCCTTATATCAGTAGGGTTTATTTAATCCCTTCAGGTTTATCAGTTAGTAATGGTATATATTTCTGTAATTCTAAAATGTAATCTTAAGCAACACACTTTTTATTTTAATCTACCCAACTTCTGTTTCCACTGCCTACCTTTTGGGACGCCTGTCCACTAACAGGCAAAGAGTTAAAACTAAGAATTCCTTAAAGATGACTATTTCTTACAAAACTATAAGCCTTTTTTCTTTCACTGTAAATCTTCGCTATTCGTATATTCCCATCTTGTGCATTTGCTTATCCACTGTTACAAAAGTGTAACTCATTTCGTGACACCCGTGGTCTACTCCTGCTGTTCACAGAAGAAAAAATTCTAACAGGCCTATCACATAGCAGCGAAACATGAGATTGAGCAATAACAGGTCTGATGCCCTTAGATATCCGGGCCTTCAAGCACTGAATTGATCAATGTGTGTCTGTCTGGTGCTGAAAGGCGTCGGTAAGCTGTTAGATCCCATCGTGATGAGAACAAGGCTTGCAATTATTCTCCTGGAATAAGAAATTCCCAGTAAGTGCAGGCCATAAACTCTCACTGATTAAGTCTCTCCCCTTTGTAGTTGCTGCTTGTTGCTGCTTGTTGCTACTACCAACTGGATGGTTTAGTGAGGTCCTTGGATCAACTGCTGCGGTTGATCACAGCTCCTCGTGGAGCACCTAGAAGATATTGAACTTGACTACAGAGGAAGTGAAAGTCGTGGCAAAGTTTCCATAGATGAACTTGCATAAGGACAATTACCGAGCTTTTGAGGGGAGAGAGTGGAGAGTCAGTGTGTCTGCCCAACCCTGTCTACCCCCCTTACCGGAACCTAACCCCATTTAGGATCAATGTTTTAGTATCTGTGGTTTCCATATCTATGGGGTTTTTCAGTAACGTAAAAACTGCAAAATAAGAAAAATTGAGTTCATATGTATGTTTAACATCCAAATAGCTATTCCCTGTATTCTTAGAAATGGACAAAATACAGTATATTTCCAGTTGAACTAAATATTAATTTTACAAGTGATAGAGGTGAACAAATGTTTTCTTTTAGTGGTCTAGCAAAAGGGTTGTCTAAATTTCTTATACGATTATTATTATTAAGTCATTTATGATTGACTCTTAATCAGAACTTTTTCCCCCAAATAGTTTTTAATTTGTGTGAACACTAGTCTCTCACAAAGCCTTCACTGTGTTTTTACAAATTTTGGGTGCTTGTTCATACACCATCTCATACACCATGGCTACTATGATGTCATGGGTCACATGACATATCCAGCAAGCATTTAGAAAACAGCACAGGATTATGAACACTAGACACTAAAAATGGTGGCGGCCATGACAGCAGCTACACAAAATAGTGATGCTTTTAGAAAAACAAAGACACAAAATGGTGAAGCAATTACATCATCAAAGAAATGACAGTTAATAGCATTCAGGAAGTTTAGAAAGTCTAATCTACTTTATCAGTTAAAAAGATAGCTAGAATTCTAAACCATATATATGTACAGTATATATATATATCATGTAATCAAATCAAATATAAAACCAAAGCTATTTGCCACTGCCAGGGCATTAACGTTTTATCTTGTTTGTTACAGAAAAACAAGTTACCCTCACAGTCTGGAGCCACGATCACAACATTATAACTGGCACCTTCCAAGCAACAGCAAGATACGTCTCTAAATCTGTTTTCTTTTTTTATCTGAACAGATACCAGCAGAAACATTTTCTTTTATCGGGAAGCAGCATAAACAGTCAATGTTCAGTAGTAACTCTTTGAGAGCTAATACTTTTTCCAAAAAACTCAGTTTTCTAAAAAGCGCACAAAGCAATGGTTTCACACATAAATCAACATAAAATGTCAGTTGCTGCCAGCAGGAATGCACAGTGGGCTGGCTGTTCGGCTGTCTTTGTGAGACAGGTGCGCGGGGGTGCCAGTTGCAGTGAGATGCAATATGATTTGTACCTCCTGCCATCGTTAAGTGTCTGTCGCCCCAGGCGAATGTTGCCATAGGTGCATCAGATACACAAACGTTTTCAGCACCACGATCAGCTGATGCCGGTACCTCACTTTCATTTTCGATCTACATCTCTAGATTACTTGCATCAAAATCAGAGTCCAATTCAGCAATAATACAGAAAAAGTCATCCACTGATTATTTTGCTTTGAGCATTCACTTTGGTGTCTCGTCTCCACATGCCATTATAGAAGCTGTTTGCTCTTCGCTTCTCATGCATGAGTAGGGAATCGAGGTCAAATCAACAAAGCTAACTTTCCTTCTAGCAAAAGCGTATCGAAAAGTGCTGCAACAAAAAGATCACTGATCTCTAACGATCGCTAGAGAGACAGAGGCTTTCAAAATAATAATAATAACAAAAACTGCGTTAACATGCGATAAAATAATCGTCAGTGTTAATTAATTAATGCATTAACGCGATAATAACGTTAACTTGCCCAGCTCTGATATTTCTATATGTATATACATATATATATATACTGTGTTGTACAGCACAGTAGGCCAATACATTAAGCCAATTTTAATTGTGTAGTTTTAAATTATTGAACTTACTCTTGCACTATAACCTGGTGGAAAAAAATGCAAATACTCTTGGTAATTCCTTTGTATTTTAACTTTTTAATTCTTTTAAGATCTGTTTTTTTTGGTTGCATTGGAGCAGCAATGATCTCAAACTTAAAGGTGATTTCTGGAGCACCAGAATTAGCATGATGATTATAAATATTAACATTTATATCGTAACTGAAATTGATTTCGCTCATAACACCCATAGTGACTTATTCCATGCCTAGTAATCAAACTTTGCCTTCTGTAGACCTGAGAGCTGGCGTTGTCCTAATTTGAAGCTTGGCAGACTAGATAGCATTTCATTTTTTTTACAGTGGGGTTGGAAAGTTCAGTATCTTTGGTTTAATTCTTTGGATTGGACCAACTTTCTGGAAACCTTCTACAATACAAACATCTGAGGTTAATGAGGATTGAAAGGGGTGGTTAGGGTTTTTTGTGGTTTGTAGTCGTGCTGAACCTCTCAGCACCAAAGTTTTGCAAAATTAGAGGCTACCATACTTCTTACTACTAACTAAAACTACTACTACTACTAACTACTTCTAACTTCTTTTTACTAACTTTGAAAAAGGTTAAATGTAGAAATAGCTAAAGTATCACTATTCCAACAATTGTTATTTAATTTTATACACATTTACTGAAATTACAATATTCTCGATTAATAAATCTGTTTTATTATACTTTCCAGCAAAGACATTTTTGATGCTACCAAGCTTCACTTGCAAAACAACAGCCATGTCTTCAAACTGAGTGTCTGCCATGATAACTGAATGCTCTTCAGACTAATGAGTTTAAGGGAACTAATTTTCCTCAGCCTTTGGTAATAAAGATTTTGTGGAAACTTGATCTGAGTATTTAGAATTCTTAAAGGCATTACCAACGTAAATGGAGAAGGTCAATAATGATATGCACATCTGAGACAAATAGTTCAAAACAGGCAGTGGGGATAATCCTGTCTTTTGTTGCGAATACCCTACCATTCTTCAAGGAACAATTGGACAAGATATTGAGGTAAATGTAAATACTATTTAATCAGATTTCTGAACAATGTTCTTATTTTTGACTTTGCTGTTCTTGTACTCTCAAAAGTGAAAAACAAACTCTTTAAAATAATGTGTACTGAGTGCTAAACCTTGCTTGCTATTACAGTATGTTAGAAATAACTTAGAAATAATGTTAGCTCATAACTTGCTTACACCCAAATATGTCCTGTTAAGTGATATGCCGAATGTTACTTTTGAACTAGGCCCTTCTTAGTAAATGGCCTGCTGGAATTATGCTGAAGGATAGGATCACAATAATAGAGCTGCATAATATTTTGCAGTTTAATTCAAGCTTGGGAAAGATCAAAAAGGCAAAGTGATAACCAAAAACACAATTCAGGAACAAAGTGAAAAGTCAAGCAAAATCAAACCTAATACGAAACATGAAAGGCATTCCACAAAACAAAAATGAACACCAAATGTAGGCTCAGTTCAAAGCTTATCCCTGAGCAACATTTTCACAATAAAGAGATGATGGCGTCACAATCAAATGTCCAAGACAGTATACATCACAGCATTGAAATGCCTGACTGTAGATGTCTACCTGAAAAGTGCTTTTAGAAAGTATAACACTTAAACACTGAACTAATGCACTAGTAAGCATTTTCATTAACGTGGCTGAAGCAGAATGGCTATAGAGAAGTAGACCAGGTGAACAGAGAAAAGGAGTGATTGGGAAGTCATGAAAAATGGCCCAACAGTCATAACCCGAAAGCAGCTAGACTGGAGAAACAAATAAAAACACAAAGCAAATATTAAACTCAATAAACACAATTCGAAAGGTCTGAAACACTAGCTAAAACTTTTTTTCTCTGACTCCTAATGTAATCGAAAGTGTTTTTTTTTTTGTCCATAACTTGAACACCGAATACTGTACTCCATCCTTTTAAATTGCATAAGGATCATTACAAAGTATGCAACAGAAATCACATTGGTTACCATAAAGAAGATAGCTTTGCTCATAAAAATTATCAGTAAAATGTTACAATAGTGAAAAAAACTCACAATGGCCAGTCAACCTAGCATGCACAACTGCAAGAGTAACAAGAGAAATCCATGTGAATGTGAGGAGAATGTTCAAACACCACATAAACAGAGCAATGTCTAGGAATGAAGCTGTGGGTGTTAGAGCAGTGAGACAGCAGTGCTAACAACTACACCTCCATGCTGTTCTGATTAGAGATGTGCACTCGTGCTGTGATGACCACAAGAAACCATTAGCATCAGGATGCATTCAACAAACTGGCTTCTCAATGGTAATTATTATTTATTTATTTAGGTTTTGTCCCTGGGGGAAAGTATCCCTTCAATATTGTATCTCTTTGGAGAATTCTTGGGTACTGCTGGTTTGACTTTGTGTCGAATGAGTGGTTGCTCACAGAGTCATGAATGAGGCACATTACCTGTATTGTGAGGGAACGTCAGTTACGGCACTACGGCCATGTGGTGCGATTCCCCAAGAGTGATCCAGCTCGCAGGGTCCTCCAAGGGGATGCCCACTTAACACCTGGCTGCGGCAGATAGATGGTAATTTCTGGAGGGTGGGACTGGACCGCGTCTCTGCCTGGGAGGTTGCCAACCAGGATCCCGAGCTGTTTCGTCGTGTGGTGGGTGTGGCAATGCGTTGTACCAGTGCTTTCTCCCCAAACCTGACCTGACCTGGGGGAAATAATTTGAAGAAAGCTTGCATAACCTTCTAAAACTGTAACTCTCTTAATCTAATTCAAGATTACAGATGGTCAGTAAATACCCCTGCACAATTGGTTGCTTGGAAAGAACTGCCCTTAGACAATAAACATGCCCATTGCAGGGTCCTTTCTACACACACACACACACAAACACCCCACAGGAGCTATTTAAATTTTCCAGTTAACTCAACATCCATCTCTTTGAAATGTGGACAAAAAACTGCCAAAAATCCTAGAAAACCCTTACAAACTTCAGATAGACCACAAGTAGGTATGCAATTCAGTGAATGGATAGTATAATTTGTATGGTTTAATATATGTATAATGGCACACTCCAGAAGACTGGCAGCAATGAAAACCACTGGCTGTTGTTGCAACATAAGTGTACAGAGTTACAGCCATATTATGTTTGTGCCCTTCAAAAAATGTATAAGCCACTGATTAAGGTATCCACATAGTCCTCCCACATTATATATTTAACACCATTTGGCTTGTACAGAGGGTTCCAGTTGCTTCAGATGCTCTTATAATTTATTTTTTGTGAAGACTGGCAGGAGAATAAGCCAGTTAAATTCTCATTTATCTTGATATGATGCCACTTGCAATGAGATGTGAAAATGTTTTAACTGCTAAACAGACCTTAGAACATGTAGTATTTGTCAACCATGTTTATAAACTATTCCACATCCATTTTCAAACCCAGTTAAAGATTACTGGGAGCCAGTACTTATCTTGGAAGCACAGGAAACAGCCTTAATCATGGTTCCAGTCAATTTTAGAGCACTCCCAGATTCACTCTTGCTCATACATGGCTAATTTTGTATGTGTTTTGATTTCACCCAGGGATTCACAAACTGTGAGGTGAAACTGTCAAATATATTCTGAAGAGCAGCTGACATACATGGCATATTCAACATGTATGTAATGCAGTGCAGCATTATTGGATTCATGTTGCTTAGCAAACAACCAAACTATACCAATCAAGTTTAGTGTGTCAGTATGTGTACAGCCTGACAACGTTTCATGTCTAATTTCCTTTGAGCCATACAGTATAAGATCTTATCTCAATTTTTTCTTAATCAATTTTAAATTATATACTGTACAGAGATGGTCTGCTCGCTCTGTCTTTCCATAAAGAATTTGCATTGCCAACTGATAACTAATTTCCGAGACACATACTCTACTGTTCACATGATGGTATTTACTGTACATCTGTGCTTTGATTATTAATTCGTCACACTTAGTAATCTTTTAAAATATGTAACACATACACCAGCCTACCCTGTCTGTGGATGGCTGCATTTTATAGTAAAAGCACATTTGCTTAAGGAAAGAGGGGGTAGGGGATGTTGAGAGAGTTGTGGTGCAAAGTGAGTTTCTTTAATTATTTATTACTTATTACTGAGCTTTGTTATTCTAAATGGAGCAGAATCTGCTCTAATGCTTTGTCACTACATGCAAAAGGATGCCTCAGCTTTCATGAGCTGAATCTTGTCAAAAATCAACAGTCTGGCCACCAGCTCGAAGCCTGCAAATCTCATTTACATGAGCTCTAGTAGGTATAGATTTTTCTGGCAACGCAGAATCCATCCAGCTTGCTTGGTTGCTTTTCAGAGTCTTGAATCCTGAGAGTGGTTTTGCTGTTGGTATTAATACCAAAAATTAATAAAGCTACAGTATGTGTAATTTCTTTTTGAAAATCCCCTAGGAGAAGAGTCTCATCTATGATTCATTGCTAAAAACAGACACAATGCAGGCTACAATCAGAAAAAATCTGTTGTCATAAACTGGTGAAATAGGCGCCTAAAGTTTGCAATAAATAAAAAGATGAAATTTTCAGCTCAAAATATCAGCATTGAGAAGTGAATATTTTCTGAACCTATTCCTTACATTACTGGGTTGTTAGAACTGGAATCTATTGTGGCAGCACTGGGGGTCTATCCCTGGAAGAAGTGCCAGGCCATCGCAGAGGACATGTATAATATAATATGAGTAGCTTGGTGAAACAGAACCCCAGAGTCCTGGGTTCACTTCCTGGCCTGTTCACTGTGGGTTTCATCTGGGTGCTCAGTTTTCTTTAAACATCCAAAAAAGCTGGTTAGTTTGACTGGTAGCACTAAACTCGTCCTTTATGGGGGAGTGAATATGGAAATAAGTCCAGGTTCTGTAAAACATGCATTGGATAATATAATATAATATAATATAATATAATATAATATAATATAATATAATATAATATAATATAATATAATATAATATACGGTGGCTCAGTGGTAGGGCTGCTCTCTTGAAGAGTAGTGTTCATGCCCCAGGTCCTCCTTGCATGGAGTTTGCATGTTCTGGGTACTCCTGTTTTCTATCACAGTACAAAGATATGCAAGTTAGGTAAATTAGCCATAGTGTGTGTTTGGTTTGTAGGTGTGAGTGTGTTTGCCCTGTGATGGACTGGCCCTTTGTCCAGGGTTTATTTCTGCATTGCACTCTGTGCTTGCTGGGATAGGCTCCAGGACCCCCTGAGACCCTGGTCTGGAATATGTGGGTTAGAAAATAATATAATATAATATAATATAATATAATATAATATAATATAATATAATATAATATAATATAATATAATATAATATCACCCTGTGATGGAATGTCATGCTGTCAATGGGGTTGTTCTTGCCTTGCACCTGATATTTGCTGCGATAGGTCCAGTTTCCCTAGTGACCCTACTCAGGATATTCGGGTTTAGGAAATGGCTAAATAGTCAGATAGATAATATAATATATTATAGGTTAGTTGGTGATTTTAAATTGTTAAGAAAGAGTAAGTGTGGGTTTTTATGTGAGTGTGCCCTGCAATAAACTTGCATCCCATCTATTGCTGGTTCCTTCTTTGTGCTCAAAGCTGACCAACTTGGTTCCAACTCCCTGTGATCTTAAACTGGAAAAGAGGATGTACAAATTGGTTTATAATATAATATAATATAATATAATATAATATAATATAATATAATATAATATAATATAATATAATATAATATCCCATTGCCCTAAATTGGCCAATTGGCGTATATAGAAGGTATATGTAAGAATAATCTATTACAATAACTAATACTTGGTTCAGTAAGAATTGTATGTTTATGTTAAACTGAGCAGGGCTTATATTACATTACCACATAGTACTAAATCAAATAACCATA
This sequence comes from Polypterus senegalus, assembly GCF_016835505.1. NCBI lineage: Eukaryota > Metazoa > Chordata > Cladistia > Polypteriformes > Polypteridae > Polypterus > Polypterus senegalus. Next base: position 35,727,595 of record NC_053157.1, read on the forward strand.
TTTAAGGAGCATATTCATAGAAAAAATGAAGTCAAGCTCTCATAAATGTGGGTCTTTAATTCTGTGGTCTCTTTAAACAGAAAGGTGGAATCAATATGATCAATACCATAGGTTTCTCTGGCTTCACATCAAACACATAAGAGAATCCATTCCAAGGTTTATCTTTCTTTTCTGAAAAGTGTAAATTAATGACATTTGACTAGTAGTATAAAACTAACAATATGCATACAGCATAGAAATCTTTATGTGTAAAGCTGAGGTGCTAGTGCCAAGGTGCTTATTAATACACGGTATAATATGCACTACAACTTAACAGCTATACTGTACTTCATATACTGTATAATGTGTGTGATGCTCTTATGCTCTTACAGTATTTATGAAGCCTTTTTTCCATGATCTCTGCAACTAGGGAAAAGAAGCATTACTTATTCACACTGACAAATAAATAAAACACTGCCTGCATACTAAACATATGCAATGTAGGATAGAAAAGGAATTGTAAAAACACAATATAAAACCAATACGCACCTACTGTAGTGCTTCTCTGCTGGCATAACATAGGATATTGTCACTGCTCTGCATTCATCTCTGAGTGCCACTTAAGTCTTCTACAACATCAAGAAGAACAAGCAAAGAGAGATCCAAGACCTCATCCTGCTCCTTGGAAATGACAGACAGGAGATGGTAAAGGAGCTCCATCGCTATTACGCACACATGGACAGCGACATCTTCTCATCTGGTATCTGTCCATCCATATTCTCTCCTGAAGTTTCACTTTCATTGTCTGATGTGCATTCCTCACATTTAAAAGCCATCTTTATCTGTCATGAGCCTGAGATTGCATGTCCTTAGATGAGGGTGATAAACCATATTGCATCCTTGTTGCACACCACAGACATAGTGTCATGCACCCCATAACATTTTTGAACGGCATTTTCTACCCTACACTGAAATGGTCCCCTAACCACAGCTGTACAACTTCTGTGCAACTCCCTGTATTCAAAAAACACTTCTGCAAAGGGCAACTCCTTAAAACCCTTTCAATACCATGGTTATCAATAGAGAGTTAAATAAATACACTGGAAAGGAGCTAAAATGAGATTAACCAAGCCATGCAATAACCTTCAGAGGAACCATTCAAAAAATCACCAACAGTAGTTAATTGTTTAAAAAACATTAATAAAATGTGGATTTAACCATAAAATGTTGGCCTGCGTTACACCTCTCATAATTATTGCAATTACTAAAACTTATTCTAGGGCAGTAAATTGCTTTAAATAAAAATCAAAGAATAATAAAAAAGAGGAAATGCAAAGCAAAGAGTAAAAAAACACCCTTTAAGACCAGTGTGTTTACTATAAATGCAAATAACATTGATTTAGATGGCAAAAAAAAAATGCAGAAAAACAATTATAAAAATAAATAGTGGTGTTTTACAAAGACAATATTTAAATGTTTAAAAGATCATTAGAACTGTATGGGTAAGCACAAGTTGTCTTTTAAGAAGGACTGCAAAATGAAGCACAATTAACTAAACTAAAACAATACTTTCAGTTTGCTGAGTTTGCCTTTAACTTATTTCCTGAAGTAATACTTATTGTGAATATGTAAAATATATAGAAGAATATTTTAGCATAAGAATATGACTAATCTGTATGTGTATAATTGTTAATAATACTTGAACATAATTCTATCTATCTTATCTATCAATCTACACTTTTCAATGGTTCTAAAGTGGCATATTGGACAACTATTGGCACTCCAGCTCCCCAGACACCCAACACACAGGCTTGGACATAAGTTAAAAGACAAAAAGGGTGTTTATTGTGGGAAATTCTTCCTCAGGCAAGCATTTCCCACCACCAATGCACAGTACAGTTAAACATAGCACACAGCAACAATAAAGTACTCTGCAACTCACTATCTATCTATTGTACAGAGCGTTTCACATCTATCTATCTATCTATCTATCTATCTATCTATCTATCTATCTATCTATCTATCTTTTTAGTTTTTCTGCACTCCCCCTTATCCTGAAAGCAAATACTGTACTGCTCCAAAATGCACAGTAATCGGACTTGTTAGGAAATAAAAATGTGAGGTTTTGAGAAAATATTGGCATGCTCCTCTTTCTTTCTTTCTTTCTTTCTTTCTTTCATATTTTCCTAAATATTTTCCTAAAGTGACTAGCGTACCTAAATATTATTTTTGTATTCATCCTACTATATTTACTTACACTGACTGTGAGCCGATCATGCTGCACTAGACCTTCCTTATACTTCTTAAATGTTGACGTATTCACTGAAATCTTGCAGGAGCAGCATTATGCTTATCCTCTGACCTTTCTAACCTTTACAATTTACATTCACATAATACTTCACCATCCCCCATTTTCTTCATGGTTGATTCAGGCAAACCCCCAACTCGATTTGTTGTGACAACAAAAAATACATTTATCAGTTACAAATGGTTTCAGGAGAAAAAAAAAGACAACAACAACACTGCATTACAAACTACATTAATAACATTTCTTCATGCATGCAAATATAGATATTATAAAAAAAAAGAAATGCAATATAAAATGTCTATTCAGTTTTGTAAATTAATGTCATAAACCTGAAAGACTGGGTGTCCACACCGGTAGATAAGCAGCCTATTGTGATAAAGACGTGTTTGACCTTAAATTGTCTTTCAGTGACAATGGTGCCCATGTTCTAGAGAGAACTGGGCTGTACTCCAGCAAACATCACCTCATTATGTTTAACCTGCTAGTGCAATCTCATGGAAATAATACCACAGAACACCAGAGATCATTTCTGAATTAAGGAATACTCTGAACAAAAAATACCATACACTGTCTATAACAATACAGTTTAAAGAATTATTCTGTGTGCGTTAAAATTAAATGAATAAAAAAAATTTTGAAGCTGAAAACATGTATTATATAGTTTAATGTTAGCAATCCCTGCATTAATAATGCAATGGAGATTAACAAGTCTTTAATAAGACTTAGATTTAATTGCTTTAAAGTATTGCCCTTACATTTTATGAAGAACCCTGATTTAAATCAAATGTAATCATTACTGAGAGGTGCACAATGTCTGATCATCGAATATACTGTAGTATTTCTAGTGTATTGGGTTCTAAAGGAATTTTTAAAAGTATAAGTTGCAAGTGCAGCAAACACATTTTCTAAAACTGTGCCATTATTATGATAATCTGCAGCTTGCTGCTGCTGTTTAATATGCTCCCTGTTATTCATTAATAATAGCCTGTTATAGTTGTCTCGCTTAAGAAATAGCATGAATAAAAAATATATTTTAAATAATCTATATTTTTTCAATCTATATATTTTAAAGTAAGGCATTTGAAATGTATATACAGTACAGGTATATATATGTCATATAAGGCTTCATTTAATAAGCACTAACTGACAGACATAGTAACTTAATTTTCAGTGAGAAAATTTTAAATAATTCATAGTGATCACATACAGTACAGTTAACTTTTCCTTTCCCTTTTGGTAAACATATTATTTACTGTCTTCATCATTAATTTCATAAAGTATGCAGTATCACCATTTCTGTCTAATATCTACTGTATAAACACTACTGGTATGTAACTTTCTTGAAAATGACAGTGCACATTTAAATAAAAATGCAGTAGTGCAGGTTTGGCGGTGAAAATGTGAAAGAAATGTAAAAATAAAATGGTTTACCAGGAAACATAAGTCGTTGAGATGCCTCGTCTTGTTTACAGAAACCTCCTGGTGGAGACAGCAGAGGCAAAATACATAATTAAAAACAAGGAAACATAAATGCTGATGACTACAAGAATAAGTTTCTACACAGGAAACATTACAAGCTCACTTTGAAGGTGACAGGAATAAGCATTCCAAAGAATTGCATAATAACATTTAGAATAATATTAACAAAAAGGATAAATGTTTCAAAGAAAGATAGGAACAAAGCAGCTAAAGCAGTGTATTTACTTTTATACAAGCAACCATTTCAGGAGTTCATTTCTACCGTTTCCTAACCTGAGTCTTTTCTAAAATGTTGATCTGCTCAGATGTCAGCTATTGTAAGCTCTACTTACCAGATCAGCACTTTCTAAACTGTAGAAGGAAGTTTTAGGATAAATTAGTAGCTGCTTTATGTGCTAATCTAACATTTTTTCCCCCCGCCTGTTCAATACGCCACAAAAGGCATGCTTCTCATCGAGGCCGAGCTTGACAGCCAGAAAGCTGTACGTTTCTGTTGACATTGTGGATGACCAGTGATCTCAGTAAAGCCTTGAAGAAATACATTTGAACACTTTTTTAACAGATCAAACGTAGAGGGAGTTGAATTTTAATTTTTTTAAACTCAAGGGAACAAAGAAAAATATGTTCTTCCTTAGCAGCTAAATGAAATGCTTGCTTTAAAGCTGGCAACATTATTTTACAAATCCCAGCAAAAAGTCTTAATTCATTGCTCTTTTTGAAGCTGTGATCCTTTGATTTAATCTGAAATTCCCATGGCCTTAATAATCGACACCAGTGCAACAGTTTTATTGCAGTCATGTTCAGTTAATACTGCACAACAAGTGCCCTGTGTGCTTAATTCATAGTCCTCTTCATGTTTACAAGACTGGCTGCGATGATAATATCTGCTAATTAGGTCAGTAAAAATGAGCTTTTACAGAGATTTTCTTACTGTGCTGGATACTGAGATGGACATGTTGTGTTTTCTTGTCTTTGTGTCAGGCTTTGAGACATTTATTAAACTTAATTGAGGAAACATTATTGTTCATAAAATAATGTAATTTATTAAACGATTTACAAGAATATTTATTACCATTCAGGACAAAATAAGCATCTTCTGCTGTGTCACGCAATACTGTGGGATGTGTGGCATGGATAATGAAGCTCTTCAAGTAATATTTAAATTGCTTTCTGTTACGGAAACAGAAAATTATTTTTACAATGCTTGCTTTTACACAAAGAATGAAATCTAATATGTATTACCTGCTATTCAGAATAAAATCATTTTATTAACACTGCTTACAATATTCAAGTTTGATTTATGGATTCATGTTCTCTCCATAGGTGGGGGAACTTCAAGAGTGTAACTAGAGAACACTTTACGCACATAATCCTGCTACTCTTCGTTTCACTTAATGCAAAGCATTTTCCCCACAAATAGCTAAAAACATGCACCTAATTAAACCATTTTTACTAACTGATCACTTGACTAATTTAAAGTTCCTTGCAAAAACTGTGGAAAATTAACAGATAAGGTTGACTCCTTTCACTACAATTTTTCACAAATCACACTTACATTTCAACTAACAAGAAGTGCAAAAGTTAATACACTGCAACCAATGCAAATTTTGTCTACTAAGAACAAATGTTGTACTTAAAAATGTTGATAATCAATGTACTGCATAAACTGAAAGCATGTAGTGACATACATGTAACTGACTATCTTCAAATACAGTATGAATAACACAATAACATTACAGAAAATATAAGTTAGCAAAGGTTTTTCTGCATGTTGAGCTCTGGATTAATTGAGCCCATTTTTTATATTATAACAACTGATACTGAAAGTGGCATGTTGTATGATAGTCTGACTTACAAGTAACAATTTCACTGTGCTCTGTGCATGTCACAATACAACAACTTCTACAACAACCACCACTAATATGATACACAGTTATTTTCATGGATATTATGAGCATGTTCTCTGCCTAACAATATAGATTATTGCAATTCGACAAGTCAACACAGGCTATAGGTAGAGTTGAAGGTAATATAGTGGAACTGGAAAGACAAATACAGTACATGCACATATACAGATCCTTATATAAGAATATGAATACTTAAACACATCTATCTATCTATCTATCTATCTATCTATCTATCTATCTATCTATCATATGGTGCCTTTTCATCTATCTATCATATGGTGCCTTTTCATCTATCTATCTATCTATCTATCTATCTATCTATCTATCTATCTATCTATCTATCTATCATATGGTGCCTTTTCATCTATCTATCATATGGTGCCTTTTCATCTATCTATCTATCTATCTATCTATCTATCTATCTATCTATCTATCTATCTATCTATCTATCTATCTATCTATCATATGGTGCCTTTTCATCTATCTATCATATGGTGCCTTTTCATCTATCTATCATATGGTGCCTTTTCATCTATCTATCTATCTATCTATCTATCTATCTATCTATCTATCTATCTATCTATCTATCTATCAATCATACGGTGCCTTTTCATCTATCTATCATATGGTGCCTTTTATATCTATCTATCTATCTATCTACACTTTAGAATGGTTCTCTTCATATGAAATTTGCTCTTTTGGCTAATATGTGGACAAAACAGAAATCTTTAATATATATTAGGCTACACCGCCAGGTACTGACACATCTAGAAAATCTGAACTTAGCTTGTGTTAAAGGATGCATTCAAGAGTCCTTTTAAAAACAGAAGCCTGTTTGGTATTTTACAAATCTGTTATATATTCATGGCTATTTATGCAGCCTGTTATTGATCAAAACAAAATACTCTTTGTAGATTGCTGTTTTTTTATGTGGATGATTCTTTGTGGAACCAGAAAGGGCTCATATTCCTATGTGTATATTTGTGATGTAGCACGATTCCTTTTGCAGACACCACCATTGTATACTTTTCCTTCAATTAAACAATGAAGTTTGCATTTCATCCCTCTACATTATGAAGGTTTTGACCACGGCCTACACCAGTAAACACTCACACACACACACACAGAGTCACGCTGCACTAACTGGACTCCATTACTTTCTCTTGGTCATTTTTTTTTACTCCAGCAAACAGCATGAACTGTGTATAGATTGAATTTACTTTTCATAATTACCACTTTGAAACAGACAGTCTTAGAACTTTATGTCATTTACAAATATATAAAATCATACATCTTAAGGGGGTTAAAATGTAGTTTTTTGTTGACAGTGTCATCTCTTACTTTTTTGTTTGTATCTTTTTTTTTCTTAGTGCAGTAGATTATCATTTTTGTACTAAAGGCTTTGTGAAAAAATAAAAGTGTAATGAAATCTTTTTTTTTTTTTCTTTCAGGCACTGTACAATGATACCAATCGAGAAACTACACTTTTGAGGGGAAAATAGAAGCTGGAGTTAAATATATATTCTGGTAGAGTTACGTATTATTAAATTTAGGTTTCAAGTTTTATTTATAAATATTCAGTTTTATAGTACCTGGTGTATATTGACTCTCTCCTCGCATTAGAAAGTTTGATATACATTAATATATTTTTATAAAAATAAGAGCAAGAAAATGAAAGCTTCTGTCAGCAATTCTTTTAAAAGCTGCTGCAGAATCGAGTCCATGTTTTGTGTACATGTTTATACAGGGCTTAGTATCTTTTTCTGTTACCTTTACCTCTTATTCTGAAGCATAAGCCTGATTTACAAACATATATATAAGTAACAGTGTATTACAATCTAGAGTTATGATCTAAAAATGCCGAGCAGTTCTATATGTAAACATACATATTTACTACATATTCAATATTCAAAGGTTTTACTTGCTTTGCTTATCCCGTCCTCTGCTGTACTCTTATTTTAATTCAGTTCATTTTAATTTTGTCCTTAAATATGTAATAGAAAGAATTTTCTAATTATACAAATACTGGTATTGGAAAGCCAAAAAGCTCAAATGACAACTCAAAACATATAACTCCGAAATGACTTCCATCTTTATTGTTAAAAATTTTCCTTTCTTCCCAGAAAGACAGTTATGTCTTATTGTGCAGTTTATTAATGTATTTTGGAAAAGCACAATACCAGTAATTGAGTTATTATTCTTCTAAATGTTCTGTAGAAATGTATGAGATGGCGGGCTCAGATATTTCGAATATAATTTTCACCTTTACCATTACGAGATACATAACACGAGAACATTTAAGCCTTCACATGAGCATATGAGATTACAAAGATTATGTTTCCCAATGGAGGAGAAAGTCGTAGAAGCATTACGGTAAAAACAATTATAATTAATGGTTTTATATAGCATATATTCATTAAGGGATCTCTAATTGTCCTAAACCTGAGAGTATGTAAGGGAATCTATTTTACACACCATTTAGGTGAAACTTCCAGCTGGGGAATGCTCAGTAGTCATTTAGCGCTATTAATTATAATACCTATAAAGACTATTAAACATGTCCTTGTCGCTCGTATCTTTCCTAGCCATAGCAAGAGCAGTAGCAGATGTAAAGACATTGTAGTATTTCAATGAATTGGGAAGATTTATATTATAGCCTAGTATATTCAGCATATACTTTTGATTAATCTCCTTATATAAATAAAAAACATGGTATTAAATATGTATCTTTAGCATATAACTTACGAACTTGACAAGGTGCATTTGTTATATAATTGATAATACCAAACTAATAAAAATATACGTGAAATCCAATTATCATTATTGCGTTTAATTTATACATGTTATAAAGCGAGACATTAATCCAACTGTCACAGCTGTAACCCCACTTTTTAAATGAGACAGGGAGTCGCAAGGGATGTGAAGCAGAAACGGTACAAGGCAGGAACCAACCTGGAGGAGGTGAATGTCTCATATCCGTCACGTCACACACTGTCACCTACAAACAGCAGGCCAGTTTAGTGCCACCAAATGATTTCATGGACGCGTTTTTGAAAGGTATGAGGAAACCAGACTCCCCAGACCAAACCCACACAAACACAGTGGAACCTGGTAAGTCTGCACAGTTACTGGGACGAGCAATGAGCCCGCAGCCCTGTGGCAGAGGTGTTAGCCTCTGTGCCACTCTAAACTAAAATGACAAGTCATTGATATAATTAATATTGTTTATTGATATTAACAGAAGTAGGAAGCTCTATAATGTTAGCCATAACATACATCATGATCTTTCATTTTTAATAGTGTCTTATTACAGTCACGCATATAAAGTAATAACTATAATTATAGATTTGGTAGTAGTTATGGCAATAGTAAAAACACCATTTAATTTATGCAAATCATTACTGTGTTAGTATTAGTATTATAAATGAAACCACATACAGGCAGCAAAAGGGATCATATTTTTCAAAATTGATTATTATTTTTGTAAAGACCAGACAACAGAAAAAGAAATAATTGACATTAGAGGCATTTCATTTTTTCAGTAAATGAGTGCTGTCATCATAATTTAGCAGATGTCTGTCAATCTTTTAGTCAAAAATCACATCCTAATCCATATTTATGTATGTAACTTCCACAGTATTTTTATGAATCCACGTTATAATGGACAAAAACTAAACATTAATGAGAGCTGGCACTCCCTTCGGTGTTGCTCTGTGGGATGGCAGTACCACTGTGGAAGGCGATTACAGTACGAGCACGCCGGGGCTCTCCATTCCTCTCGCTTGGCCGTCTCCGCTCCTTACTCTGAGTACCGGCAGGCCAGAGGTGTTGGCCCTTTGTTCAGGCACACTACGCGCATTTTGCTTCTGCTTCACTGCCTTGCTATTTGAGATGAGATACACTACACTGTAGTCCGTTGCTGGACGCCGCTGTTTGTTCCCCTCTTTACTGCGGTGCAGGTTATTTTCTGATGATTCCTCCATGTTGGTATTTTTACTTATTATTTATTATCAGCTGCTTCTTACTCAAATCCGCTCTCTCAACGTCAACTCTTTAGCCTGTCTGGGGTCAGGCTGATGCGTTCTTTCTGCTTCATTATCTTACTATGAGACGGAGGGCACGACGGTTGTTGAGCCGGGTGCTGGGAAAGGAGTGCCATCGCACTCCTTACTGGAAGCAGCCAGGATCAGGTTCCAGATCAATGAGAACTGGGTCCACACGTTTATGTTATTGTTGCCAGCATTAATGCCCTTTTAATCTTCAAGAGATTATCCGCATCGATCCACATCCATATACACACATTTGTTTTAGAAAGTGACATAACCACCGATTGAAAGATTGGAATAAAAATAAACGGGACTTTTTTTCTTTTTTTTTTTAATGCTTATTGGGTAATATTCCAGTGTTTTCATTTTTTTTTCCTGCCTGGCCTCAATGCTCTTAGGGATCTCACATTAATGCATATTTGGAAGGTGTTATTCTTTCACTTGGGAATACTACAGGCAGGGGCTAACAAGGTAGGGCTCTTTAATTATTAATTTAACTTATTCTAACAGCCAGCAGTAAGTGGCTGACGACGGGTATAACACTGAGGCACTGAGTTTACCTGTTTAGCACCATTCATACAGAAATGTCCAGCAACTCGGGTCACCCGATGTTATTTAGTGGGCTTAAAATGAAAGGATTAGCCAACAGCATGCGAATTTAATTATTCGAACATTTTTACAATTGAATGTACTAAATTCGCCGAATTTGTGTAAGGTATGTAGCGATTAACAAGTAAATAGTTTTAATGCGTGGCTGTAGACACGTTTTAGGCTCCACGATCGATTTCAACAAGCTGGCAACTCTTAAATATGTAAAATAAAAAGAAATAAAATTATGGCGTAGATTGTCATATACTTTTTTTTTTGTTTCTCGTTCTTGTGAAGTGCTGGGGAGAAATACCCTTTAACGAAAAGTGTCAACGAGCTATTTCTAAGGTTAAATTCAAAAGAAACGACGTCTATCGGTTGATACAATTAATCTATGTATGAAAAATCGCGTCCAATACACAGGGATTTATTGAATGTAGACATCACGTCGTAATTGAATCACCTTATAGATAAACGGTATATTATGTCTACAGTACGACACGGTAACGGCGCCATAAAAAAGGAGCGATGTTCTGGTTTGTTTAATGTAGCAGGGCAATGTGCAAATTAACCCTTCTTAATCATGATAAATCGGTAAATTGATTAGTTTATCCAGGTGAGAAGGACCTGAATATAAACTCACATTCTGTGTGGATGCGTTGCTGTTTCCTTTTCTAAACAGTGAAAGAAAAAGAAAATTATTACTCTTTTTCGGAATAAGATGTTTCAAAGGCAAATATTTAGCATAATACTACAATTAACCATTTATAAAACGCTGGGAGTAACACAGGCAATAAATGTCGCGGTTTATTATTGCATTTTTTTTTCTCAATGAGGAATATAAATGATTTATGATGCAGAAGGAACAAAAGCCCATTCCTCCCATCTCTACATTGTGCCTGGTTAACCCAAGGCAAGGTGACGTTTTGAGCTCCAGCTCTGGGTCATGCAGAGATTTCTATCAATAATTCATTGAAGCTGCCTGCTGCAGCTTCTGCTCATCTTTTCCCAATCCCCACAGATAAACGAGTACAATGTGCTCCCTCCAAAACCGCAGTCCGTGGCAGGATACGATGAATCTTTTGGGTTTTAACGGAATCTAATTCATTCTTCTCACAATTTCAGACATGACAATAATTAAAAGTCGATTTCAAGATTTTGATATTAATATGAGCTAGAAAGAAGCACTAAGAAACGTTCGATATCCTGTCAGTATTAAACTCCTCGATTAAATCAAATATTGGTGTACCAGTATTACACGATCTTATGCCAAAACATTGCCATAAGATATATTAAAAACAAATTTCAAATTTGGTGCTTATGGAAATTCAAAAGAAAATGTGTTTTATTCTGCTGCATTTAAAGCCAGACAAACGACTATGAAAACAGAGCTCAGGCCGACAGAGTGTGGGGATTAATGTGAGGCAAATGCACCAACACTGAGAGCGCAGTCACGTTTTGCTCTGTTGATTAATTAAGTGACAGGGGACACGTGCTCTATTAAGACCTGTTACTTTCACATTTTTAATGGCAGACTTTACAGTTCACTTGTTTATTTAAGCAAAGTGACAAACTCATTAGGTCTATTTTTGTAAAGGACTGAATACTATTCACCTGCGCGCGCTGGGTTAATTTTTTAAAACGTTAAATGAGAATTGAAGAGTAACGGAATTGGATAGATAAATTGCATTGTGAAGAACACTAAACTCTTGAAACGTTTCATTTAACTTGCTCTTCATAATTTTGTGCTGTTATCAACATACAGAACAAAATAATGCGTTAACGAAATATTTCTCTATAAATTGAATACTAATTGAATAAATAAATAAACTGAATAATTAAAAAAACGACAAGGTTCGCACCTCGGTGCCTAAGATAGCGTTATGTCTAATTCGATTTGTTAATATTTAAATAAGCATACGTGAATTAAAACAAGAAGGGCTGCATTTTAAAAAATGATTTTTCCGTGATTCCATTCGGCATTGTTATTTTTTTTTATACTGAACTGTTATGATATTTTTTCTTTTAAGATAACTACCTTGAAGAGTAAATATTTAATAATCGCTTATAATGGTGAAAATGAAAAGTAAGCAGTTTTTAAGCAGCAGTAACGCAACATTAGAAATAATATTTGAAAATTGAACAATGGAATGGGGGAACGTAAAATTTCACTTATTTCCACTAGAGGGAGCGCAAGACTCGTTACAAACTACGATAGACTCGTCAGTGTCCTTTTTTTCTTTCTCCCTCGGTCTCTGTCTCTCTCTCTCTCTCTCTCTCTTTCTGCGACCCCCTTTCAGAGCTCTTTTAAAATTACACGCTTTCATTACAACGAGAGCCATCATTTGCTCGCCAAGCAACAATCACCATTCAACTATGTGTCTGCAACCCTCCTCTTACTTATTGACTTATACTTGAAAAAAGCCTAAACACCTTCCTCACAAATCTCAAGCCATCATCTGTTATTTAGGGCTGTTCATGCTGTAACAGTCAACATTATAACAAAGAAAAAGTAAACCTCCAGCCATTCTTTGTAAATCGTAACTGTCTTTCTCGCTGCGTATGGATGACTATATGGCCTAATCGCTGGAGTGTTACATTGGCAGTCACTTTATCTACAATAAACTGACCCCGTGAATCGGAATCACACATAGTAAGCACAATTAAGCATCCTCACAACAGATATTGCCGATATACAATTTCATGATATAACGGGAGATGCAAAACTAAATCAAGAATCAAATAACTGGTTCTTTTGTCTTGTGCCTTGCACTTGGTATCGATCAGACCGAACGGTTCAGACATTTCTAAAATCACACATTTCAGACATGAAGTAATTAAAAGACTGTATTATTAGTCCTGTTTTAACCTCTTTTTCAGGAACAACGCCATACATAGTTTTACTAAATCTCGGCTCGCAGTGCATGTTTAAGGCACTATTAAAAGATTAATGAAACACCGGCCAGGATGGATAAAAGTTATGCAAAAAGACAAATTAGACGTCACTGAAACAACGCTCTTGTGAAATAACGGTTATTGCAAATGTATCTCAGAATTCGTTGACAAAATTCGTGTATAGCTAAGACCGATTTAAAAAAATCATATGCCGGTAAAATATTAATGCAATGCCAAAATATAAACAGAAACAGTCTGCAGTTTTATTTTTAAATTTTATGCACAGGCGCATATACCTCAGCCTCTGGTTAAGACGTTTAAAATTGTCATGCTTATGTTGCAAACATACTTTATCATAAAAACACACACACACACACACACAAGCACACCTACTGAATCCTGGTCGGCATTTTAGTGATTATCATACAAAAGCATAAAGGCGCACAATCGAAATCTACAGTAGTAATAAGCCGTCGTACCACCTTGTCTTACCTGCAAGTCTCAAGGCTGACATCCTTTGAAACTCGGGTTCTTGCAGCCATTTCCACATTCGCCTAAAGGTCTCCCTCCCCGATTTAAGTTTACTCCAAGGTTTTGGGTTCCTTAAGAGATCTGAGAGAGTCCCCTGCGAGCGGCACAGCACCCTCTGGGCGAATATCGCCTGAGGGATGCTGTACCTCTTGAGTTCAGCCGTGATTCTTTGCGCCACTTCTTTGGTGTTAATTTCTTCTAACTGACCCGAGTTGTTACCTTGAGTCCCAGAGGAGGAGGGCGGCCTTTCCCGGCTGGAAGCCAACACGGGCCCGTGAGATTGAGGATGGCCTGGATGGCCAGTATGGTGCATGCCATTCAAATGGGGCATTATACCTGCCGAGGGGCCCCCGAGACCCCTGGACAGGTGCTGATCCCCCCTGGCCAGCATAGCGGTGTGCGCATCGAAGTTGGAACTGAGCATCTTGTCATGCCCATGTGCACCATAGTTATGGAGGCTTTGTTGGGTATTGTGGATTGAACCCAGACCGTTACCAAGAGGACTGCTGCCCAGTGGGGATAAGCTTTGACCCATCCCTGTCATGTCCTTGTGGTAGGGGGTGTAAAGATTGTTCATTGCTGGTAAACCCCGTTCGTCCCTCATCAGGGTAAAGCTCCCACTAACGTTTCCAGAAAGACGCTGGTGGTGGGTATGGTGGTGGTGGTGGTGATGAGGGTGATGGAATTTGTCGGATACTGTGGAGATGGGTGGCAGCGGCTGAAGGGGTGTTAATGTAGTGTAGGTCCCGCTCATGCCCATCCCAGGTGGTGAAGTATCACAAGGCATGCTCATTGCGTGATGGAGCGGCAGAGACAATTCCGGACGGTAATCCCCAGCCCCATCCAAAATCGTGGCCATGCTAGATACCATAGCTGTTCGCGAAGATGCAGACGCCAAGTCCTGATGTATCCTTAAAGATGCTCCAGTGCTCCGATCGTGATGGGGACTGGGACTACTCATCAAATCCTGATCATGGGTTACTCCACCATGCAGACTTCCTATACTGTCCATTGTCATCTCTGGGTTCATGGCGTAAGCATCCAGATCCTTGGCCAGGCATCTATAGGCGTTGTAGGCAGTCTTCATTCAGTCCATCGATCTATTGTATTTTTTTAATGCCAGGGATGGGTTTTATTGGATTTTAAGGCCTCTTGGGTTTTTGAAAAAAAAAATCCCCAAAAAAAAAAAAAATTACCGATCCTTATCAGACGGGCCAGTGCTCTTCCTCGCCATGTCCGAGCCCTTTCCTCCTCCTACGTCTTCTGTTTAGGCAGCTGGAGCTGTCCAGGATGGGTTTGCTACTCGGTCAGCCTAGCACGGTGGAGTGGGTGGGTCTCAGTCGCTAACAGGCTTTGAATTCGTGCAATCCCTTCTAAGCTTGGTCACTTCTGAATAATCATCCCGGCAGCATTTCCAATCCGCAGCGTCCAGGGAGGGACGGAAAGAGAGAGGGGGAGAGACAGAAGGAAATGGGGGAGGGGCGCTCGGCTCTGCAGGCTCGGTTGAGACTTCGTGAGCGCCTTTTACATCTGGAATTTGCCCTCCTAAAGTCTGCTGGGTATCCTTGCCGTTTAGCAACCCGTTCTTATGATTGATAAAGGCTGTGGCATTAATCAGTGAGATGATATGGCAGCAGTGACCGTGCAGGTATCCATCCATCTTTACATGGGTTCACGCGAGTCGACGTATAATAGCATACATGTGTCTGCAACTATACCTCAGTTCTGAAAGGCTACCTAAAACCATAGACATGTTACAATAGTAAGGGCTACTTAACATTTGAAATGATATCCTAAACCCTCACATAGACTTTCCATTGTGCTACTGTAAAATAATTTGGCGTTCATTAACGGTCACTCTCACTATATATATATATATCCGAACACCTAAAGGCATTCTCATTCATATATACCGGTCTGTATGCATGCGTTTACCCATGCAACGGAAACGTATTTTATAGGACAACATATAAAGTACTGTATGGTGGCGCAGTCATTAGCGGTGCTGCTTCGCAGCTCTAAAGGCACACCCGTGATGGTGTAGGTTTTTCAGGCTTTTCCGGGTACTCCACAGCTCACGACTATATTCTACGATGAGAATGATCCATGTCCAGAGTTGAAAAGGTCCCCAAGTTTGACAGCCATTCTGGGTGGGTGGGTTAAACATCTACATATACACTAGCAAAGCCAAACATTAACTGTCAGACCACCTTTTTCTATTGGCACTTTGCAGGCACAGCTGATCTGTGTATTGTCACTTCATTGATGCAGCCCGGTGCTGCACTTGCAGCTCCAGAAGAGTGAATGGTTTCGGGTTCCGGCCTTGCAGGAAATTTTCTGTGTCGAGTTTTTAAGACCTTACTTTTTTAAAGTCTTCTAAGATTTCTCCCACACCCCAGTAATGTGCGTGTTAGTGTAATGGGAAAGTCCAACTTGGCCCAGTGCTTGTGCAGGAGTGTTCTCTGCAATGGACTAACGCCCCACTGGGTTCTGCTTTTAGCCTGTACACTGCGTGTACTTTCTGCCTTTTTTACGAGGACGGCAAATTTTAATCAATTGCGTACGAAACACATCATGCACGAAGCTTCAATATATATAATTTCTATCTATAAGGTGAAGATAATGTTTAAAAAGTAACCATAATGTTATTTCAATTGATATGTTATTTGAGTGTCAAATCGTGTTTTACATTAACAAGTACGCCTAAACAAAGATAGATGAATACTTTGTAAAAATAAGGAAAAATAAAATGGCTATCAAACCTATCTATCTATCTATCTATCTATCTATCTATCTATCTATCTATCTATCTATCTATACTAATTTCACCTGATCTATCTATCTATCTATCTATCTATCTATCTATCTATCTATCTATCTATCTATCTATCTATCTATCTATCTATCTATACTATAGTGTATTTCCTATCTATCTATCTATCTATCTATCTATCTATCTATCTATCTATCTATCTATCTATCATATAGTGCCTTTTCTATCTATCTATCTATCTATCTATCTATCTATCTATCTATCTATCTATCTACACTCCTAAAATTAAAGGTGACTAAATGGTTGCTCAGAACGATGGCATAGGGGAACCATGTTTGTTTCCCAAGTCATCCACATGAATGCTCCAGATAGAACCTTTAATTATTTAAATCCGAAAAAGGTTCAATAAATGGCCAGGAACCGATCATAACATTTGTAAAATACCAACGGATTCCCTATTTTAAAGGATTCTTGCTGCATACAATAACACAGGCTAAGTTAGGGTTTTCTTAATCCATCACCATCTTATATATAGGTAGCCAACTTTACATTAAAGATTTCGGTTTCGTCTACATATTAGGAACCTTTACAAAGCCCAAAGAACCGATTTCACATGCAAAGAAACCCTTACAAAATGAAATAGATCTTTGTCAAGCAAAGGTTCTATCTATCTATCTATCTATCTATCTATCTATCTATCTATCTATCTATCTATCTATCTATGTATTTTTACCACTCAGTGTCACCACACCAATTTGTTATAAAGCATAAAACATCATAAACTAAATATTACGTTCTCCTGTTTGTGTGCCTGTTTTCTTGTTCATTTCTTATCTTTTAGGCGTTTCAGTACTTTCCCTGTGTTTAATAATATTGAAAGAAGTTGCATCATTAAAGTACTTGCTACTACAGGAATAACCAACAATTATCTTTTTGGATTTAGGAAAGCTTATTATTTGCAACATATACACAGGCTCCAATCCCGTCTATCTAATACCTTTTAACATTTAAATACACCTAAAGGAGAAAGTTATACTTTACGACAACAATAGCACATTTGCACAAAAATAGCAGCGGTTCTACTTTGATTTTAAAGTAAGAAATGATGAGTCGGAAACAGGTTGTGCCTTTTTGCCCAGGGTGCATGTGGAGGCTGAGGTTGCGCAGATGTTGCTATTGTTTAAAAAGACAGTAATTAAGGACAGAGTGAACAGAAGTTTGAGAAGCGTGACCTATTTTCTTTTTGATCAGCTGTCAAAAGACGACCAGGGGGTCTCTCCTACTCAGCCTCTTCGGAGCACTTTCAGCTGCTTGCTGAAGAAAAAGTTACAGTGGCAAAAAAAAAAACCCTGCTGCCCTCTGCTCTGTACCTGTTAGCGAGTTGCCATCCGAAATATTAGATCGGGGTATGATTATCTGGGTGCAAATATATAAACAACCATATCCGTGTTGTTTCAATATATAGAAGCAAATCGGAAGTTAAATTGATGTTTTCGTATTTATAATAGAAAAGTATTCGTGCAATTGAATGTATTGCCTTATAGACTAGTTTCACTCCTTTTTTCTTTTTTCAATAAGTCACAATGTAAGAACTTAGAAACCATCAAACGATAAATAATAAAAAAAAACATTTGTTTGTAATTGACATGAAACAACATTTTGTAGTTCCAGGAGGGTAACTGAGAATGAATAAAATACTCACGTGTAGCATTTCACTGCACATTGCACTGTCCTTTCAATTGTATGTGACAAACAAAACTTGATTCGGCTTGATTTAATTTTTAATTTAATTTACAGAATGAAGAATCTGTGTGATTCACATCTTTTGCTCCCAATCGGTGAACATTGTTATGAACAAAGCTAATCCAGCAGAACACGTTATTCCTTTTTTTTTTTTTTTTTATTAATTATACAAAACTCTCGTAGTCAGTAAATAACATCTGACCTTCATTTAACTTCATTTAATTTTCACAGTTATGTGATAGAAACATGTCGCATGACTGTTCATGGCTTAATAGAAATCTGCAGAATATCAAGATATTTCCAGTGATTGAAAGGTTAAAGAATGCAAAATATAAGTTCAGATTGACTGTTGCATTGAATTTGATCGCATTAATTGCGTAAAGCAGATTGTAGATTGTGAATTAGTTTTAAGGTTCTTTGTTATCATTTTTTATTATTATTTAAAGACTAGTTGTATTGGACCGTTTTAGTTTGTCACAAATGTTAACATTTCTTGCAGTACTTGAGCCATTACATTTGTGTTCCTTAGTAGAACATTATACATAAAGAAGGCAAGGCCTAAAGATTGACTACACGTGAACTTTTTTTTTTTTTTGTCCCTTCCCCAGCCATCTGGTATGTGAGTGCAGGGGTATTGATCAGAATCAGTGTGCTGCAGACCCCATGCTAATCTATAGCGTTACTGGCAATCAGTTTGTGCTTTACATTGCATCTGTCTTTACACTGCGATCTTCAGAAATAGTCCTTTTAATATCCCTCTCCGACCCATGGTAAGTGCCTGGAATTGTTTCGTAATTCTATCAAATAATCGCAGCGCAAATCCAAGGATGGAAAGGAGAGGAATGATGGAGTGAGTGAGTGAGTGAGAGAGAGAGAGAGAGAGAGAGAGAGAGGGAGAGGGAGAGCATGCAGGGAGCAAGTGGCGTGTGTTTTTCTAACCCTATTCGCTGGAGGCTGTGACTGAACGGCATCTCCTGCTCGCCGGCAGCCTGGCACGACGCTCAGCCACTGACGACTTTATTGCGAACGTGTTATTGTCATCAGTGAGACCTTGCGCTTCAAAATATACATGTCGCAACGTAAAATATATCTCTGTCTAGATATATCTGTACATACATAAATAATAGTGCATCATGTGTATATTTGTATAATGATTAAATGTATACATGTGTGTCGCATCTTATTAAACAGAACACGGATAAAAAAAGAAGGGGTTAAACTCTTAAACTAGAACAGTGGCTTCCACCCACGTTTATTCATTTAACCATTCTACATGTTACATTTTAATTAAATGTAATGTGCTATCCATTTGTCGAGCCATTTTCTTGCTTTTGCGAGGAGACCGTGCCTATCCCGGCAGCAGTGGGCGCCGAGGCTGGAACGAGCAGGCCACAACTCTGAGGATGTCATTGAACACATGAGTCTGAAAAGTCAGCGGTGTCTCTATTATCTTAAACTTTGATGATTATTTCCTCGGACGATTTAACTCTTATGTGTAAAATCGTTTATATTAAACCGAATGTAATACTGGTCTTATGTTTTTAAAGAGTAACGCGTTGTTTACAATGAACATTTTTCTAGGACTTTGAACTTTGTATAGATCGATCCTTTTTAACTGGCGAAACACGTCGTTTTTCTCTACACTCTTTCTTTCAAGAAATGGTCATTACCTTTAAGCACTAGTAATTGTACCCAAGCGGAGTAACTGTTTCTAAAACGGAAAGGACATTCTTCATCGACCCTATTGCCTCTTAGCATCAATTGGAAGTTTCTTTTCAAAGCAAGGAAAGAAAAAGGCTCACTGCCAGTGGCTTATTATAAACTTTGTCATGACATTTCAATATGCCATACAATTAATACTTAACTTAAAACGTTAGTATTAAAGTACCTACTGGCATTAAAGAAACAAATTAAAATAATAACACAATTTGGCTGACTTTAGGAAAAAAAAACTAAATCTGCAGATGTACTGTACTTAGTTTTTGATCTTTTTAAACTTTTGACTTTAGAATTATTCTTGAGATTTTCTACCATTTGAGTAGGTGTGCTTAAAAAAAACTTACGACGATTTATAGTGCAACTAACAAAAACTTCTTAAACGTCAGATTAACAAGTTTTATATATAACAAAAGGAGGGCAATTGATTTATTTGGAAGCCTAAGGAAATACAGTATATCTATCTATCTATCTATCTATCTATCTATCTATCTATCTATCTATCTATCTATCTATCTATCTATCTATCTATTACATAACTGCATGCACACGTGTGACTCCGAGTGAGTAACATGGTGCCATCAGTATCCTTTGTCAGAGGAGACTTGAGCGTGAAATCTTTTTTTATTAAGCTCACAATAGAAGACAGAAGTTGTAGTTGATTGTATAAAGAGCCTCGTTCAACAAAAGAATGGCAAGTTGGTATGAGCGGCGATGTACTTTCACTGCCCGAGTTTCCTCTGCTAGAAGTGGTTTGATAGAACTATTTTCCAATGTATTTTGGGCAATTACATTATTTGGATGCATTTGTAATTTAAAAATCGGTTTAGTGTTCTCAAATGCACTCTTTTTCGAGAAGTGCAGAGTAAGTTTGCCATTAAGCAATTGATGAGTAAAAACCAACAGGTAATCATGATAAGCAAGTATCTTGATTTTGTATAACGTTCGGGTTTGTTTCTTAAGAAATGTTAATGAAGACACATTTGCCACAAATCAGTTTATATTTTACATTTAATGTTAACTTCACCGTAAACAAATGTTATCGCCTTGCATTTTTGATAGTGTTAAACATTATGGTTGTTTCCAGCATATGTTGATAATAAAGGCATTCGTATTTGTCAGTTTCTTTTATATCGCTTTTTAAAATTTAACACACACTTGTTTACTTAGTCGCAATCCAAGACTATTTCACCAGAATATCTTTAATTCCTCCCTGGCAGGCAACACAGTGTAAAGACTACCTATTTAAATATATTTGTTTTAAAATCAGGCCTGGTGAAATATATAACGGAAAACTGTAAAACAGTCCAGGTTGTCTCTGTTATTTCCAATTTCCGAATTTCAATATTATTTTTTAAAGTGGTTAGTCGATACAACTTAAAAATAATGTACTCGGATATTTATCATGTAAAAAAAACATAAATAAATAAATTTGAAGGTATAGTGACTAGAAAGTTTTGATTAAGAATTTTAGGATTTTAAGCCTTACATTAAGATTTATTAAAATCGGTAAGCATTATGCCATTAAAGAGCCGAATGAATTATTAACATCCAGCATGTATACAGAAACCTCTAAGTTTCAGAGAACCTTTCCTTGTATTTGACAGGAATACACATTTCTAGTGATTACAAAAAAACCGCGACATCGAAGTGAACATTGGTTAGGCGGTAATACGAGTTAATCGATGCACACAGAACTAAAGGCATACACGCATACACTCAGGCGTACTGCCCACACTTAACATTATGAGCTTTAACGCTCGTGTCAGTATTGTTTAAAGATGCAAAAATGCATAGCGCGGCAAGTTTTTATTTTCAGATCTGGGAAAAAATATACCACTAAAAGTAAGTAGGAAAACACGTTAAAAATTAGAAAAAGCGACAAGACACACGTTTAGGTTATCATCAGAGGAATTCTGTTTAAGTGTTGCTATGGCTCTCTCGTATTTCAGAAGTTTGACTCAACTAGTGTAAGTGCATTCATTTACTAAATACGACTCGAATGGAAAACAAAACCCTTATCAATATGTTATGATTATTTAATGCCCGGGGCATGAAGCCTTTTAATCATAACATTTGATTTAGGTATTGATTGATGTGTAAGACAGATGTAATTTGCTCTAAATGTCGGCGGCAGTGGTTAAGTCTGTCCCAAGTGTTGCATTTTTTGACAGGACGCGAGCACCGTGTGCTACTGCAGTCAGCCCGTTTGTGGGAGTGACAGGAGTTAGGATAAGGTTTTAAGGTGTTCGTGTCTCTGACTGAGCGAGCTTCTTTATAAGCAGAGGTATTGAAAGGTTAACGGATATAAGTGAAAATGTTTCCCAATTCTAATCTCTAATTGTGTTTTTAGGGATATACTTAAAATGTTTCTATCAACATGGATTAATCTTGGTACCGTGACATGTATAGGTTTAAAACTGACCCCAAATGTAAATGTAAATGAGTATCTGCATGTGAATGCGATTTAATAAATGCGACTTAGCGAACTGTAAAATTAGACTTGTGTGTCTGGTAGTTTCTGTATGTACTGTTTAAATATATATTAAGTTTTATCTGTATTATTACTAATCTGCAGTGTATCCCGGGAAAGTTATAAAGTACTCAATTTGTTTGTGACTATATGCACCAAGAAAATACCCTCATAATATACAATGTTGTGAATTTTATGGTATTTCTCATGGACATGCTTGTTTTCTTTCGTTCATTATTACTCATATATATTTCAAATAATAAAATTATCAGATATTACAAAAACGATGTATTGGCGGGTGGGTATGTTTGTGGTAATTGTGTACTTTAATGTTGTACATTAAATGTATTTTTAAATACAACTTACACACACTCACGCACACACACACACGCACACACACACACACACACACACACACACACACACACACACATATATATATATATATATATATATATATATATATATATATATATATATATATATATATATATATATATATATATATAAAGAGAGAGAGACAGAGCACCACCGCAGAGCTACATTTCACCAAGGTAACTTATTTATTCATTTTCTAAACTAGCATTTGTTTAATCAGCCTACACACATTTAAACCTGATACCACTCACATGCCCATAACATTGCTTAAACCCGATTCTCCCGAAGTCGTAGGTGGGTGGAGCCTATCCCGACTACATCCGAGCACAATGCAGAAAATCAACAGTGGACGGGTCACCATCACTTTGCAAAGAATACTTAAGACATGTATCCGTTTTCTCTCAATGCACAAGCCGGTTTATTAATTTGGCCAGTCTAACCTTTTTGTTACTTTATTTTGACTTATAAGAAGACCTCTGAAGAATTTGATGTTGAGCTAAACGCAATTAGAAAACTTACCAAAAGCAGAACATTTTATAAATTGCTGTCATACTGTGTTCTCTCTTTTCTACCTGAGCATTGGAAAGGCACTGTATATCAAAATGTAATATTTTCTTTCTTGATCTTGGGAAAATCATCAGTCAATTATTGTCTTTCTTTCTTTCTTTCTTTCTGAGATCTTCGCTTCTAGGTACATATCTTTAATGTCTTAATGCACATTCTATTCCTGTCCAATAACTTTTAGATAAGTTTGTGAATTATTATTATTATTATTATTATTATTATTATTAAATGTTCAAACTGTTTGAAATTCCAAATTGGTTTAGCTTTTAATGTTCCTCTTTGCCTTTAATTCGCTCAAGGTGTTTTATTTCTGCCGTCTCCTCAGTAGCTTCTGAAAGCTTCTCCCTCTGAATTACCCTTCGTTTTCCATTGCTGTATTTTGGTGCGTGTGCTGCGTGTTTTTTTTTTTTTTAATTTTATTTATTATTTATAGTATTTTCTCGTAGTGTCAGTCAGAATACACTTTTTCATTTCTTGACACATTACTGTTTTGTCGAAATTATTGCTAATTATTTTTTTTTACTTGCACAAGAAATTATTTTGTATAAAAATGCATAGTGATTTCATTAACTGAATCTTTCATTAGCAATGTCTGTGACCTCATCACAAATAACAGCGGCACTTTTAAAGAGAGTAATAATAATTGTTAGTTATACTTATCTGTTATTTGCGAGTTTGTACAATTTTGATTAATACATTTATAAATAGATAACAACGCGAAGTGCAAAAGTACACTTAATATAGAGAATTTAAACTCTTTTTTTTTTTTTTTTTAAATCCTAGGTGGCCCTTTTGCTGCTTTACGTCACTGTGATATATTAACCGAGAAGGTCAGGAGTCCCAGGTCGAAAGGGTCACTTGAAGGACCAGAGGTCACAACCTCAAGGCTTTTGTCATTTCACCTATTACGCTAGCACAAATGTCCATTTAAGGTTTTCACAATTAATACACAAATTAGCTTAAAGCTAAACAGAGAATATAACATGGTGGAAGGAAAAATCCGCTTATACTCTTAGATTTAGTTCATATACTTTAAAGTAGTTCAAAAAATGAACACAACGGCAGTGGGGGGATAGTAAACCCCCATGTGTTTCAATCAATAAGGCTGATAACACTATGCATAATTACAAGAAACATAAATGATTCATGTTCATAGGGGGAGGGATTATGCTGATTAATTGCTTAAAATAAAAAATAGTTACTTTGAACACAAAAATGAGAATGCAAACGGGTACCGTCGATAACACTGTTTTGTGTTCACATATGATGGCTTGTATTTAAACACTGAATGGCTGTGAAGAATTTTATTTTGACTAATTTTAGATATCATAAATTGGAAAACATTAATCACTTTTGCTATGAAGTATTGCAACGGTTACCTTTATAACATTAAAGTAGAGAACAATTTGAAAATATAAAATTAATATTATTTTCTTATTTTTAACGCAGACCATAGCTGAAAAAATGCACCATTATTGATAAGCACATAATTTTAATGATCTTATTTTAATAGTAGTTGAAGGGCGTAAAATCAATCAATCAACCAATCCATCAAATAATAATAAATAAATATATAAATAAATGCGTACTATGTGATGAAAACGATCCTTTTTTCTTTGTGCATTAATTACAATTTTCTGTACGTTTCAACTTTACTGATTTTTTGAATTTATATTTTTTATTTACTTTTTACATTTTTTTTCACCAAACCATCAACTTTCACGATTAGTTAATTCCAATGTTGTGTTGTGGGGAGTCTGAGATTAACTGTAAGAACCAGCCCTGGGAGGGACGCCCAGTTGTATTTATTTATCTATTTATTTAGTACGTCTAGATTGTTTAAAGCTAAGCTGTTGAGTGCTGTTCGAATAAAAACGTTGTTAGGCTGTGTACGGTTAGTTAATAGAAAACCGTTGTAATTTTTATAATAGGAAAACATTTTTTACTGTCCCTGTATTGCCGGTTTACATGATTCGAGTTATTGTGTTAAAATAATTAAAATACTATTTCTCCTACGCAAAATTAATTAAAGGGTTACATCTATGAATGAAATAGGCATGGTTTAAAATGGCAATCTTTAAAGTTAGTAGTAATATTACGATTAACAACTGTGCACCATTTTGTGGTAACTTCGCTTCACAAGTAACGGTTTGCTTTTATTTATATTCAATAACTGGTCGCTGTTACTTGATTTAATACAACACTTTTCTTTGTCATGAAACGACAGTTCTTATAATTTAAATTTTAGAAATCGTTACAAGTAGATATTCATTTTTATGATATGTAGTTTACAGGACAATGTTTCGAAGTTTAATCTTAAAACTATTGAGGGACAAAAATGTGGCACGCAAATGTCAGTGTTTTTCTAAAAATGAAGAAATAGTTTCGCACGCAGTAAGTTTTAGAAGTATATCATATTAAGCAGTTATGTGATTTAATACTGTCATCGTAACGTTTAGATAAAATCGAGAATGATAACACGACGCCGTGCACGAAAGGGTTTAAATATTTGATGAGCTAAAGTTTAAGAATGTAAATACTGTAATTATTACCAACATCTTTGTTTCTGACATTCTTTCTTTTTTTAGTTCTTTCTCCCTCTTTCCCTTTCTCTCTCTCTCTCTCTCTCTCTCTCTTTTTTGCTTTAACCTTCTTTATTAGCCTATTTCTTTTCCCTTTGAACCGTATCGCGTTTCATTCACAAATGGCCCGTCGTTGTTAAAAGCTTGCTGTGCTTGCAATGGACTGCCTGCCAGCCTGCCGTCAGTCCCGGGTTGCTTCCTGCTTTACAGCCGGGGCTACAAGGACTGGCTGCCGGTCCCATATTGCTTAACGAAAAAGAATAACGTTGGGCTGAATTTTTTTTTCTAAACATCCAAAACTAAATTAAAACTTTAACAAAACTTGTCAATTAAAATCTAGCCATGATGAACGCAAAATAAAAATAAATTGGCAATTAAATTACTCATTTTAAGGCCAGTGACTAAAACGTTCCAATTGCTTTATTTATTTTTCGTTTCATTCTTCCACGATTAATTAAAGAATATACATTATTTTCAAGAACCGAATGAGCTCTTCGCCCAGGTGCTTCACAATACAGAAAGACCCCCGATATGTGAGAAAGGAAGATCATTGAATAATTAAAAGAGGTCGCGCTTTTTCAGCAGTTACTGACTTTGTGACTTATCTGGTGTTTGTGAAGAGATCGCGATTGGGACCGAATGTCAGTTTTTATTACGTGCCCACATATTAATAATAGTTATAGGTATACTGTTTCATTGTTTTTTTTTTTTCTCCCAGGAAAAACGTGTTATAGAATTTTTGGTAACTACAAACGAACTATTCTACAGATGTCACATAATCGTGTATACATTCCATTTTGAAAGAACATGTTTGTGTAACTTAAATAGTTCACATCTAGTTTGCATACTGAGAACACTTACTAATTACTTATATATATATATATATATATATATATATATATGTTTGAGAATAGTAAAGATTTTGCAGAGCACTTGAGCTGCTCTTAATGATTTGCCGTGGTGCCAATCCTCTTATTAATTACGGCTCTTTAATGGCATTTTACTGGGTTGGGTAGTTCCTCGCAGAATCTTTTTTTGGCAAAGAACCATTTCATTCTGTGAAGGGTTTCTTGCGTATGAAATCGGCTCTTTATGCTTTGAAAATGTTCGGACAAAACAGAACTCTTTAATGCATACTAAGCTATACTTAGAAAGTGGCTGACCGATCAAGAAAATCGGAACTTAGCCTGTGTTACCGTCTTCTTAAAATCACGAATGCACTGGTATTTTATCAATCTTATTTATCATTTATTCATGGTTGTTTATGGAACCTGTTACAAATCTAAACAGGTACAGGTTCTTTCTGGCTCCTTTATATGGGTGGTTCTTTTGGAACCCAAGATTGTTAGCACGTGGCAGTGCTCTGGAGGACCACTTTGGCACCTTTACTTTTAAGAATGTTGGCTAAAATGAAACATGAGAGTTTCTGGCTGATCCTCACTAACAGGAGAGCTGCGCTTGTGTTGAGTGATGTGGGGATTTTTAAGGGCGAATAATGAAAACATTCAGAGGTAATTCAGAGTGGAGGCTCTGGTTTGATGTCTACAGAGCTGTGACACATGCAGAGTTAGCATGCTATTATTGCATTAAAGTGAAAAAATGTCTATTGGCAAAATTAATCATAACTGAGTTAAAACTGTATTTTTAATTCAAATATTGTATAGGTTAAAATAAGGCAAATCTATATAATTGTTTAATAATCTGACAAATTGCTGTAAATTAATTTATAAAAGATATGCATCATATTGATTATTTTAGTGTTGCATTTCAGTTATGTGAAAATTTAAAGCCTTGTTTAGGCTTATTTCATATTTGGTTCATTGCCATTTTTTTTTGTTTAGTAGTTTTTAAGTTACAAGTATAAGAGAACGCAGAAATTGTAACACAACAGTAGAACTTGCTGGAGTTTAATGATGTTCTGGGTGCTGCAGTAAATGGAGTTTGATGTACTGCTGAACAATGTTTGTGGGCTGTCACGGTAGGGGGGTTTACTGGGAAGTACTAGTGAACCATAATGCTAATATTTGTCTGCCTAAGTTATTAATTTAATGGGTATGTGTGACATTGTCATATGGGGTTGTTTTTAATTGGTTTTTGAACCCCACTCAGATTTGTCTGTGTGTGCCTGAGCACTTTCACCTACGTTTTTGAATTTCAGGGTGCCAATGTGAGGGCCTGGATGCCTGTACACTTGGCTGGCAACTGAATCCAGGAGTTAATTTGTCTCTCACCAGCCCACATCACCTGGCATTCATTCCATAATTCAAAGTGCCATCTATGCCAATGATTCACCTTTGTCCTCCTGTTTTGATTCAATCTGTGATGTTTGTGTGAGAGCAGTCCTGATTTAATGAGCCACCAGATTGTTACAACATAGCAAGCACATCATTGGGCTCAAAAGGTTCTTAGAGTAAGTCGTGTTTGACCAAGTAGGACAGGGCCAGATCGTGCGAGTGGATGACACAAAGTCAACATGTAACTCAACTACCTTGGATTACTATTATTATTATTGTTGTTATTTTATTAAAACTAAAGTCTTTTTGTGTGTTCTGTTCCTATGTGAAGTAAGTAGTGATTTTGGACAGAATATAAAAAATTGAGTTCATAGGGATAGTGTTTACAACTTTTAATGTTTATATGTACATGAATCCATGTAAACTGGTATGCACATTCTAAGCTGCGCTCACACAGGACTCATGGGAGAGGCAAACAGACAATACAGACGGGACGGAGCCACTCAGCAGGATGAAGTGTATATTCTGTGCTAGTGTGTCCTTTAATTGAATTCATTTTCCGTATCAGTCTAAATTTATTCATATTTAATACACTTCCATTTAAGTATCTATCTATCTATCTATCTATCTATCTATCTATCTATCTATCTATCTATCTATCTATCTATCTATCTATCCATCATATTGTAATTAGTAATTCAGTTAGCCAATATCAATTGTCAATATCAGTCTACATTTATTCTTATTTAATACACTTTCATTTAAGAACATAGCCTGTTATACCTTAATAGCAAATACAGTATGAAAGAAGATGTGCAATGTTGAAAAAACACAGAAACATTAACTAATATAGATTAGATTAGATTAGATAAACTTTATTAATCCAATAGGGAAATTCAAAGGCATACAGCAGCAGGACAGATAATACAGCCAATCAATCAATCAATCAATCAATAAAAAATAAAAATAAACTTAACAAATATATCAGGTGGAAGCATTGAATTGCTAGATAGCAGTGAACAGAGACACTTCTTAGATAGCAGTGAACAGAGACACTTCTTAGCATGCTGTTGTTAAATGAGCCTGTAGCTAAAATTGCTACAAGAGAGCGCCTCCTGGAGGAGATGAAGGAGATCTGTCATGATGGCATCCAGTTTTTCCATCATTCTCTTTTCCACAAAAGCATCCAGTGTGTCCAGGGTTTGCCCAGTGATGGAACAGGCTTTCTTGATGTTTGTTCAGGTACTGTGCTTCTTTTGTGCTCAGGTTGCTTCCCCAGGAGACCACAGTGAAGATCACCACAATGGCTACTATGGACTGGTATGACATTTCCAGCAGCTTGCTGCACACATCAAAAAACCTAAGTCTCCTTCTTGAACAGAGCCACTATGTTGTCAGATCAATCCATTTTGTTGTTTATGTGAACCCCCAGGTACTTCTAGCAATGCACGACATCCATGTCTGAATGGCAACTGGTCTCAGATGCTTCATAGTACTTCAGAAGTCCACCACCAGTTCTTTGGTCTTGCTAATGCTGAGTTGCAGATTGTTTTTCCTGAACCATAAGATGAGGCATAGACATATATAAGCGCTGTGACATGAGACTATAATAAGGTCAATAGTCCTCCTGCATGTCATGGAGGATGGCATTCAGCCATTAAAGGCTTTTACTCTAATGCCCCCAAAGATTTGAGACAACTGGCCAACCTGGGTGAACCCTGAAAATATCTGTTAAAATGGCTCATTCAGTAGGCAAACAGCAACAATTTCATCTAAGTAACATATGTTTGAAAATAGTTCTATTGTTTTTGATCACTAGTGAATAGCATACTGAATGCCACTATGGACACTGAAAAGACAATCAAAATCAAGACTTAGTAACAGCAAAACGAAACCAAGCACGACAAATAATTACAAAGAGAGCAATTTGAAAAGCATCAGCCCAGTTTCCCTACAAGTGTATACTAAACTAAATAGTGACTGTTCAGCATTTTTTTAATAATAATAGTTATTTGGTAAATAGATTATTCCAAAATTCTGGTTGGCTGTATCTTTTTTACACTTGATTTATCCACCTTGAACTTTTAAGCAGGCCAGTATCTTGAGATTGCAGTGCATTATTTAGAGAATAACTAATAGTGAGGGACTATGTATCTATTTATCTATTATATAGTGCCTTTTCTATCTATCTATCTATCTATCTATCTATCTATCTATCTATCTATCTATCTATCTATCTATCTATCTATCTATGTATAAATATATCGTAAATATCCTCAGTAATAAAATTGCTAGCCACAGTACAGACAGTAAAATCAGTTGTTTTGTCCTAAAGGTGTTGAATACTGAGCAAATACAGAGATGCACAAACTGATATAACTTACTCAATTCCCCAGAAACCTGGCAGACTTAAAGATGTTCAGAAAACAGGTGAATATTAAATATATTGTATAATGTAAAAATTGTAGTCATTATTGTACAGATGAGCCTGATATGAGTTTGTGTTCACCCTTTCAGTCATCTGTTCGTCTTTAAGTGAACCGCGAGCAATGAGGTTTAATGAGTAAACACTGAGCTCAAAGCAGAACTATTCCTCGTTCCAGATGCCAGTCCAGTGTGGCATACAATCCGTATACAAGCATAGAGACATTACATAATAAATGGTCTTAGAGGGACGTAGTGGCTGCAGGTTTTTTGTTTCAACCCAATTGCATTATTATAAAATAACCCTTACCAATAGCACATTTTATGTAATTTTATGGTTGGTTAGGGTTTTCATTCTACAATGTCAGGTTATTCTTAAGTCACAGACTTTTTCATTTTGAAGGATATCACCCCTTTCAATGGCTAACTGAATTACTGATCACACTATTCAAGCTTTTGAGGCAACTGAGGCCCCTTCTTCAGATAGGAGTTACCTCAAAAGCATGAATATTGTAATCGGTAATTCAGTTAGTGTCATTTTACATCCATAATGGCTAACGTGGACTAAGAATATCATCCAAATGATTTATAGCCTGAAATGGATGAGTAATTCTCAGTCCTTCACGTTTTGTCTTCGAGATAGTTTATTTAACCAGATACTTCATGAAAACACGTTTGTAGGATTACTGCTGGTTCGTTGGTCATTTGTATTGTATTGCTAATAAGTTGCCATTAAAACACTGAATGCAGTTGCTTTAAAAACTAAAAATAAGCCAATATGGTTGTGCAGTTTTACCAAGCAAGTCGACTAAAATGAAGCATAAAAATGTTGCTAGAGTAATAAGAGCTTCAACAACAATAAATGAGAAAATGCCAGTATTGAATTTGCAGGCCTCTGCTCTAATTTCAAGCAAGCAAGAAAGATAGAAAGAATAGTCAGTAAATTCATTAATTAAATTCAGAGTATTTTGTAGAGAAGCTGGGGTGGTACAGTGGGTAGAACTGCTGTCTCGCAGTTAGGAGACCCGGGTTCGCTTCCTGGGTCCTACCTGCGTGGAGTTTGCATGTTCCCCCCATGTCTGCGTGGGTTTCCTCCGGGCGCTCCGGTTTCCTCCCACAGTCCAAAGACTTGCAGGTTAGGTGCATTGGCGATCCTAAATTGTCCTTAATGTGTGCTTGGTGTGTGTGCACACCCCACGGTGGGTTGGCGCCCTGCCTGGGGTTTGTTTCCTGCCTTGTGCCCTGTGTTGGCTGGGATTGGCTCCGGCAGACCCATGTGACCCTGTAGTTATGAAGTAGCAGGTTGGATAATGAATGGATGGAAAAGCTAGCTTGATATTCACATTCTTTTTTATGGTCTTTGTAAGAATTTATGGTTATTTAGAGGAGCAAATTGTGAGGATGATGCCTCCTTTCCCTCTTTTAGTCTTAGATGCAACTTTAGTTATGGAAAGGATCATGTCCACATTAAATTACTTTTTCTAACTATAACTGTTATTTTTGTCTTTTCACAATTCACAAATAAAATTACATTTTTTTTATGGAAATTGCTAGTTTATATAAGGCGAAAGTTGTTATTTTATTAGTCTGGCCACCCTTTTTTAAACACTTTTTTCTATATTACTAAGCTGCAGTTTCTCCAAGCACCTCTGTAAGACAGGAGTCAGCTCTGCATGGGTCACCAGTCCTTTACATGGCACATTTGAAGGAGCACTTGCTTGTGTCGGGTCAGATTAGAGCTATCAACTTAGCTAAATTACATGTCTTTGAGATCTGACCAGAAATTGACGTACAAGGAGAAAACCCAAGCAGACATGGAGAGCACATGCAAAGTCCACTGTGGCTGGCCAGACTGGGAATCTAACCAAGTCTCTCAGGTTGGTAGACCACTCACCATCATGCAGCTTTGCACGGCACACCATCATCCCAATCAATGGTTCACATATCTTGTTATTTGAAGTACACATACTGAATGTTGTTCATGTGTGCTGTTGAACTGACCTGAAGCTAAAGTATTTGGGTAAGTTCAAGATAGCTGCTTAATAGCAGACTTTTTGAACAGTAAGACCACCAACTCCCAACCATTAAAGAAATTATAAAATGACAGATATTTCATTCCCTCATGAGTACAATTATCTGTTTGATGATATGACTTACTGTCTTAAGATAATTTCACATCATTGGATTTTCATTTTACTGACACACCTTTAAATTGTTGTGCTATCTTGTCAATGTGAAGAAGAACCATGTTGCATTCTAAAGTTTTTTTTATTACACCCCATTGTACATGAAACTTATCCTTGTATTGAAACAGGGCTGGTTGTTCCAAGAGGATCCCCTGGAGAATGTATCACCATGTACAGCAGAATCCACTGTTTGATTTTATATTATAAGGATGTCACCATATGTGCCTGTGGCTGGGTTGGGATATCAACTTAGCGTCTTTTTGGTGGAAGCAATTTTTTCTGAAACAATTGAGCCGTTTTGCCCCTTGCTGTTTCTTCTGCTAAATTAAAAAGACATACACTTCCAAACTCAAAAAACAACCCACTTTCTTGTTGTGTGCCCACTGGTCAAGAAGTGACATAAATATAAAATGAATTACCTCTGGAGCTGATAACTTGCTGTGAGGAGCTAGGAGCTTGATAGCTTAGCTGGACTCAAAGTATTTATTTAGTTGGCCTCAGATCATATGCTGCATATGAAGCATCAACTTACAATATAGATTTTCTGTGAGATCAGTGACATTGTTTATCAACAGATTAATGGATAAACAGCTTGGATGTTATTCTCAATAAGCTCTCTCTTTAAATAAAAAATGGAGAGCATATTGTTTTAACTGCATACAGTGTAACAGTTGTAATGGCATCACTCTTAAATTTGCCATGTAATGATAACAGGACACAACATTCTTAGGCCTGCTAGGTCTGGTTCAGCATTTATGGGTCACGGCATAGCAGAACAACTTCATTAAGAAGGTAGGAATCAACCATAATTGTGTGCCACCAGTCCACCCAGAGCCAATTTACAGTCACTAATTAATCCAACAAGAAGGATTAAACCCTTCAGATATTATTACAAATATAACTGTAATACCAAGGCCATTGAGAAAGTCCTGAGCCATCAGTTTTCCTCGAGCATTCCTGGTGTTCACATCGATTTTCCTAAAGAGCACCATTGTTCCTGAGTTTTACAAAAATTTCATCCCCACAGGAAGTCAGGGAGCTGAATTTTTTTTGCAAGCTTTCTGCAAAAAAAGATGGGTACCACATCTGCTGACAGAAGAACTGAAACAGTGTCAAGTCAGTTTCTGTCGAGTCTTTCTTGTAAATTTTCAAGAAGTCTAGTCCCTGAAAGTTGATTTTTTTGGTGAATGGATATGAAGCCTAGTTTCAATTTTTTTGATCCTAAAACCAAAATTCAGTCCAAAGTATGGCTCCCCAAGGGCTCCAAGGGCCCAGTCAAGGCCAGGCACTGCAAGTCAGCTGGCTAAAACAATGTTTTGCCATTTTTGTCTTATCACTTTACTGCCACTGTAGGAAGGGGCCACAGTGACAGCTATGTGGTATTGGAAAGTCTGCTTGCCCAAAGTTTTCCACGGACTGAGGAGAGGTCACCCTTGCCACGTCTTTCCTCCATCACAATAACGCATTAACACACACTCTCAAGCTGATCATGGCCACTGTTTAGCAGTCTGGTGTTGAGCTGGTGAAACCTTCTCTCTACGCTTCAGACCTGGGAGCCTGCAACCATTGATTGTTCTCAGATATCAAAGAACCCCATAAAGATGTGAATGGGGAGTTAGACTAATTGACCGAGGAGGATTTTGTGTCATACTTTAAGTGGCAAATGAAGCAGCTGAAAAAATGAATTGATCTCGATGGTGAATACTGTCACGTATCCTCACCTGGGAATCATCTTCCTGACTCTGGTAAGGTAAGTGATACCACTCCAGGACAAGAGGAGGCGCTGTCACTAAATGCATCTTCCTTTTTATCCACAGTTCCAAGAAGCTATCAGAATTGTCATGATGTATTTATTGGAGATGTGCCTTGCTGGCTGACATTCTATCTTTGACTAATTCTGAACTTGCATGTGATGCTGTACATTGGAGTTCTCTTGCTGCACATCCTTAAAACGAATGAAAAAGGGTCTGAAAATGGATGAATTTTTGCGGATTCATAAGTTCAGCTTTCAGTTTGGGTATTATAGTGGTTACTGCTTCTGACTCATTAATCCTGTGCCCTTCGGTTTGAATTTCATGCTTAGTTGTTGTTTGTGCAAGGGTATAATGGTGTTCTCTGTGCACATGGGTTTTTCTTCAGTTATTTTGTATTTTTTTCCCCTGTTACAAAAGCATTTCAGGGTATATCAATCAATCAATCAATCAATCAGACCCTACATTTTTCCAATCTGAGTGTGAGGGTGAGCATACATGTGCCCTAGTAACCCTTCCAGGGTTAGCTCCTGGTTGGTGACCACTGTTCAGGAAAGACTTCTGCCTTCACAACCCTTCATTAAATTAAGTGGATTGAGGTTGATATGTTATGTAAGCCAAACCTTTCTTGTGAAGTGCTTCTCATTGAGTATTGGTTAACAGACATTGTGCATGTATTTATAACTTTTACTGCAGCAATAGTTCTTGACAAACTGGTTACAAATGAATGTATTATCTGGAATAGTGATAAGACTTAGAGGAATTTTGTTAGACTGTTTTAGCGCTTAGCAGATATCAGATATCTAATAACAGCTTGCTGAAAACTGAATTCTTCTACTAAAAATGTAAATATCAACCTCCAGGGGCCTTGTGTATAATGGCGTGCATAGAATTCACACTAAAACATGGCATATGGACAAAAATAGAAATGTGCGCACACACAAAAATATCCAGATGCATAAATCTGTGCGTATGCCAAGTTCCATGTTCTTC
The DNA here is from genome assembly GCF_016835505.1 of Polypterus senegalus. Lineage (NCBI taxonomy): Eukaryota > Metazoa > Chordata > Cladistia > Polypteriformes > Polypteridae > Polypterus > Polypterus senegalus. The sequence goes on from NC_053157.1 coordinate 35,763,145, forward strand.
CAGTACATCAATCCTGGTCATGAAATATAACGCACATAAACGCGCCTGCTATCCCACCCTGACTCCGCCTAGAATTAAGCCCCTTTGAATATGCAAATCAATATAAATAACCCCTTAAGTTCAGCATTCTGTGAAAAGACAATGGTAAAAACACGGAGAAAAAAGAATTTCAGTGAATACCAAATGGAGGCAAGGAAAATCGTACTATTTGTTGGTTTAAGCAGTGGTATAAACAACAAAAGGAACTTGATCGAGTGACAGAGAGTGGTGGAGAAACTTGAAAGTTGAAGTTCAGAAAGTCGCACAGTGCCGGAAATAAATAAGAAGTGGTCAGAAATAAAAGTTGTCGTGAAAAGGCGAGTTGTAGCTCACCATCTGTGCGTCATATGGAAGTGTATTAGGATACAGAGAAAAGAAAAACAAAATAGGGACACAGCTGAAAAAAATGTAGAACTGTCAACTTCAATCTCAAAATTTCCACTTTAATCACGTAGTTTATTTTGTCATTAAAGTAGAACATCATAAACTTCATCTTAAAATCTTTTATTTAATAGTTTCTCATATCCCACCGTAACTAAAGTAGCACATTAAATGCTTCATATTCTATGTGTTCTTTTAGGAGAAACTTGGTGGATAGAGTAGGGAGAGAGAGAATAAAAGAGAAGTGTTCTTAGGTAGCTCAGTGCTGTATATCCACTGTTGTATTATTAAAGAAATAAATATAATTGGCAAATAGTCCACAAACTGGGGTGGCCATCTCTTTGTGCCTTTCCACACATCGAAGATTCAGTCTGCTACTCTACCAAGGTCACCCCCAAGCCAAGAAGCCGAATTCTGGTAAAGAGAGTAGCGGATTCTCAACACCCGCTCTTACATTAGTATGAATTAAAAATGCAACATGAGTGCTGCTCATCTAAAGGAAGTCAGCAATGAAAAAGATTTAGGGGTCAACATTAATACAACACTCTGACTGTAGAAGCAATTAAAACCATAAATAAAACTTTAAATTATTGATACACTCTTCAACAGGGCGACATGCTGAAACACAATAGACGTGTCTGTCGAGGGCTGCTTGTCCGTTGCTGAGACAACTGCAGGTTCACAGCATCATAGAGGCAACTGCAAGCTCACCGCCTCCACACACAACGTGTCTGTTGCCCGATGGGTGATGCAGGGAATATTATAACTTGGCCACTGACCTGGCCCTGACCCTGCCCGTTTGCTGTGTCTGTGTGTAGTAGAGTGGTAGCTCCCACTGCAATAAATAACCTTGCTGTTCCCGTTTGAAGTTGAATAAAGCTGGTTTTCCTGAAGTTCTTAGACTCAGCCCCGTCTTTTGGGTGCAAGGCAGCGACTCACGCATCACATTATATTAGAAAAAAGTCAAATAACGTTAATCTCTGTATGGTGGTACTGAGCCTGTACCTGGGGTTTGTGTTGCCATGCTCCAAAAAAGACTTAGCAGCTCTTGAAGTTGTGAAGAGAAGAGCAACCAAGTGCAGCCTGAGGCTGAACAGCATGACCTACTTTGACAGATTAAAGACGATGTCACACTACATTTGTTCTAGTCATTGGATATATCGAACTTGCTGACTGCAGTCCCCGAACTCAAGAGTGGACCATGTCATTTTACATGACTGAATATTGCTGGGCATATCATATTTAGTGACTGCATGCCAGTCTTTCAGCACATTCGTGCTCACCTCATTTTCTGACAGCCATTCTGAATTCAGCCACAATCTCAGCCCTTTTCTCAGCCCTTTTTCTTCTCCATTCTGTTGTGGTACTTGAAACATGTAAGACAGATGAGCTTCTTCTGTTTGTGAGCTTCAAAACACCCGCGTCCCTTATTCCTTGTCACTACTGAACTTCCTGATGAGCATTCAGTGATTTTCAGCTGTCACGCACACACTTTCAGCCCCTACAACCAAAAACAAAATGAAAACTGTTTGTGGACTAGTTGTAGAGAGTCACTGGGTATGTCAGATTTTGCAGCTGCCCTTCAGGAAAGTGCACAATGACTGCTTTCAACTTGCTAAGATTATGTAAATAAAGGAGAAAGGACTGAAAATTGCTGGAAAAGTTGTGAAATGTGACATGGCTTAACAGGAAAAAATGGGCAGCAACCTAATTCAAACCTTCAACATTGTAAAATCTATTTATAAAACCCACCTTTCAAAATTCTTTCAATTGAATATTTAATCATGTACTCATATTGGAAACATAAGAATCATAACAAATGTGACAAGCTAGAGGAGACCATTCCATCCATCAAGCCCATCTGTTGAGCTAATGACGAAGCTGTCCCAGTATCTCCTCCAGATTCTTCTTAAAGGTTGTCAAGGTTCCTGCTTCTGTCTCTGTAGTTTGAGTCCCACAACTCTTTGTGTAAAGAAGGGTTTCCTGGCTTCAGTCCCCTTCATTTCCACTGATGTTCTTGAGTACTTGATTCACCTTTAAGATGAATGAATTTTGCAGGGTCTGCTTTATCAAAGCCTTTGAGGATTTTGAAGACCTGGATTGACTTCTCATGCAGTCTCTTCTGCTCGAGACTAAACAGGTTTAATTTTCTGAGTATGTCCCAGTACGACATGTCCTTAAGTCCTGGGATGCACTTTGTTGCTCTCCTCTGCACAGCCTCAAGTGCTGTTATGTCTTTCTTTTAGCCTTGTGACCAGAACTGCACACAATACTCCATACATAGTCTTATTATATTATCAATATATAGCTTGAGCATAACGTCTCTTGACTTAAATTCAACAGTTTGTATGATATAACCTAAAATTTTATTTGCCTTTTGCTTAATTGGTGAAGATGTTGTGTCAAAATGAAGGGGAAATTCATTTTATTTGAATGTCAGGAAGCATTTCTTTACACAAAGAGTAGGTAAAAAAACATGTCATATAGTTGAAGGAGAAAATGTGAAACTTTTTAGAAAATATCTGCATGCAACTGCAATTGGGACAATTCAGCTATTAGCCAGATGAACAAGCTTGATGTACAGGATGTCCTCCTCTTATTTGTTAAACCAGTTATGTTCTAAACAATTGTCTGATTTGTTACAAGGACAAAAAAAATTCTATCCATCCAGTTATTTTCAACAACGAGTGAGTGCTTTATTGGTTTTGGGGTTCTGGAGTGTCCTTCAAGTACAAAGCAGTAGTCAACTCCTCCAGTCTGTCCGTATGCACGATCATGAACACATCAGCCACACTCCCAAAACACAATGAACTGAGACCTGAACAGGTCACTTACATTTTACTTACATTTTTGTGGATTTTTTTTTCCATCTGAACAGTTGAGAAACAAGCACTTGAGTAGGTTGAGATGTTAGGGGAAAGCAAGCGGTCACATAAATAATATGACTGCAAGATAGATGGGCTTTATGGCCATACTCCTAGAATTAACTAATTAGACATCCCAGTGTTTCAGTTGCAGTAAAGTTAAGTGCTGGAAGTGACCTAGTGAGAAGGCTAATTTAGCACCCCCTGTGCAGCACCCCAGCCTTAGTTACCTGTTTTATTTTTATCATAATGGCATTTTCATAATACACCCACTTGATTGATACCTGTCTTGCTACATAGTGTGTTGCCATGACCTGCTTTCTCTTTACTAACTACAAACCCTGTTGTGCACGGCAGGGAGGAGCGACTATTGACCTTGACATTGCTCAGAATGCCCTCAACAAATAAAACAAGCTGAAGTGCACTTTCATTACTCTGAATACTCCAGCATGCCTTGGCGGCCCCATTCTTCTTGTAGGGGTCCCTGCCCTTTGGTTGAGTTAGTACAATCAGCATGTGCAGGTAGATGGCATGGACAGGGCTACTGGGCAGTTAAAAAAGGTAAAAATATCTCCAGGCAAAGTTTTGCTTTTTCACTTGATTTTATTTTCTTTGCCATTTCAATAGCACTAGGAAATCTGAACTGATAAATCTGGTACTGATCAGATATTTTTGGTACTTTGGCAGAAAGCCTGTTGTTCTTTCAATACAGAAAATTGTAAATGAATTGGTCAGACATTATTTCTGCTAATTGAGTGCACTCTTCAAGAGCTAATGCTCCTCTCAGCAGTGATCTGTCACAAAGGCAACTGAAGTGCTCATAATTAAATGCACACAATGCTCTGAAATGAGAAGAAAATGAGGTGGCCGCATTACCAGCAGCACTGCCTTGTCCTTTCAGAAAGCAATGGCGGAAGGAAATACAGAATTGTTCCGTCTTTGAGGACCACTAAAATAAAAGTCAGACGAATGATCCCACTTGCACACAGCTACCCCTATGTTGTATTTCAATACGAGTTCTGGCATCTTGGAAAATTCTAAAATTACATTTTAAATTGATGGACAGCACAACTTTGCTTTGGTTCCCTATAAATAAGTTAAGACACGATCGTTATTTACACAGACTGAAAGCTACACAATACAGCTGGGGAATTTTAAAAGAATAAATAAGTTTTACGACTTTAAATGTGTCATCATTTTGTCTATTATTATTATTATTATTATTATTGGAAGAAGATGATCCGCTGTGGCAACCCCTAACGGGAGCAGCCGAAAGAAGAAGAAGATTATTAATGACAATAACAGCAGATTATGACTGAAATGAAAAAGAAAATTTTTATGTTCCTAACATTGATATTTCGCAGTCCATCCCCATTTTATTCTTACATTATTTAATTTAGTTAATGGTCATGTAGACCACAGATGAAGTAATATTTCTGTATGCATATTTGTCAAACTGTAACAAAACAGACAGATTGCAAGTATGCTGTACCATAGTCCTTAAAATAGAGTTGTAAAGAGGAAAAATAATGGCAGAACATTTGTATTTTTGAATTTTGTTTTTGTTTAATCCAATTATTTGTGTATATTTTTAACTCTCACATTTTTCTCCAAAAAAGCTAAAACATGCTATAAGTATTTTGTGTCGGTTGTATAAATCAAATAATCAATAGCTAAGCAAACATCATCGAACGAAGAAACATTTAAAGAGATGCTACTCTTTAGAGAAACACACACACACACACATATATATATATATACATATATATATATATATATATATATACTGTATATATATATATCTATATACAGTATATATACAAGGGTGGGCAAAAGTAGGTTTGCAGATGTTCATATGGAAAAAGACATGCAGTTTATGATTATTACAATAGCTTTACTAACTCAAAAGCTTTAAGCAGACAAAGACAAATAAGAAGAAAAAATACAATAATTAATAAATAAATAAATAATAATGCAAGAATAATCTCTGTGTTTTGGGTACACACAACTGTAAACATACTTTTGCCCACCCCTGTATTTTATATATATACTATACTCTGTATGTATTCTAGATGATAGTCTTTCTCTATTTGAATATATACATTCTCTGTAGATATACTAAGGTTAAATAAAAAAAGCTTGATGATTTGTAAAAAAATAAATGTAATAGCTGTTATCTTTTACTTGTGTGATCAAAAAGCAAAAATGCTATACATATAAATATATAATTTGCAATCAATATATCTCAAGAAAAGTGGGAGAGAATTGTGTAATATTTAGAGGATGTCTCACATGTTAAGAATTTAAATTTCATTTTAGTAGTAGCTCTTATTATTTGAATTCTTTTCTTTGTTTAGTGTTCATTAATCCAAAGCTGTTGTTATTTCAAAGGAAAGAATAATGTACAGTAAATATTTTATTTTATTTTCTCTAGACATGTTCACAGATCAAATGTAATGTATTATTTTCTTTTAGCATTCAATATGAAAATTATAATTACTTGAATTTTAAAAAATGTTACATTCTAAAGTGGGCAATGTATATTATTCTGTTGACTCCTAATGCCTCCCAGTAAATTGAAAAAGAAAATCTACTTTGAAATGACACTGTTATTTGGCTATGAGAAAATGTATCATCCCTGGAATATAAAAAAGAAAAGGTTAAACGTATTTGATTTGCTTTTGCATTTGATAACCGTTGCCATCTTCAATAGGAGCCTCTTTCATGTCACTTTGCAGAGCGCCAGTTTCAGATTCAAAGCAGCGCTCGTTATCCAGCTTGTTGGTGTCATTCAAGTTGTCAATGGCCTGCTGGCAAAGCCCCTTCATGGTGGAGGGGGTGGAGTGCGCTGGCCAAGATCAAAGCCAGGGGTCATATCACTGAACAAGTTTTGTGCAACACTTCACTACCATAAGACCTCTGAGAGAATTTGTATGCAGCCCGGCATGGTGACATGCAAGGCACTGGAGGTCGTGGGGTCATTTGAAGACACGGAGAGTGCTATTGTTTTCTTTAAACAATTGTAAGAGGTGAATATACTTTACAAAGAACTCAACACAATGGCCTAGAAAATATGACTTTATACTGTTTACTGATTTTAAATCCTGATGATTTAATTGTGAGGTACTTAAAGATACATGTTTGGGAGGGTCTCGGAAAGTCTCCGAACACTGAAGTGTTTTTTTTTCCTTTAGCAGACCCAGGTTGGCTTATTCTTTAAATTAAAAAAAATATTGCATTTTTTCAATTTTTCACGGTCTAATTTCTGTAATGATAATGTACTGGACATTTTCATTACGTTTATTTTTCTGTCTGGAATTAATGTCTGAGGTGCAGAATTCAATTATTCTAAAACTTAACAATTTGAAATGGAAATGTTTTTGCTTAATTTTTATTGCATACATATTTTAACAATAAGACATCAATAAATCAATGAATTCAGTATTCTTAAAACTATAAGTTCATTCTTTGCAAATAAATCTGAAGTTGTTTAATTTAATTATTTAAGTTATTTAATCACAAGTTATGAAATATCACCTCAATGCAATGACTGTGTACTACAAAATATAGGAGAGCCATTGTCATTTGGACAAGCACAGATAAAAAATAATAGATTAGAAGTACAAAAGTTTCGGTTTCATTTTTTTTGCTGACATAACCTACTGTACACATCAATGATTTGATGGATAGAAACACAATGAGATACACAATATCTCATATCTATTATAATATAATATACAGTATCTTACAAAAGTGAGTCCACCCCTCACATTTTTGTAAATATTTTACTATATCTTTTCATGGGACAACACTGAAGATATGACACTTTGATACAATGTAAAGTAGTCAGTGTACAGCTTGTATAACACTGTAAATTTGCTGTCCCCTCAAAATAACTCAACACACAGTCATTAATGTCTAAACTGCTGGCAACAAAAGTGAGTACATTGCTAAGTGAAAAATGTCCAAATTGTTCCCAAAGTGTCAATATTTTGTGTGGTACCATTATTTTCCAGCACTGCCTTAATTCTCTTGGGCATGGAGTTCACTAGAGCTTCACAGGTTGCCACTGGAATCCTCTTCCATTGCTCCATGACGACATCATGGAGCTGGTGGATGTTAGAGACCTTGCGCCCCTCCACCTTTCGTTTGAGGATGCTCCACAGATGATCAATAGGGTTTAGGTCTCGAGACATGCTTGGCCAGTCCAGCACTTTTACCCTTAGTTTCTTTAGCAAGGCAGTGGTCGTCTTGGAGGTGTGTTTGGGGTCGTTATCATGTTGGAATACTGCTCTGCGGCCCAGTTTCCGAAGGGAGAAGATCATGCTCTTCTTCAGTATGTCACAGTGCATGTAGGCATTCACGGTTCCCTCAATGAACTGTAGCTCCCAAACCACGACACTCCCACCGCCATGCTTGACTGTAGGCAAGACACATTTGTCTTTGTACTCCACACCTGGTTGCCGTTACACATACTTGACACCATCTGAACCAAATAATTTTATCTTGGTCTCATCAGACCACAGGACATGGTTCCAGTAATCCATGTCCTTAGTCTGCTTGTCTTCAGCAAACTGTTTGCAAGCTTTCTTGTGCGTCATCTTTAGAAGAGGTTTTCTTCTGGGACGACAGCCATGCAGACCAATTTGATGCAGTGTGTGGCGTCAAAAGACAACCTCTGGATATGACGCTGAGCACGTGCACTCAATTTCTGGCCAGGCCTGTTCTGAGTGGAACCTGTCCTGTTAAACCACTGTATGGTCTTGGCCACCGTGCTGCAGCTCAGTTTTAGGGTTATGGCAATCTTCTTATAGCCTAGGCCATCTTTATGTAGAGCAACAATTCTTTTTTTAAGAACCTCAGAGAGTTCTTTGCCATGAGGTGCCATGTTGAACTTCCAGTGACCAGTATGAGAGAGTGTAAGAGCGATAACACCAAATTCAACACACCTGCTCCCCATTCACACCTGAGACCTTGTAACAATAGCGAGTCACATGACCCCGGGGAGGGAAAAAATGACTAATTGGGCACAATTTGGACATTTTTCACTTAGGGGTGTACTCACAAAAGTGAGTACACCCTTAGACATTAATGGCTGTGTGTTGAGTTATTTTGAGGGGACAGCAGATTTACACTGTTATACAAGCTGTACACTGACTACATTGTATCAAAGTGTCATGTCTTCAGTGTTGTCCCATGAAAAGATATAATAAAATATTTACAAAAATGTGAGGGGTGTTCTCACTTTTGTGAGATACTGTAATATAATATAATCTTTACAATGCTGAATATGAATTAAAAATGAAGGAAAGGTCTGACAGATGAGTTTTAAATTATATACCATTTTTGGCACCTGGCCAAAAAACTCGGAAATTTAAAAAAAGTACATATGTGATATGTGGTATTTGTATGATACAATATGAAATTTGGGGCTACATAGAATACAATGTTTAGTGTTACTCAAGAGTCCTAAATTCAAATCCCAGCTTGGGTGCTGCTAGTTGCCCGATTTCCCAGTGTATGAGGGGATTTTTGCTGGGTATTTTGGTTTCCTCCCACATCTCAAAGACACACAGTTTGGGTGGATGTGAGCCTCTGTATTGGCCCAGCAATGGACCGACATCCATCTTGAACGTAAACAGCCCGTTGCAACATTCTGTAAAGCTGTGGCCTCACAGCCTCACTGACCTGAGTTAAATTCCTAGCCCATCTGTGTATAAAAGAACAATAAAGCATTAAATATGGGAATATTTCAACGATATCACAGATATTAATAAGAAAAAAAAAAACATTTGAAAACTGGAGCTTTATAAGAAATGAGATATTTCATAATGCTACTACAACTTCTCAAATCTTGCAGAAGTAAACCCTAGGAGGCTTTCACATTACTCATTAAGAGAAAATGAATAATTAACAAGTAGTGATCTCCTGCTCACTGTTTCACATCTGTAATGCAATGATGCCTGTTATTCAAAATTGTTTTAGCTGAAATCAAATAAGCAAATTAATAACTTCAATGGCAATTGTTCCTAAATGTATAAATTTATGTTTCCTACAATTGTAATTCGAAATATAGAACTGGAACATAAGGGAATCCTTTTTTTTCTTTTTTTTTTAACATTTTATTAATTTTATTAAAATCAAATAACATTCCATACAAGCAAGTCAAGTTTAACAAAACTAAAAAATATGTATGTATTGTAAAATATAGCGGCCCGGACACACACAGGCGGACACCATTTGCTCCATCACCACACATTTATTAACACAAAGTCACAAATGTTAAGTGCACCACCACCAAACCCCCAGTTCCCCAAAGTCAACAAACACAGTCCTCTTCACAGAACACTCGGGCCTCTCCTCACTCCTCTGCCTCGACCTTGTCCTCCTCCTCACCCGACCAGCCTTGATTGCAGGGCGGCGGCTCCTTAAATAGGTGGCTGATTGCCGACCACACCCAGCCACCTGCGACAGTATATATATATGTATATATATATATATATGTATGTATATGTGTACAGATATATATGTATATACAGTATGTATATATATATATGTATATGTGTATATATATATATAAATACAGTGTATGTATGTGTGTGTATATATATATATATATATATATATATACATATATATATATATCCATCCATTATCCAACCCACTATATCCTAACTACAGGGTCACGGGGGTCTGCTGGAGCCAATCCCAGCCAACATAGGGCGCAAGGCTGGAAACAAAACCCAGGCAGGGCATGCACACACACACACACACACCAAGCACACACTAGGGACAATTTAGAATTGGCAATGCACCTGACCTGTAGGAGGAAACCAGAGCACCTGGAGGAAACCCATGCAAACACAGGGAGAACATACAAACTCCACGCAGGGCGGACGCAGGAAGCGAACCCTGGTCTCCTAACCACTGAGCCACCGTGCCACCCTATATATATATATATATATATATATATATATATATATATATATATATATATATATATATATATATATATATATATATATATATATACATACACAGTATATATACACTGTATGTGTATATGTTAATGTATTTTATGCTATGTGAAAAATTCATCAGCTAATGTAATGTATGGCTTGATATGTTGGTGTTAGTGGTTCTAAAAACATGTTTGATTAGGCCATAGTTTAGCAGTTAATTGTTGGACAGATAACTGTTGGTTTCTATTAATGTTAATTCATTTCTACGTTGTCCTCCTGTCTGTTTAAACTTATGTGTACTAATTGTGTATTTAGTAATGTGTAAAATGTATACTTGCAGCTTACATTACAGGTGCCCTCTGCACCTACACTCAGTGAAGAGCACTATACAGAAATAAAGTGAACTGAATTGAGTTGAAATATCTTAATATTTGAAATTAAGTGTTGTATAAGTTAACGTTTTGTATGCTTGATTGATTTATTTAATGTACAGTATGTTGCAATCTTAATTGCAAAAAGTCATTCTGTCATGCAATTTGAAAATATGAATTCAACATAAATTGGTTTTGTTCATTTTACAGAATTACGTTTAAGAAAATTGTTTGTTTCAAAACTCATCAATTAAACACATTTGTCCAACTCAAAATGTTATCTCTGTTCATAACCTGGCACTATCAACCACCTTGATAGTGTTAAATTAGCAACTGTGAATTATGTTTCAATAATTTTGCGCTTTGTTTTAAGAATTGCTCAATTAATTCACATAGAATTTCTATATATTATTGAAAAAGGTTCAACCTAAAAAGATTTTCCATAATCTGAAGGCAATTAATTGTAACAATGACATGTTCTGTGCATTTATTTGTTTCATTTGAATGGTTCAGTCATGGCCAGGCTTAGAACGGATCTTTGCAGGGAGGTTAGACCTGAGCTGTTGTGCTCGGTGCTGTAGTCTGCACACCACTGATATGAAGTGGATCCTTAACTGTTCTGTCATTTTTTTCTGGTCGCTGTTAGATTTGAGTGAATAATTTGATATTGACTGGCCTACAATTCCCAGTTATGTAGGTGCAGGTCTCATTCAATACGTGACAGGTGATCAGATCTCTTGGTTAATGTAAAGCAATTTAGAACTGAGGCCATATGTATGCTATTATAAATGTTTGTTAAACTTTATTGTAATGAATCAACTTATTTATGGAAATTTGTCATACTTTTCTTCATCTGTGCTTAATAAAAATGTTTATTTTAATTAAATGTATTTTGTTTTCTATTCTTAATGTACATTGAATTGTGTGTGTATTTTTTGTTTTTGTAAAATCCTGTTATTCTGTAATACTCTGCCTGGCTGTTGCCCTTGAAGAGTTTCCACAGTTCCCATATCCTGCATGTTCCTCCCCCAAAAGTGCTCCTGTTTTCCTCCACATCCTCAAGTATGTTTTGTGTTATTTTATTTGGTGGTATTAATTTAACTCTGTGAGAGTGTATTAGTGAGTCCTGCCCAGGTCTCGTTCTTTCCTTACTTCTGACATAAGATATGGTGCGCACAGCTCTCTGAATTGCATTAAATTGGTTTGAAAATGCAGCAATCGATGTCAAGAACAGAATGGCCTACCAAAGATAAGGAAAGTTATATTTTAACACAGAACAGTTAGCTAGTTGTGAATATTTGAGAACTCTTATTTCCTAAGTGACATGTGTGCTAGATATTGATTCAGATAATGGAGAGAACAATAAGTGGATATACTGCACATACCATAGTGATTCATATGCAGTGTATGAAAAATCTGGCAACTCACTTATAAATAGTTGTTAATGCATTCAGTCTGTGGTTATTTAAACAGTGTAGGTGCCATCCACAATTTAAAGAGTGATGTACACCGTTCATACTAATAAATGAAACTAAACACTGCATCTTTGACAACGAATGCCGCAGGATTAACACTCACATGCTTTGAAGCGTAGAAAGGCACTTCTGCCATCTCACAGACTTACATAAAGTGAGCTATTATGGATGTGAAAATAAAAAAAAAAACATCTCTTAATGCCAGAATATCATGTTTTGATTGATTTACTAACATGCATATTTGATTAATTCCTTTTTATACCTTTTGGGATTATGGTGCTCACGGAATGAAAACTCTTAGTTTATTATGAGACTATTCTGGATGAAGGCGACTTTGACAAACACTTTTATAAATGTGGCAACAAAGAAACTACTGATGCACAAAAAGAAGAGATGGTAACTTTCTGAGTCGCGTTTATTGTTAGTTTGGCTTTCCTTTTCATTACTCCTGAGAAGAGACTTCCTGAGGAGAATAATTTTACACAACACAGTACAATTCAAAGGTCCACTCCTGTCCCCATCTGTCTCTCTCGTAATTTGGAGAATCTGTCCCTCCAATGGTTACCTGGTTAATTTTCTCTTCAAAATTTTATTTTTTTAAGGTTTCTGTGAAGAAGGATCGCTGCGATGCTAAACTGGTGCTTTCTGCTGCGGAAGGAGTGTAATCTTCTCTGGAGAGGAGCAACAGGAAGGTTCTCTGCTCCATTTGGTGTTCCCAGTTATCTAGTGCTGGTTGTATCTGTGAACATTTATTTATATTATATATAAAGTTTATACAGTATTGTAAAAAAGAATTTGCATCATTTTTGAATTACTGAGTCGCTTTTATTGAGGATTTCTCAAATCTTTCCCCACACCTACTAATAATTAAAAGGCACTGTTGTGGTGGACGGCTGGGGCTCCTGCCCAGCCAGGATGCCTGAAGGATGGAAGGAATGTGAGAAGGACAATATCTCCCCTGGGACATGAGAGGGCAGCTGCCCTGGTTTGCATCACGGCTACGGGATCGGAGTTTAGAAGCTCAACCCTATCAGGGCCCGTGGCCACGTGGATGGTTACGTAGCCATGGAATGCAGCACTTCTGGATGCCGGAACAGGAACCAGGTAAACCCGGAGTGCTTCTGGCTGGCCATGCAGCACTTCTGCCACACCAGGAATGTCATCAGGGAGCATCTGGAGCACATCCGGGTGCATTATAAAAAGGGGCCACCTCACTCTATTTGAGGAGCCGGAGGTGGCGGAAGAGTAAGGAGAGTAAAGAAAGACAGATGGGACTGAGTTTGTTGGTTTATTTGAGATTATGCATTGTGTGCTGGGAAGAAGGAAGAGCAAAATAAATGTGTGTGATTTTGGACTTCTGTGGTCTGTCTGTCTGTAGCTGGACTGATTTTTCCACACTATTTATGAACAAATAATCCAATATTTTAATGTATTTGCTACTGAAATATACATAATAGTCAATGTGGTATGTAAAAAATGAATTGCATGGAATTGGTTCCCCATTATGAGCTGCAATTTCTGTAACCAGACATGTTCTGTAGTTATTGACTAGTCTCTTAGAGCACTAGGAAATGTTTTTCTTCCTTCAGCCCACTGCTTGTTTTAGGCCCTGCTTAGGTCTGAGCTATCAAAATGCTGGCCTTAGAGATTTCACTGAGAAGTAGACAGACTAACAGCAACAATCTGTTTTTCTTACCGTTTTTAGGAAATTTTTTTGATTGCAGCATAATACGCTGCAAGGGTTAGCCAGATTAATATTGGGCAGGTTAAAGGGTGGCACTCGTGTGTTATGGTGTGAAATAAAATCCCATATTGATATAAAGATGGAGAATACACCTTACATTAAAGTTGGCATCTTTTCTAATGTTGTCTGCAGCCAAGATGGATCATTCAAGTGAGCTAAGCACAGCAACCTTAAATATTCAATGCTGAAAGAATAGGAAAGGCGTAATGTAAAGTAATTGTGGTAGGAACCAAAAAAGTAAATCTACTCAATATAAAAATGCAACGATTTTGTGCAACGATTTTATGTGACTTTTTATGTCACAGTGTTTGTGATGCTTTAAATCAGTCTTATTTTAACACCTACATATATATATGTTTGGTATCATTTTTTTCAGAATTTATCGAAATTTAATGTGATGTTGTTAGATTTTCAGATTCTTATTCCGTGAGACGAGACTTTGTACCTTGAGATTTAACCACACCCGGGACCAGAAATAAAAGACAGAGTAGATGACAAAGACAGCTGCTCTACAGGCTTTTAAATGTTCGAAAGCACCACGTGACATGCAGATCACGTGGCACGGCAGCAGCAGCAAGCCGGCAGCTGATCAAGCAAAGAGGAGGTAAAAAAAAACCCCTGTATTTGTTTCCCATTGTATCACCATTTAAGAGAGGGTTCAGAGGAGCGACTGTGTCTCCTTCACAATGCGAGGGGCAAAAAATTACTGATACCCAGTTACCTTCACTAGAGGACATAAACAGAACACAATATTTACGAAGGGCCAAAAAAATCAATTTGGACCCATCTTATCCACGCCACCACCTTTTTACTCCGCTGCCTTCTGGAAGGTGTTATTTGTTCCATGAAGACGCACACTTCCTGACCACTGGAAAGCTTCTTCTACATGAGTGCTATTAGAGAACTAGACTTCTCTTAAATAACTGTTTACTGCACGTAAGTGCTTTTGATCTTGTGTCTTTCGCTGTCATACAAGACATCAGTGGGACAAAAGCGCAATCTGGGAGACTCTTTGTAATCACTGTTAAAAAATTGGAACTAATCCACTTATATGTTTCCACCTTTAATGTTTTATTGGTTTATATTAATGTACATCAGTCAGTCATTAATGTACGTGTATAGTTTAAAATGCAGAACATATGTGGAATGTGTTGTAGATTCTGTTTTTATTATATTGTATGTACTATTCAGGGGACACACCAAAATGTCATTGTGCATCTGTGCAGTGACAATAAAAGGTGTTCTATTCTAAAGACAAGCCTGAGGACACAGTTAGGACTGACAGCATGTTTCCATCTTTGTCATGTTTATTCTTGATATTTCAAAGCAATAGCTTTTGTCTGAGCATTTTGCACATTGATGCTTTGGACCATGTTTTCCCTTTCAGTTTTTCCTCTTCTTTTTCCTTACATTTTCTTTTGTTGATTGTTCTTTTTGCTCACTGAGACTACTAAGTAACAAGGAATAAAGTGAGGTCTGATGGCCAGGAGGACAGAAAAAAACAAAACAAAAAAATTACAGAGAGCTGGAGAAAAAAAAAACCCAAAACTAAATCTACAGGGGTTCCAAGGCCACAAGACCACCCAGCCCCACTGGGCATCCTACTTAACATCAATTATCTCAATCAGTCCTCATGGTTTTCAGGCTTCATTCAGAAGAATTAGATGATGATGGTCATGTGACTTTTTTCAGGATAGTGCCATGGTCTTATTTAGGTTGTGCTGTTTCTTGTTATTACAACTAGGAGGATTTTATTGTACATTAAAATTTTAGATCATAGGCAAGTGGCTTAGGGAGAAATTTCACTCAACCATCCATTGTCCAACCCAATTGATTCAGGTCAGAGTGAAGGGAGGCCAGAGCCTATCCTGAAAGCATTATGTGCAAAGTAGAAATCAACCCTGGGTGAAGCACCAGTGCTTAGTGAAAATTAATAAAACTAAATGAGTGCAAAACACAAAACCCAGTTGTCTGGGAATGGTTAAAAAAACATCTCAGAGCCCAGAATCTTGACCCAAATCTCTTTAATGACTGCTAGATAAAAGGCAAAGAAACACGTTTTGTGTTACAGTGGTTAATTATTGATTTACAGACTTGAAATCTGGACTGTAGACTCCAGGGGGAAAAAGAGTAAGTGTTGTGTTTTTGATGAAGAGCAGAACATGAAATCACAAGGATCAAATCTCACCCGCGGCTTACTGTCTGACTTTGAGCAGGTTACTTATCTTCATTTTTAGTGGCCTAGCTGCAAAGTCATTGGCCTGTAAACCAAAAACGTTAGGTGCTATCACTACTTCACCCAGGATGATTTGCTTACTGTGTCTGTGCTCCAAACAAAAGAAAATACAGTATGTATGTAAATAATGGTGCTCTCATACCTGAAAGGAATTTTGAAATGTTCACTAGAGAAAGGTGCTATAAAAAAATTAACATTTGTTATCTGCAGGTTGATGCTGGAAACCTTGAAATGAGTTTGGTATTCTTCAATTGAAGGTACTTCTTCACAATCAAGATATTTATTAATTGGACACTTAAAATTGAGTTTCAAGGTGACACTTTTTGAAATAAATTTTACAAAATGCTTTGTGTATTCTTGTAGTTTACAATGGGAATAATGATGCCCATTGTCCAAATGTAAAAACAAAAGCCTTAAAACATACTAAAATGCATCCACTTTCAAGTGGATATAGTACTAGGGTGTTGTACTGTGTTAGCCATTATGAAAGTCAAGCAAAATGACACCTTTTATTGTTTAACTAAACTCACAGCGGGGCCACAGGTTTGGAGTTTACAAGCTCAACCCTGCTGGGGCTCGTGGCCACCGCTAGGGGGCGCTTGGACAGATTCTGAGCCCTGGGTTACAGCACTTCTGCCACACCTGGAATTGCTGCTAGAAGAAGATCTGGGAGCACCTGGAGCACTTCCGGGTGCCTTGTAAAAGGGCCCACCACACTCCATTAGAGGAGCCATAGTTGGAATTAGGGGGATGAAGCTTGCCAAAGAGGGAGTGGAGGTGGAAGAACTGAAAGGAAGAAGAGTCAAGAAGAAAAGGACTGGACTGAGACTTGTACTGTTTTGCATTGTGCTGTGCTCTGGGGAGCGGCTCCACTCTGTAAATAAAAAACGTGTGTGCTGCACAGAACTTGTGTCTCGTGTCTGTTTCTGTTGGGTAGGATGGCTGGTACACTCCCGGGGGTCCACACTGTTCACTTCTTTGTTAACAGTGGCCACCATGGCAAGACTTTTGACATTTACTCTGGGCGCACCTAATACTGGCACACATACTGAATCATATGGAAGCTTGTTCATGCCATTCAAAAATCAAATATACCCTGCTCTCAGTGGTAACATTATACACCTGTTAGCTTTGAGAATTCAGTGACAGCTAGTGAGAGAGAGGTCGACCACGAGGATAGTGTACAACCAAATGACAAGAACTGAGCAGGCATTATAGGCATACATTTAGTTTTAATCCGGTAGAAGTTTGGTGATATTAGTAGAAATGTTTTAACAACGGCAGAGTGGTAGCACAGAGCTGTCATTCTTGCCTCACAGTGCCAGGGTCTGCATGAAGTCTGAATGTTCTCCCTCTATATTTATACATTGATTGGTATCAGTCAGTGTGTTTAACTGCGGGAGATTACCTGGTTTAACACAAAAAATTCTGGCGATGTGTTAGTGATAGTTGTCAATTATCGATAAATTTTAGTCCTTCATGTGCTGTGAAGTAAACTACATGTTGTGTATTGAAGCATAAAGACTGTGATTGTGTGACATTTTTCAGCAGTTATTGTCCCATTTTCTGCACAACAAACACGAAAATTCACACATGGGTATCAACATTTAATGATGACTTAGAGGTGAAAAAATATCTTGGAGGAAACCGCACTCCTGAAGCTGAAAGGTTGCTGCAGAGGAAGACGAGCAGTGAGGCAAAGTGCAAAACTGCCGAATCTCACAAAAATGTTGCTTCTTTCCCTTCCTAAAATGACATAGATACACTGTTTTGTAAAAATGTGGGCAATCTCAAGTAATACCTTAACACTCTTAGGTTGAAAGACATTCTTGTAAATGGCAAGAACAGACAAGGTATTTTTTAACTTGCTTCATTTAACACTATAGCTTCATGATGCAAATTCATATAGACCATGATTATGAAGAAATAACTTCAAACTTACCATTTTTTAAGTGTTATGTGGTAACACAGTTTGTTCCTCTTTCTTCTGATTTCTGAGCTCTGTGTAAAACAGCTGAGGAACTGCAGATACCTAAGGTGGTGCTCTTCTCTTCGATTTTTAGGGGAGGTCAGTAAATAATGGGAAGAAGACCATACATATAAACAATTATATTTCTCAATCTAAAAACACTGTAACATCACAAAATGCAAGTGCAAATGTCTTCATAACAAATAAGATTGTATTCTGCAATAAATATATTTGTGCCCAATGGAACTTTAGTAAGGCAGAGAAGAACATTACCTGTGAAGGTTATAATGTTGTATGTACAGCGATAGAGCAGAGTGAAGTTAAAAGATGTATGGAGAACAACTCGCTTAAATGTATTATGCTTTTTATAAATGGTGATTAGATAAATGTACCACACCTTGCTCATCTTTCATCTGCTTTATCTGACTTAAATCCTTTCCAGCCTTGTTTCTAGTCTTCGCTCTTCTAAAAATCCTTTTCTCTTTCTCTTTCTTCTCCAATTTTTCTTACACCTCCTCCAAAGCTTGTGCCTGC
This sequence comes from Polypterus senegalus, assembly GCF_016835505.1. Classification (NCBI taxonomy): domain Eukaryota; kingdom Metazoa; phylum Chordata; class Cladistia; order Polypteriformes; family Polypteridae; genus Polypterus; species Polypterus senegalus. The sequence goes on from NC_053157.1 coordinate 35,781,720, forward strand.
TCTTGCCACTGCCCTCTTTGACTTCTTGTTTGTCTGTCCATACAGTTCTCTGTCTTCTGCCCTCCCTGATTGATACCATGTCTTTTTGGCCTCCATCATAGCCTTCAGCACATCCTGTACCACTCTGTTTCACCAATGTGTCTCTTTGTCCCTTTGTGTTAACGATTACCAAATCAGATGCTATAGCAAAATGCATTATACTCACCTCTTCCCCATTTCTCTCCCCTAATCCCCACCCTCCATGTACAGTGTCACTATCATCTCTCTTTCTCACATGCCCATTTAGAGCACCACCAACAATCACCTTTTCTCCCACTTGTAACACCCAAAGCATTAACTACAGTCTCATCAAGGCCCATCTTGACCCTCATCACCCTATCACTCCTCATATTCACACTAACAAGAGTATCTTTTAGCTCTATGGCTACTACTGTATCCTTACAGTAAAGCAAGCGAGAAAGGGAGAAATGGTGTAGGTATGTAGAGACCATAGTTCCACTGATGCAAGACTTTTGAATGTCGTTGTGTAATTAACTTGGGAACATAAATCTGTACTATCTTATTAATTATACAGAAATAAATTACTGTATATCTGTCTGCACCATTCCTTCATATATAGAATTATGTGCTTTTTTGCAGTTTTCATTAAAATCCACCAAATTAAATGTATCTGCTGTTTTATTTGTATTTGTACCCATCTGGGTATGATGTTAACCTGTATCCAGCCCTGCAGGCAGGTCCTCCAACTTGCAAGGAAAATGTGGGGGTTGGTGGCAGGATTGGCACTCCAGCCACCATCAAAACCCTCACACTGTTCCAGTGTGCTGCTAAGGTGTCACCCGCTGTCCAACTGCTCCTGAGTCCTAATTTGGGATTCTGAGATCATTTGTCATGTGATGGGTGAGGCAACACTCTGTTAATTTGAATACAAAGTTCTTGATCTGCTGTATTCTAAGCATGTTATTCTGTCTGTAATGAGCTCCCAATATAGGAGGGACTCTGCAAAGAAGGGACTGTCAAAGACATTGATAAAGTAAGTGGTAAAGGGAATTAAGGGGAAGTGTGTTTAGGACTAAAGCCAGGAAGCACTTCTTTACGCAGAGTTGTGGGAATCTGGAACTAACTACTGAGTCATGTAGTTGAAACAGAATCCTTGACATCCTTTTAAGAAGCAACTGGATGAGATAGTAGGACAGTTTAGCTATTAGCTGAACAAACGAGGTTGATGGACTGAATGGTCTGATCTCCTTTCTTCGGTTTTTATGGGAAGTAAATTATTATGAACATATTAGATAATTAAAACTTGAGGCCAGAGCACTGTAAAACAATAATTCTACTGGCTACACCACCATACCTATTAAGAAATACTTTAATGCAATTCCAGTAGTAATGCAACCACTCATGAATATTTATATCTGTAATGAAAAGGTGGGCACTTACAGTATGGTTGATGAAATAAGGGACTCTGAAAATGTATTTTGCATAAGGAACGGAAATGTAGTTATGGAATTATACATATTTTTGTAATATCAAGAAAGCTTGATTATATACTGAATATAATGTGACCAAGCAGAGCATATCAAAGGGCCAGAACAATCACTTAAACACATGTCTTTCTTTTCCCAAGTATGCAGATGCCTTTATTTGTGGTTCTACAACAGTTTTCATAAGTCAAAGCCATTTAATGAAGAGGATTTCCTTTATGAAACACCAAATGTTCTTCTCAGATGGCTTACATCTCAGTCTTTTTTCCCTTTTCTGTCTGTGGTATTTTCCAGGGACATGGATCCTTTCACGAGGATGATGGAGTTTATCCTGGTTTCCTGACTGAAAGTGAATGTCTCAGACTTATCTTCTTTTTTAAATAGTCCTGGGACCACGTGAGTGGATGTAACATCTGTTCTGCTGTAGAAACTTCATGGGGCATGACTTACCTGGATCTGTTTCTTCACTTTGACCTCTGGTACAGAACAATCTGAAGTTCTTTGCTGCTCCCCTACAGGTTTTTTCGGTGCTCCAATCTTGGACCTAACAAGCAGTTAGAGCAGACAATGATAGATAGATAGATAGATAGATAGATAGATAGATAGATAGATAGATAGATAGATAGATAGATAGATAGATAGATAGATAGGAATGGCACTATATAAGATAGATAGATAGATAGATAGATAGATAGATAGATAGATAGATAGATAGATAGATAGATAGATAGATAGATAGATAGATAGATAGATAGATAGATACTTTATTAATCCCCAAGGGGAAATTCACAAGTTGTCTACCTGAATAGACGAGTCTTGGTGTGTAAAAATCCATGTTCAAGTAGTAAAAAGTGTCCAGGAAGCGAGTCCACATAAAAGAAAGTGGTAGAAGTGATCAGAGAGATAGAGAAAGAGGTAGAAAAATAAAGAAGATAAAGTCATACACGGAGCTGCTGGAAAGGCTGCCGCTCACGGCGGTGCCTAACTGCTAAACTCCTATTATTCTGTATATGTCTTATCCTAGTGCATTTTTAACTAATGTGAAAGGACACAAACAATATTCAGGTTTGCTTGCCTATCTTTGGAAACAATGCTTAAGCCCTCCTAACAGATCTGCCTATATTGACCATTATTGTGCTACGTAGCAAGTGTTCTTTTCATAACCTGTCATTATGTCAATCAATCAATCAATCAACATTTATTTATATAGCACATATTCATACAAAAAAATGTAGCTCAAAGTGCTTTACAAAATGAATAGAAAAATAGAAGACACAATAAAAAATAAACATGAGTCAACATTAATTAACATAGAATAAGTAAGGTCTGATGGCCAGGGTGGACAGAAAAAATAAAAAAAAAACTCCAAAGGCTGGAGAAAAAAAATAAAATCTGTAGGGGTTCCAGACCACGAGACCGCCCAGTCCCCTCTGTCTTACTCTACTTCAAACTATACAGCAGGTCTGTCTGAAGGAAGGATATTTATTCCTTCAATTTGTCTACTTTAATGACTCTTAAAGTGTAGTTAATACTAAATTAAATAGGGTTAATTACACTGAAGCTGTTCTTTATACACCAATGTCTTTCTTAACTTAAAATCCCAAATTAACTTTAAGTTTTATGTAGATTGAAAAAAAGCTTCTCCAAACTTCCCTAGTGACATCCACTGGATTGTTCTGTTACTTAAGTAGGTCATTTTGTCAAATGTAGGTGGGCAAGGTGGTGGAATAAGTTTGTAGATAAGAATTTGTTCGCTGTTTTCAAAGATGAGTTTTTAATGGTTGTGCACAGCACTCACAGTAGTATATACAGGGTGAGTCAAACCGATGTTAACATTTGAATGGTGGAAACAATTTATTCACAAAACATACTTCATATGTGCAAGATGATTTACAGGACAATCTGAACCTGTTCGCCATCATGTTCAACACATGTACCTTATGTGGCACAGAAATTTTACACAAAAATTGTATACAAGTATATACATAGCAGTACCAATAGTGTTAACATAATTCTGACTCACCCTGTAGTTTAATATACGTATATGTAATATTGTATTCTAAATTTCTTAACATGAATCCAATGATAAGGTCATATGACTGGAAGGACAGAATAAAAAACTCCAATTAAGCTGGAGAAACAAACAACATCTGCAGTGGTTCCAAGTAGAAAATACTGAGGAAAGGCACTCAAGCTACACACAGGGCAAGAGATAACAAATATTTGTACATTTATTATATTACTTTTCCTCAACAGCTAATGCAGAAGTTACATCATAAAATGCATTCCTAATTGATTATCTTATTAAAAAATTTAAAAGAGTCACTAGAACCCTGAAGCAGGACTTGTCATTATAGTGAAACTGTAGGATGCTTATCAAAAAGTCTCATACACAAGGAATGATTTATGATCCAAATGAGTGAAGAAAAATGTACATAGCTAACTGAACAGTTATTGATAATCAGAAATTATATGTGAAAGGGCAAATAAAGCAGAAGGCTGATTCTTAATGGAGAGAGTTGCTATTGAGATCAAAGCTTACTTTCAAGGAGGAGCAATGAATGGAGAAAAATACCCCATGAATGTTGGTCCAAGATGGAATTTCAAACAAATGACAGCAATTCTCACCTGAAAGTGATTGTCCGTTGTCACACACGTGCTCATGGGAGGCAGCTAAAGGGCCTGAATGAGAGTAATTCCATGCCAGACTAAGGGGTGGCCAAGTGCACTAACTCCTTCTTTCACTTCTCTGCAGACCAGGTACGGGAAATTCCACCTGGCCCAAATGATGCCATTTTCCATTTTCCGCCCCCACTGATGATTTTACTTCCAGTTCTGCCCCCAAATTACACCACTTCCAGGTCAGCCACCCCTGATGACATCACTTCCAGTTCCGGGTCCAATGGCACCACTTCCGGTTTCGGCCCTATGGATGACGTCACTTCCTCTGCTCTCCCTTAAAGCCGCCATCTATGTGCCAGCAAATCAGTTCTGTTTTGGACTCTAACCTGTACACATCAATTATCTCCATTTTGCAGCCAGGAACAATATATACTGTAGGTGGCTGCCCCAAACCGTTTTGTGGCTCCTTTCTTTGTTTGCCTTTAACACTGTGTACCAACACATCACTGGAAGAAATTTTTAGCACTGTGGCAATGTTGCCACACAGGTGGTTTCCATCATTGAATAACAGGAAATCCCCAAAGTATCCATGTGTCAACAAGTGCGGTCAGGCTATCCATTCTGACAGATGCTGTGCAGTTGGACTCCTCTGGAATCATTACTGGCTAGAATAGCAGTATAAAAGGATCAAAAAGGAAACCCTTAAGCTTAAAGTAACTTGAGTAAGAGTTATCAAATGTATTAATATAAATATTTCTCCAGGGCAAAACAGTGGTGCAAAGGTTAATGTTGCTAACTCACTGACCCAGAGTCAGTCCTCACAGGCTCTGTCTGAGTAGAGTTTCCACGTTCTCTGTGTGTCTCTCTGAGTTCTCCTCCAGCCACAAGTCTTCTCTCTTATCCTGACGACATCTGAGTCAGAGTATTTAGTGTCTCTAAACAGGCAAAGTATGTTGTAAAGTAACCTGTACTTCAGTATATTTTGAGAATATTTCTACTATACCATTTTCTGTCTACTTTCACTTTTAATTTACTACATTTTCAAACACAAATGTTTACCTTTAATCCAATATATTTTGTTAGACACATTCATTACTTCAATTTTAAACCAGAAAACAAGTAGGCTACCCAAATGCTTTGCTAAGTTGATTATCTAAAATACATTCTTCTCTCACTTTAAGAAAATTTGTGTTTATGAAGAATCTGGAATGATTTTCAGATGTGTGCTGCTGGTGTTCATTTCTGATCAAATACAAAGTCATTCCATATATACCCTGCTGCAGCCCATAGGACGGGGTGACTCTGGATGATGGTAATGGGCCGTTCCATTCTCAGTCATTGTTAGAGCTGCTCTGTCCTAACATCCGCCTCCAAATGAGGTGGGGCTGGATATCTGGGGAGGGGGCTGGATGCTGGAGATGCCCAATCACAGTGTCAGTAATTTCTACAGCTGATCTCTTCATGGCACTCTGTCACACACATGTGCATTGGGACAGTTTAAGGGCTTTGATGATGGTAATTCTCCAGTGCTCCTGGAGTTAGTGCTCTATAATAACACCTTTTCTTCACACTGCAGACTGGCTGTCCCACCACTGATGTCACTTCCAGTGTCTGTCGGCCTAGACCCGCCTCTTCCTGCTAAAACAAATCAAAACCAGAAGACCGCCATCTTTGGCACTCAGAAGCAGACTCCCATTTGAAAAGATGCATCTTCAGCGCTGTTACTCGTGTTTTGTTTCTCTTTTGAGATTCCAGTTATATGGGCCTACGGGTGCTTAAACACTCCCTTACTGTCTCTGCTTTGCTTATTACACAGCCTACCAAAAAAGGGCAGGGCTGATTTTAGGCTGCAATGAGATGTACTCGTATGCTCAAGTGCTGTGATTAACTCACCTTGTCATGTGTGCTGCTCACATATTTTCTCATAATATCTAGACATTACGGGTCTAAAGGAGATCATGAACTAGTTAGAAAAGTTTAAGAAAAACCAAAACCTTAGAATGTTGTGGTCAAATAAGGCACTTCAAGTTCCCACAGGAAAATGCTGGGGCGCCAACCCGGTTGACCCCCATTATAATTCAGTCAGAACACCAAACAGCAGAGGCGCCATGCACACCAGTATAAGCAACTTTGGAAAAGTATTTTAGTAAAGAAATCCATCTGGCTCTATTAACATCTTCTGTCACGTTTTATGGAGCTCCGCTCAGTTGGTTCACTTCTGATTGAACCCTTCAGGCAGTGGTAGGATTTAAAGGCAGGAGACCGAAAGGGGTGGAGTCAATTGCCCTCACTGGGCATTTTCTCTGTGCTGTGGAGGGCATAAAAGGTTAAACCCGAGTGCCCCCTTTCAACCTGGGGTGGTAGTACCGGCTTCAGATGAGCCCAAAAGAGTTATTAACAGAGGCGCAGTCATGAGTACGTAAAACTAGAAGTTTAATTAATTAAACCTTATTTAATGAAGTGCAGTGCCTTATCAGGGTTTCTTTGTTGACTAATGTTAATATTACACTTAGTCTGCGATTTGCATGTAGTTTGATATTATTTGAACAAAAATAAGGGACATTTTTGGGGCCAGGAAACACTTAATAATTTTCCATTGAATTTATTTGTAATTTGGTGTTCACATTATAAAAATTCACTTTACAAAGGTGTTTTTAGGAAAACATTTAATTAAATTGTCCACACATGCTGAATGGCATTGCTTCAAGTTGCAGCTCTTTGGTTTATATTTTAGTGATTGTACGACGACTCACACACTACGAGTCTGAATTATTGTAAGTATTTCTTGTATTTTACTATATATAGAACAGAAATATTACAATCACTTGCACTTTTGATACTTAAGTATCTTAATATCAGATGCTTTACAAGTTCTAGGTGAGTAGCTTTCTCATGGTCACCTTCTACTTTTACTTGAGTCACTTTCCAGAAAGGTATCTCAAGTATGGCTGTTGGATCATTAATACAACAGTAGTGTGTGTGTGTGTGTGTGTGTGTGTGTGAGTTTGGGTCCTGTGCTGTCAGGATGTACTTCAGCCCCCACAGCACTGAATGCCATAATAGATGGCGGAACATTTTCATTTATACTTAATATTCATAAAATTGAAACCAGTTCATAATCAATTTCCACAGCATTGAATATTTAACTTTGCCCAACACCGGTCTGCAGGTCGTGCTTGGTGTCCTTCAGTGGTTTTGTTTCATTCCAGGCCTTGATTGTGAGATAATTTAAGATACAATACAATACAATACAGTACAGTTTATTTTTTGCATAGCCCAAAATCACGCAATGGGATTTAATGGGTCTTGCTTCTTGACAGCCCCCCAGACAGCCCCCCAGGCTTGACTCTCTAAGAAGTCGAAATTATTAAAAAGATTTGTCCTGTTTGGAAAGTGGAAGAATCTGAGAGTCAAGCTCTCTGAGAAGATATCTACCGAAGTTCCTACAATTTAGACACATGTTCTTTATTTTGAAGGGAATTCAGCTCAGAGAGGTATATCTAACTTCTCTATTACATTCTGTTGTCCAAAAATGACTGGCTTGCATTTTGTTCCTTTTGTTCATAGCCTTGTATTCATCTTTTAAAAACCACATTAATGTGTATAGATTTTGCCAACATACACATATTTGAAATGAATCAGAGGATACATAGATGAGATGTATTGCTTTTACATCCTAGAGGAGGGTACCGACGACACGGCACAGCAGGAGGTCTTTATCGACTCCTTCAGCCACTGGTATCTGTTTTATACCGACTGCACTGTGTCACTAAACACTAATTTGCATCCCCATGGCAACCCCCATAAGTGGCAAAAATACACCAAAGTCTTTCAGTGATTTGCTTCAGAATGGCTTGCTCACAATGTGTGAGGAGGCTGCATCTACAGTGTCATTTGACTTTACAAAACAGATTTATCAAATAAATGCCAAAACTGGCCACTTTATAATAGTGGAACTATAAAAAGTTATTAAAAAACATTTCAGCAGAAGTGCATTTAAAAATGTGTGTTCCTTCTTTAACTACCTCAAATATGACATCTTATTTGTGAGCCACTCTTTTCACATAATTCAAACGCAGATAAGATCAGTATTTACACTTCTTCTAAAATTGGACATTATAAGCAGGATGGAATGGTATGGAACTGGATGTGGCATTGATGCATCACAAGAACCAAAGTTCAAACTGGGACATGTCCTCTGAATCTTAAATGCTTGACCCTGTGTCTGCTGTGAAGGCTCTCTGAGTGAGACTGCCCCACAACAAACTAGCAGCCCCTCAAGAGCTGGTGTAACACCTCTGATCTGCTGCTTATGTGAATTCCAGCTCTGTCTGACCTTGACTAAGAAAAAGGTTTCCTAGAAAATGCATGGGTAGATACAGTGGATGTGAAAGTATTCAGACGCCTTCACTTTCTACACACTTTATCATGTCATAGATTTAATTTTAAATGGGTAAATTTGCCATTTTTGCTCACCAATCTTCACTCAACGACCGATAATGACAAAGTAAAAACATGTTTTCAGAAAGGATTGCATATTGATTAAAAATGAAAAGCTGAAATCTCTCATTCATTTGAGTATTTAGACCTTTGCTGTGACACTCCAAATTGTGGTCAGGCAAATTCTATTTGCTTTAATGATTCTTGAGATGTGTCTAGAACCTCACTGGAATCCACTTGTGGCAAACTGAATTGACTGAATATCATTTTTCAAAGACATAACTGTGCACATAATGTCTTACAAGTCACACTGGAAGTCTGGACAAAAACCAGGTCATGAAGTCCAAGCAACACTCTGTAGATCTCTGTGATCGAGTTTTGATGAGGTATACATCACTGTAAAGGTACAAAAAAAATTCTAAAGCTTTGAGCATTCCCTGGAGTACAGTGGCCTTAATAATTGTGAAATGGAAGAAGGTTGGAACCATCAGAACTCTTCCTAGAGTTGGCCATCTGGCCAAACTGAGTAACTGGGCATTAAGGGTCTTGGTAAAGAAGGCCACCAAGAACCCAATGATCAGTCTAACAGAGCTTGATAAGAATGTCATACTGAGATAGAAGAACATGTTGGGAAGACTACCATCTCAGCAGCACATCGATAACATGTTTATGGTAGAGTATCTAGATGGAAGACTCTCTTTAATAACAAGGTGAAAAGGACTTTGAGAGTAGGTGGAAAAAGATTCTCTGGTCTAATGAGACAAAAATAGAACTCTTAGAGCAGAAGTCCAAACACTACATCTGGTAAAGACCAGGCACTACCTGCCTAAAACCATCTCTACCGTGAAACATGGTGGTGGCAGCATTATGATTTGAGGTGTGCTTCTTTACAGCAGGGACAGGTGGACCAGTCAGAATTGAGGAAAGAACAAATGCAACCAAACACAGAACTTGAAGAAAACCTGCTCCATAGAGTGCAACCTCATGCAACCTCAGTCTGGGACGACAGTTCATTTTTCATCACCACAATGACCTAAAGTACACAGCCAAGACAACTTTAGAGTGGCATAGACAAATCGCAGAGTTAAACCACAAAAGGCATGTGTGGAGAGACCTGACGATAGCAGTTTACAGACATTTCCCTTCCAATCTAACAGAGCTTGACAGGATCTGCCATGAAGAATGGAATAAACTGCCCAATTATGGAAGTGAATTGCTTGTGGAGACCTACCCAAGATGACTCAAAGCTATAACTACTGTCAAATGGGCTTCCAGAAAGAGCTGAATTAAGGGTATGAATACTTATATCAATGAGATATTTCAGTTTTTGATTTTTTTTAATAAATATGCAAACCTTTCTGAAAACGATTCTTCAGTTTGTCTTTATGGTTTATTGAGAGTAGATTGATGGCCAAAAAATATCATATTTAACCATTTAAAATGAACTCATGTGGACTAAGGTGCTGATCCAGCTCCCCAAACCTGACACAGACAGACACAGGCACAAATCTAGCGAAACACATGGCTTTTATGTTGTTGTGGGAAACTCTTCACAATCGTTTCCCACCACCAAAGCAGAGTACAATAAAAACACAAAGCACAAACAAAGTACAACACACATCCCTTTTGTCTTCCTTTCCTTTCCCTTTTCTTCACTGCCTCCTCCTTCCTCCAGCAAGCTTTGTCTTCTTTCTTCGGAACCCAACAAGGTTGAGTGTGACACCCTGTGGATTGACACTGTTGTACAATTTCCGACTTGGGATGCTAGTAGATGAGACTGAATAATAATAATAATAATACATTTTATTTATATAGCGCCTTTCCCATGCTCAAGGCACTTGAATGACCAGGGGATAGAGAAAGTGAAACTCCCACTGAAAAAAGACTATTCAAAAACAGGATTCTGTTTAATTCCAGCCGTGTCTAAAGTATTTGTAAAACAACTACCTTTCAAAAATATTTATAAAGTCCAATGCAAAGATACTATCCAAATAAAAGGAAATTAGTGCATGTGCTATTTATAATATTTACAAAATAAAAGTGAAGAAAAACAACAACAATAATAAAAAACTCTTCTGCTTCCTTCGTCCAGTTACAAGACAGTTCACGAAGGACAGGCTGAAAAATATCAAAAATCAAAAAAAGTTAAAAATCAAGCACAAGGAGAAGAATAAATAAAAATAAAAACCATTGAGCACCCTTAAACACAGACTACTTCCACCCACTAACCCGGAAGTGAATCTGATCTTAGCACCTACTCTATACAAGGATCGATATGTATCTTTACTGCTAAACTAAGCAAATCAGTAGCACAGATTTGTACTTAAGCCCAAAGACCTGGTCAAATAACGACCCCTGGCATTCCGCCCATGATTTTATACTGTGAGCCCTTATTTCCATCTAATCCTCATTTACATTACCTGTGGTTTCCCAATAAACCGTCACATCAGGACGTGCACTGAACGTCAACACCTGCTCAGGTGCAGTCAACCCTATTTAAACCTTCTTTTACTTGCGCCTGTACCTGTCTTGGTGACGTGATGGCTACCCGTTCAGTCTCTGGTAAGTGAGTGCTGTGTACTTTCACCTGCTTTTATTCCCATTCTCTGCCAAACATGTGAATTCCCTTTGCTGGCTATCCTGAAACTGAGTTCAATATCCTTCTGACCTGTTTCTCTGAATTTAAATATAGCACTTTTTCCTTCAGCGGTTACAGGAGCGCGCATCTGCACTCAGCCGCCAGAAACCATGAAAGCCTTAAAAAGACGGCTTCAGACATGGGTTTCATTCCCTTTTCCAAATTACGGATACCTAAACTTCATCAAAAAATATTGCTCTAAATATTGTTTTTGACTTCTTGCATATTCTTTCAACCTCGATTTTTGTCTCAGGTCTTGGCTTCATGTTGTAATTGTGATTTTCCGGCATCTACTTTTATTGTTGTCTTACATGCATCTCCTGATTCCACATCTGAAAAGAGCTACACCAGCATGAGCTTGAACAAGAGTAAGTCCTATTAGACCTCACAGAAAGAAAGACAGCCACACTGGCAGGAGGATAGTTTATGCACATGCCATAGTGGAAACCCTAGGATGGCAATGGGTATGAGCATGAGTGGTAAATAAAGAGAATGTTGGCCTTTGTTGTAGAATACAATAATCTCCCTGGATATTAGATGGCAAATGACCCAGCATTAGGCTGGGATACCACATTATCTGATTAAAATGGAAAGAGTCCAAGAAGGTTGGAAGAAAACATGTGGAATCCTTATGAAACATGTTGTTCCATTAAAAGGACAGGCAGCTACACAGCATTCTTGAATACCTGGCAATCTAATAGCAAATTAAGTCACAAGGAGTTTGTTGCCATCAAAGGAATTGTTCAGTATCTCATCCCTCTCCATTTCTCATCTTCACACGGAGAGGGTGACCAAGAATCCAAGGTCCTCATGTAAGAAGAAAATTACCTTATCCAGTTGAGCAATAGGGAAACATCCTCACCCTAATTGAGCAATTAGGTTTGTGACTTCTGCACCGCAGCTGGTATGTTGTCTTCTAAAACAGTGGCGACAGGCTCCCTCAGTCTCCATCTCTCCTGCTTTCACCTCACCCACAGCCTGCTACTGTGCCCCTAGAGAAGATTCTAGCTAGTGTCCCTTGCAGTTCCATGTAAAACGTTGGACACCCCTGGCCAAATTGCATATTTTGTTGATATTTGAGGTAAAAATAGTAAATATAACTTTAACATCAGACAGACTAAAAGAACAGCTTTTTTGTGAAAATGTTAATGTGCAGTTACAATTTATTTGATCAAATGAAAAAAAAGTTTATAAAAAATTAATAAATTAAAAGCAATTTGTAAATGTTTTGGCACCCTAAGTTACTATTTAGCAGCACGCATATTGGCAAAAATCACAGCTTTCCAACATTTTTTGTAGCCAGCTTATGATATGTTCTTGCCTGAGATCCTTCCCTGGCTCATGTTTATATTCTTCCATGACAATTTCATTCATTTTTCATTTTAAATTATTTACTATGATTATTTCTGTTACTATTTTACTTTTCACTTCTCATTTAGCGTATACAGTATGTTTAATGTTATGTTAGAATATTTATATACTCTTTCTTTAAATAATTTTATGAGTGAGGAATCAACAATTTATGGAATTGACCAATAGCATGAGAGTAGGCTGTAGTTATAGAGTGTACCTCTAGTTATCGTATGCTTGCAGTCTGGTTAATCAGTCTGCCAAGTGGCATCATGTTGAGTTGATCGAGTATTTCTGGTGTTTTCATTTATTCTACAATCATGCAGGAAACCTCAGTGATTTTTTTTTCTAGCCACCATGGCTGATTTTCAGGAGACAACGACAACCCTGATTCTCAACATTGATGGACTGGCTCATAAAGATTTTGTTCCCAAATTGTTAATCAATGACATTACATTAAACAGCTAAGATGTCTATGGGAAAGCATCAGGAAAAAGGAGAAGTGGCACATGCGTAACTGTATTTTGTCTCATGACAGCACACCTGCACACACCATGATGTCAGTCAAAGAGTTTCTGACCAAAAACAATGCAATTGTTGCTTCACACCACCTCCTGAAATTGCCAGATCCTTCTCCGAGTGACTTCTTTATAGCTCTGAATTTAGAATTAAGACTGAACTGAAGAAGATTTTCTGTAGGAAATCCAGCAAAAAATGCTTGATACTCTAGACATGGTGACAAAAGATTAGTACAGGTCATGTTTCCAGGAAATGGAGAATTGCTGGGGCAAGCATATTGCATCTCAAGGAGAGCATTTTGAAGGTGAAAGAAATAGAATTGCTCTACTTTTATAAAAATGTTTTTTAACAATTCTGGGAATGTTTGGGTCCCCACACTATATTTTCAAGGTGGAACCCCAGGATAACGGATCGTAAAAGCAAGGCAGGGAAGTGAAGTTCCTGTGGTTCATAGTAGGTGCTCTGATGGAGTGTGTTTCTTTGATTCATTGAATTTAATGGGATAATTCTATGTTTATAGAGTAAAGGACGGAGGTTTGTATCAGAAGTTTAACTTGTTCCTTTGTTGCTTCTCCAAAGTAATTGCAAACCAAGTGGATCAAATGATGTACTGGAGGGAGAATGGGCAGGTTTCATTTTATTAACTCAATTTGTTCAAAGGTCTACATGCAACACACCAAAAAAGTGGAATCTGACAGGTTTGCCAATTTTTTTTAATATTAATATGTATGAGCATTAAGTCTGAGTCATACCTGGATTTATAAGCTTAACCACAGACTTTATATGAATATAGAAGTTTTAGAAGTTTTCCTCATCAATTCTTCAATCTCCCACTTACTTCTCATTAAAAAGGGAGCAGACATGAACCACAGGTGATAGCAATCTGTAATTCTTCAATTTTGTCGCAGTTCTTGTTATAGATATTTCTCTCTTTGCTGCTGATGTTCTCCTTCACCTAGGCAATGTTATTCAGATATTATTGTTGTTTCTGACTTACACAACCTCTCTGTTTATACATTAACTGAACAAAATCCTCCCTCTTGCCACTCAATAATTCATCCCGACAAGCCTCTTTGCCTCCTCTAATCCCACCGACTAACAGCTTTGGGTATCTTGGGGTGATCATTTCTGCATCAATTAGTGCAACAGCCTCCTCTAATTATGTCACATATTAAATGAAGTCAGTGTTTCTACCTGTTCCTGAGCAAGCACGCCCTTATCCTTTCAATCTTGCCTGGCCATTATTAAAATTAATAATATGATTCCAGTGCCTCCTCCTTCCAATTACTGGTTGGAAATTTGGTCCCTCGTTTTCAAATTTTGATGGAATGGAAAATCTTAGATATGCAGTTCTAGATTTGATGAGGAGATCAAGAGGAATAGATAGATAGATAGATAGATAGATAGATAGATAGATAGATAGATAGATAGATAGATAGATAGATAGATAGATAGATAGATAGATAGATAGATAGATACTTTATTAATCCCAAGGGGAAATTCACATAATCCAGCAGCAGTATACTGATACAAAGAAACAATATTAAATTAAATAGTAATAAAAATGAAAAGAATTAAAATAAAATTAATGTTCGCATTTACTCCCCCGGGTGGAATTGAAGAGTCGCATAGTGTGGGGGAGGAACGATCTCTTTAGTCTGTCAGTGGAACAGGACAGTGACAAAAGTCTGTCACTGAAGCTACTCCTCTGTCTGGAGATGACACTGTTAAGTATCACTGGACATTCATTTTTTTGTCCTTTCAAGTCCTCGCTATCACTCCGCACTGCTGCTGTGGTTAAATATTGAGTATACGATCATCTGTAGCAGGGGTCCTCCATATTTGGTAATATGTGGCGAGACACATCAGCGTAGCTGTGAAATGGCACACTCACACCCTATATATCATTATTATGCCCTTAACATTTGTAGATAGACATTTGTTTACACTCACATCACTAGGCAACATGTTTTGGGATTGCTCTATGCTCAAAGCATTTTCGGCAAACATTTTTGTATATTTCTTAAATAGCCTTCGATCTGAATTCTGAATGTTCTGTCAGAAAAATGAGGTCTAATACTAGATGAGATAACATGGTGCTGTGAAAATGAATATCCTATACTACAGTACAATGTTCGCATGAGGACCGAATTTCCGTACCTCATTAGGAAACAATTGTTCAATTTCAGATTAATTCTACAAGGGTCTGTACAGAATTATTACAGGATTTGTCAAACATCCATTACTATAATTCTAAAGTAAGCACTTTGAGGAACCATTTACTGTATATTTTATCTGTTGTTCTATAGAACGCACCAGTTTACGCAGGGCTCTCTTATGTATCTCTTGTCATGACTTTGGGTGTTTAACATATTATGAGTGTTAAAAGGTACATTTTTATAATTTTTGGGTTTTTTTCAATGCCCAGAATTAAATTTTGATATCAGTTTAATGAATCTTATTTACTTTTTATGTTATGCATTATTTGGCGCTGTCACTGCTGCCATTTTGTTTTTTTACATATTTGTTTCTCCTATTGTTAGATCAGCACCCGAGGTATTAGGGGTGTTTCCTCAAACGTTGTCACCTCCTGAGTATGATGCGATAGGTTTAAAGGTCATCGTTTTTGAGCGACTGCCCATACAAAATCCTTTTTGTTGAGCAAATTTATTCTCTAAACTCCAACAAGGGTTGCGCAGGTTTGTGACTTACTGTTGTATTTCATGGGAAAGACTCACTTACAGTTTGCAATGTTTTGCGATGGATTACGGTAGTTCTTGAAGCAGTGGACAATGCTCTGCTATGACTGTCGGCTGTGATTCTCTAAGGGGTTGGCATTCCCCTCTGTTCTGTCAGCCACCATGGACTGAGTCTTAAAGTCACTAAGAAGTGCAAGATTGGGTCCCAAATTAAAAAGAAACACTGCTCTAAACTAATTACTCAGTAGTATTTTTTGGTGCTGACTCTCCACTTGCTATTTTACGACATTGTTTTCTGCCTCTCATTAATTTTCTGACACTTGTTTTTTTGATCTCTTGGTTTTTGACCCTTTTTTGCATTTGTCTTGGGCCTACTCAAAAATAATTTTACCAGTTCTGCTAGGATAACATCTCCGAATCACAAGATGGCTGAGTGATGAGTATTATTTATTTTATCCTGAATATGTTACTGTATTTGTTTTATATTTTTTGTTCTACTGGCTTGTTGATTTGTCAGGCATCATTTAAAATTATGTTGAAAACCATATGCTCATTACTCCTTGTTGCTGAATATGATGAGTTAATATTTGAATTAATTACAATATTGAAAATCTTTTTATTTCTTTATTTTTATTTTTGGTTCAGAATAAAGCAAAAAGACATTCGAATTTCCATATGCAAGAAAATATTTTTTGAATTAATGCTGAAAATGGGGCAGTTGTTGGCACATATAGCAAAAAGTGCAGGCACATTTACATTCAACAGTGTTTTAACACTTTTAAACATTTTCTCTGTTTGTCATTCAGTACATAAAACATTCAGTACATAAAACATTAAACCTTTACAATGGGCAAGTGTTTTTTCAACTGCCATGAGTAATATAATAATTTATGAAATAAGATCTTGTACACAATTCAAAAACCTAATCTGTACAGTTCATACTGGTTGCCACACTGGCAAAAGAATATTTTCAAAGCCATTCAAGTGAAAGTAGCAGTCATCATTTTACATATGTTCTTGAAGATTACAGAATGAAGCAAGAATTTGAATATTTGTTTAAATTAGTAGTCATAGTAAATCTTAAGTTGGAACGATAGCCTAAAGATTTTAAAATCGCATTGAAAAAGTACAAATATATAGTTTTAAATTGTGTATTCTGTGGGACTCAAAGCTTATCGAAATTCCAGTTAAAATGTTTCTTACCGAAATAAATATCCAAGGTACTTAAAAGGAAATATTTTCTTATTGTATTAGTTGCAACACATGTTGCAATGATACATAATACTGAGTTGTGTAAAAAACGTACCGTATGCTTGAGTGGACATGAGAAAAATGAAGTGAGGGCCACAGACAATTTTTTTTTTTCACGGCACAATTTAAAAAGACAAAGAAGGCAGAGCAAGAAATGTAAACATAACATAACTCCTGTTTCATTGATACACAGTTCTAATTTCATTTTTATTGTTATTTTTAATGCTCTAATGAAACAAAATGTACATACTCACCAGCACTAATGCGCTACTGTCACCACTGAAAAGTGTTTTGTGAGGCACTGGACTTTATAATAGTTTCATGAAGCTCTTTGCAATAGTCGTCACTATGAAAGGTGCTTATAAAATAAACTATTTTTGATTGTTTGACAGTTCTGAACAGCTATGGTAAACAATGTAACTATACTATCTGTTCAAATGTTCCACACCGTGTATTAGATCAGTATAAGAAGGAGTTCTTCCAAAGCTGTCTGAAACACATTGGAAAATCCTACCTGGTATCAATTCAGTTGTCCATTTTTATGAACCCTGTTTACCAGTAAGGTAGCAGGCACCTATCCCATGCCCAGCAGAAACCAATGGCAGTCAATCTTCGGACACACACTCAGACAAGAGGATTATTAAAGAGCTGCCATTTAACCTAACATAAAACACTTGAAGGAAGGTAGAAGGAGAAAACTACATTATTGAGGGAAGACACACTTGAATAGAGGTGAGATCATATAAACCCTACACTGAACTGGCTTCTGAGTACTGAGTGATGGAGGCCCATATACTGCATCTCCTTACTCCTACACTGCTGTGAACTAAAAAGATCACATTCTAAAAATATCTTAAAAAGTCCACAAAGTGAGCTAGTGATGTCCCACATTGAATGATTTGTGTCTTTCCAGTTCATCAACAGAACACAGCTGTGTCCCTGCTGACCCAAAAAAGAGAACACAGATTTTGGTTACTATTAACGCTCTTTTTATGGAACTTTAAATTGTAATACTAAACATTTGAAATAAAGTTTGCCCTTTAGCTTTTCCTTACCTGTTCTGCAAAAGACACAACAGCTTTACAGGATTTAAAAACTATGAAGGCAAACCAACCGATACTTGCACTTTCCCTTAGATGACCCATTGCCATTTTCTATACTACTGTATTTGCCTGTTATACTTTCCTTTTAACTGTCTTAAAGAAATATTATAATGAATCCATCCATCCATCCATCCATTATCCAACCCGCTATATCCTAACTACAGGGTCATGGGGGTCTGCTGGAGCCAATCCCAGCCAACACAGGGCACAAGGCAGGAAACAAACCCCAGGCAAGGCGCCAGCCCACTACAGTTATAATGAATCTCCATATTAAAAAAAAGCAAATAAGAAAAAGGGAAACAATATAATTTAACAGGTAGCTGTAAAATAATAGACCATCCATCCATTTTCCAACCCGCTGAATCCGAACACATGATCACGGGGGTCTGCCGGAGCCAATCCCACCCAACACAGGGCACAAGGCAGGAAAGAAACCCCGGGCAGGGCGCCAGCCCACCGCAGTTATAATGAATCTCCATATTAAAAAGAAGCAAATAAGAAAAAGGGAAACAATGTAATTTAACAGGCAGCTGTAAAATAATAGACATTTAAACCAATTCAAATCAAATAACTCAATAAGGACGTGGGGAGTTTTTCTAAATACAGACCCCAATACTCCATACTGTGTAACGTTAGTAAGAAATAAACTTAAAGTTCAACACCTTAATAGTGAGATTATCTAATGTCAACATGTGTTTATTTCCTGTATCATATCCAGAGTATAAAGACCTAAAATGATTACACGTTAATTCACCCTTTAGAACATAAGGGCAAACAATGAACGTGATCTGGGACCCTCAAAAGCTTTGTTATCTTGTATTTATGACTGTTCGTTACATAACAAATGTTTTCTGAAACCCTTCATATCTTGTAATCTCATTCAGAAATGAAAAAGTGAACCAATCCACTAATTATTTTCAACATCAGCACCACCAGTGGATTCTTGCAGATCGTCAATGATGCACATGGCCTCAGAAAGGCTGCCATGTCCAAATCTGTGCATGCAGTCATCAGATCACTGTTGCACCATGCATGCAGCTACATAGGATTTCCAGTAAGAGGGGGCAGTCTGCCTTGCTTGACAATAAAGCTGGTTTTCAGGCCTTTTCAGGCATACCTGGCATTACAGTTGCAGTGGATGGAATGCTTATCCCTATTCCTATTCCCAACCTTTTGAATCCCATCTACACGAGTTGAAAAGGGTTCTCATTGCTAAACGTTCCAAGTGAAATGCCTTCATCAAGAACTTTTTACAGACAGTGTGGCCAAGTGGCCTGAGATTACACATGATACTTCTATCTGGTATAGGGCATCCTCTTCATAAACACTTGCTAACTACATGGTTCAGTCCCCAAACAGTGGCTGAGGAGAGCTATAACACCACATACAGCACGCTCCAGGCATAAAAAGATTCAGTTCCAGTGCCCGAACAAGTCCTCATGGGGCTTTGATGTGCCTTGAAAGGCAACACTTCTTTATTTTTTGGCATCTTGTTCATATCTTGTTTAAACTACTCTTTTGTGAAGTGTTGCTACCTTTTTTTAATCGCTGCTCACCATTGTTCTTTTTTGCAAGGAAGTCACGTCATGTTTTGTGCCCATTTTTTGATGTTTATCTAATAAGAATAACTAAAGTTGGTCTTTATTTTGAGTGCTTTTGTGAGTTTTCCGTGATTTATTATTAGTTTTACTTGCACATCTGGTGTGACAGTATAAGATATATTTGACAATTGAAATGCGTGGGATGGATGTTCCTGCTGTCGACAGTCTGTAATTTTCCGATGTGGATGTTTTTGGGGAGCAAACAAAGATGTACTTTGAATATCTTTGTTAAATGTCAGATAATGAGGGGCTCGGGAAACACTCACAAAAATCACTTGTTCTTTACGTATGTCGTTCACTGTCTTGTTCATTATTCATGAAAATCAACCATTTTCAGGAAACACAATTACACAATTACACCTGCGTCCTCGGCTGCAGCCAAACAAACACATTGGGATATGCAGCAGAACACCAGATAGGATTTTGAGGAGACCATTCAGTCCATTCGCGTTGTCCCAATACCTTTTCCGGATACTTTTCATAACGTGCATCATTTAGCTTCTCCTCATTGACAAGCCGTCCACCATGTTCTTTACCTATGTCGTTTACTGTCTTGTTCATTATTTATGAAAATCAACCATTTTCAGGAAACACAATTACACAATTACACCTGCATCCTCGGCTGCAGCTAAACAAACATTGGGATATGCAGCAGAACACCAGATAGGATTTTGAGAAGACCATTCAGTCCATTCACGGTGTCCCAATACCTCATCCGGATACTTTTTATAACATGCATCATTTAGCTTCTCCTCATTGACAAGCCGCCCACCATTCCCTCACTTCATTTAAACATGTGCCACACTGATTCAAAGACAGTTATGTGAATCCTGAACTCATACCATCCTAATACTACACTGGACAACATTATAAAATACATAAAAAGGAAGTGTCATTGTAACAAGTGTGTGACACTTTTTGTGGAAATGCCTTCATATAGTTCCCTTAAGGAGAATTTGTCCACAAAATGCAAACAGTGCAATGCAGAGTGATGAGAGTTGGAATACAATGAGGTGGTGCCCTACTAAGTCCTCCTGAAAGACATGCTGGCAGTTTTATCGTTTTGACTCCTAAATGAATGAACTTTCTTCGGCCTAACATGTTGGATTTTAAGAGCTGAATATGCCATTATTTATTTCTCATTCTGTTATGATGTTGGCTGTGTGGTGCTTTGAGTCTAAAACAATGCACTCAAAGCTTTGTGGACATTATGAGATTTGTTGTTTTACATATTCTGAGCAAACAGATTTGAAGTGAAAAGGTTCACAAACTTTTTCAGTGTTTCTTTTCTGGGGAAAATTAATCTGTTCAAAAGGAATACATATAATCCAGCCCTCACTCACTGTTTTTCATTTTCTTACTTTCTCTGTGGCTTACATGCGTAAAATATTTTCCAAACCCATTCAACATAACAGTAATAAATCTTCTAATTCAGCATTTCCAAAAAAAAAAATTGGTCCCTTAAATGTGCAAACAAAATAATTGAAACCGTAATTCCGAGACTGGCGGTCAGTTTGCACATACTAAGTCACTGCGTCTGGTAACACAATACATTATGAAGTGAGTTGTGATCACTATTATGTCCACAATGGACCCAGGTAGGGCATCACTTAATGATATTTTGGCACTTTTAATAATATTGACTTACTAGGCACAGTGTGAAAGAGTCAGTTTGGTCAACCCTTCCTCGTGCATTTTGTAAAGCAGCTTAAACTCGGTTGGAAGTTGATGAGATTCTTGCCACTTTGTGGTGAATTTGGTCCCTTTCTTGTCGTAGTAGTGATATGGAAGTTCTTTTCCTGTGTTGGGATCCCAACCGAAGGGCCAAAATCCATAAAGGTGGATCTCTTCACACATTGCTGAAGCCAAAGTGTACATGAGAATGCCCGTGCTCAGACGTTTAGGAGCTAAATGCTTAGTCTTCCAGTACCTGTTAAAGGTATGACACAAAACAAGAAAAAACTGGTTATTAAAATATTTCAAACAATTTTCAATACAGTAAGCAGAAGACATGAAAAACCAAAACACATCTTTTATAATGTTTGTGATGTGGTCTACTGAATTGCACATACAATGTACATTGAGTAAATTATAAGGCCTGCCATGGCACATTTGTGTAACATATCACAGTTTTAGAGTTTTATTATTAGTCCAGGCATTTGGTTTTTCCCATGTGCTCAGAAATTGTTCAGTGAGGCTGAAAGAAAAGTGTGGGTAATCCATCGGCTAAGCGAAACACTTCTGCTAGAAAATTAGTATCTAAAATGCTGCAGAAGTCGTAGGGCCAGCACGGTGATCCAATTAGTAAAAAAGTCAATTACTTTACTTATAGAAGTTGCCATGCAATTCTCACGCAACACGTCAAATGTAATTTCCTGAGAATGACATTGCAACTTCCATGAGAAATTGGCTTGGTCACTGTGTGCCTGTGAAAAAGACAACAAACATTTGAACATTTGAAAACTTTCAACAAATTTCAGCCCAACAAAGCTCAACACTCCAGAGTTATAATGAGTTAATTTCTTTTATTTTTTTCCTGCCTTCTCTACGGCTGTTGAGCACATATTCTACATGGATTCCAGAGTTTCGAACCCTACAGAAAGTGAATTTCATATTGGTTTTTTAAAATTCACAACAGGTAATAAGCCAAAGTTTTATAACATCTTATTGGGATGCCATTTTGTTTATCTATGAGCGCCAGAGTTTTGTTGAGTTGGCATTTGTCATTGCCGCGGTGATCCAACCCAACAGAACCCAGGAGGGCCTAAAGCATGATGTTGTTTAGAGTGCCAGCATAAAGGTTGGTCAAAGGTTTCCTAAGCATCTGATACTAGGAAAATCTATTTCATTTCACAGATATTTTCTCTGATGGACTTCTGGTTTCGCAAACAAAATATTTTTTCTGGCATTAGGATTTGGGTTAGCATACCAATTTTTTTAAAGTCCTACTCCCTCCTGCTCTGCTCTACTTGGTAAACTATTCCATGTGTCTATGGTTCTCTGTGTGAAGAAAAACTTTCTGAAGTTTGTGTGGAAATTTACCCTTAACAAGTTTCAATGCCCCCTTGTTCATGTTGAACTCATTTTTAATAACAGCCTGGATCCACTGTACCAATTAATGTTCAAAATTTTAAAAATGTCAATCATGTTATCTCTTAATCTCTGTTTGCTTAAACTGAAAAGGCTGAGCTCTTTTAACTGTTCATCATAACGCATCCCCTGCAGTCCTGGAATCAGCCTAGTCACGCCTCTGAACTTTCTCTAGCACTGCTATCTCTTATTTGTAGTTTGGAGACCAAAATTGCATGCAGTCCTCCAGGTGAGACCTCACCAGTGTGTTATAAAGCGTCAGCATAACCTCCTTGGGCTTGTACTCCACATATCAAGGCACTATATAACCTGACATTCTGTTAGCCTTCTTAATGGCTTCTGAACAGTGTCTGGCAGTTGACAGCAATGAGTTCTCTATGGCTCCTAAATCCTTTCACATAAGGTGTACTTTCAATTTTCAGACTTCCCTTTGTGTATTCAAACCTAACATTTTTACTTCCTACATGCAATACTTTACATGTACTTACAGTAAATTTAATCAGCCACAAATATGCCCAAGCCTGTATGCTATTCATGTCCCACTGTAATGAATCAATGAATTCTAGGTTATCTACCATTGCACTTAGTTTGATATCATCTGCAAATGTAACCAGCTTGTTATTAATATTCATTTTCAGATCCTTCTGTATATTAAAACGGAAGATCCCTGAGGGACATGAATTGTAAAATCTCCAATTTCTAACAAGGTTCCTCACACCATAACCCTCTACTTCCTGTGTTTTAGCCAGTTTTCATCCACCTACACACTATGCCCTGAATTTCCACTTCTTTTAATTTGATTCCCAACTTGTCACATGAGACCTTATCAAATGCCTTCCGAAAATCAATATAAATAATATCATCTGACCCTCTCTGATCATATGCTTTTGTTGCTTTCTCACATATTTCCAACATATTGTCGAACCACAACCTTTCTTGACTGAACGCATGCTAACGTTTCTCTAACGCTCTTGTTCTTGTTACGTGTTTCTCAATGTTTTCACTAATCGTTCCTCCCATTAATTTATCTGTGATGCATGTCAAGCTTACTGGCCTACAGTTACCTGGATCTGCTTAATCAGCCATTTTATACAACAGAAAAATATCTGCTAGCCTCCAGTCTTTAAGAATTTCCCCAGTGTACAGATTTTCAATAAGTATGCGCCAAGATATATAATGTGTACTCACTAACTACCTTGGGCACTCAAGGATAACTATTATCTGGCCTTGGTGATTCGTTAAATTTAGCCTATTTAATCTAAGTAGTACTTCTCTCTCTACAAGTCACTAAGTATCTCCTCAGGAGTTCCTTTCACTTTGCGTTTCTTCCAACATTTTTACAACACACGCCGCTGGCCATGCACTCACCTTTTGCACACCTATTGTCTTTTTACATCCAAAATTACTTTGGTCTTTCATGCATTTAACCTTGTGGCATGTTCTTTCCAAACCACATTTCATTTTAGCATCCCTTATCCTTTAACTTACCCTTGACATGTGTTAAATTTGATATTGGCTCATTGGTCAAAAGTAGTCTTTTAAACTGATGCACTCAGAATATTTTTCTTTCAATTTGAATAAAAAAGTTCTGAACATGTAGGAGTGAACAAACACATGGTGGTATACCATAACTAGAACTGTTATTCAGCATGCGTGAACCGATGGATTATAACTGTAGCAGAATCACAGAGTGGGCAGATTTAGAGATTTCTGGCTTTATCATATTTAGTATGTGCTACAGTATATAACACTATATGATTTAGGTACATTACAAACAAATGAAAAACATAACAAAATTATGAATGTTATGCAGGTTTTTAAGAGGAAAGCTAAATCGTATCAAGTCAACCCAGTAAAAACTTTGCAAATCAAGGTGCTAACACATCTTTGGATGACTTTTTTCTTTGAATCCTCTTAACTCTTGAAGTGTTTAATACTTTTCTTGGCATGCAAGGCTGAATTTCAGTATTGACGAGAGTATCAAATGACATCTTGTTTGTGCTTCTATTGCCCATTCTCTGATTTGTATGATCGCTCTTTTTCCAGCTAAAGAAAGATCAATTTCCAAAATACAGCTTAGTGCCTTACATATACTAAGCTTTGGATTGGTTACAACAACATCTTGCTTGGCGCTTTGCTTTAATAGGATTTTGTTGGATTATTTAAAGGTCTCTCTCTCTCTGGCTTAACTAGTCTTTTGAACGAATGTGTATTTGTTCTTGACTTGCACCATCATCAAGCTGTCATCAGTGTTACTCAATCAGTCTCTGCACGCACTTCATGTTCAACAATCATTGGGTTATTAGAGTATATAGATTATTCATTTTAAATCTGAAATCTGACTAAAAAGGTATCTACAGCAAAAAATATAATTTATTGATGATTTTTCTGAGCAAGAGTATGGTGAAAGATTGACAAAAAAATTCATTTACACTGGTTAAAACTACACCTTGGAAATTCATTGCTTATTATAATGGTTTAGTTTGCTCAATGTGCTAGATTATCAATTACGGTAGATATAAAACATATTTATGATATTTAAAGGCCCTGTTAGAGTCTAAGACTGGTTAGACTGAGTTGCTTCGATATCAGACTATGATATGCAGTATGTTGTGGCTGCAGGATAATGATTACGTAAAAGAAGTCTGTGACTGGAAATCGCTGAAACAATCATGTAAACTAACACCTGTTTGACTTTGTCAGATCGAGTCGTAGAGGTGGCACGAGTCCACCCATACGCCGTAAGACAGCATCAGTTTGATTTTGTCTTTAGTTGTAAGAGTGGGCTCCTGTGTATGTGAGAGCTGACAATAAATGTGAGCTTGTGCGGAAATACAATGCATATAATGCAACTATGAAGAATAAAGAATGCGGATGATTTTTCATAGAGCACTGGCACAGTCTAGCAGCACTTCATTAGCTGATCAAAAAAAGGGACGAGGTTTGTAATATTTGGAAATGTGAAACTGTGCTGGAAAGTCCTGACAGAGTCATCTAATCTGTCATTCCCTGCGGCTGCTGGTCATGTAATCTGACATTCTCAGACGACAGGATCAACAAAGCAGGCATCAAGTTTGACATTAAACCAAACGCCGATTTTAAATTTCAGATTTGTTTTTCAAATACCTGAAATACCTTTCAAGATATCTTCAAACACTTTTCTGTTCATTAGAGATATCTTAAATGTGGTATATCTTGAGCAATTTTACTTTGACTTTTTTAACTGAAAAAATCTGAGTGAAATCTCTAATGATATTAGTATTACTCCCTGCCTGTTTTAATAAGCCTTAACATTTATTTGATGTATCGTAAAATAAAGAGGAAGTCAATCTGGCATATTTTCAAATGGTAAGAACGTATTGCAAAAAATATCAAGACACTATTATTTGTATTTTAGATATTTCAAATAATTCCTGTCTTCTTAAAGTGCATTTAAAGTGTCTTTCAATACAATTTGAGATATGTCCAATAGAGAAGGAACCCACCCCAAGATATCTGAAGATTAATTTTATATATCTAAGAGGTGAGTCAAGTTTAAGATTTCACAACTGCATTTAAAGAGATCTTAATTACATTTTAAGAATCTTGAGATTCAAAATTCAAGATTTTAAAAATTCTCAAAATATATTTGAGATCTAAAAATGCATGGGTTGTTTTTAAATATCTCAGAAAGTATTTCATATATCTAAAAATGTATCTGATATATCTCAAAATAGAAAAGAAGGCATTTTAAGACCGCATGGAAAGTCATGTATGAGATACGTATGTTCATTTTTTATGTTTCTGTTTAGCTAAATTATGATACCAGGATGCTGACCCAGTAGACTGACATGCCACATATGCAGCAAATTATGATTAGTTCTTGCTGGACTTTGAAAGGCAACCACCATAACACTGTGAGAACCTCATTATTAATAGGAAACTCATACTGTTAAACTTTTTTAAAAGGTACATTTTTTTACTCCGTTCTGAATGAATAAATAGTGGAAGATTATGAATATTTGACACCCACTGTTCGGATCACTAACGCTCTGGTTAAGCCACTGAATCACTACTAACATTTTTTTTAGTGACCCTAAACCTAGCGCTAACCTGGGGCCTCATGTATAAACGATGCGTACGAACAGAAATGTTGCGTAAGAACTTTCCCACATTCAAATCACGATGTATAAACACAATGTATAAAACCTACACTTGGTGTAAAGCCACATGCTTTTCCACGGTACCTCATACCTTGTCGTATGCAAGTTCTCCGCTCGGTTTTGCAGACTGCCGACACCCAGCGTCAAAGCAGTGCTACTGTTCCTGTGTGGTTACTCTTTTATTTTATTTTAACTAACCGCATATTGTTTATTAGTGTAATGCATCTGATTGTAATTAACTTGTAACAATATAATGGTCCAGGGAATAGCCATAGTATTCCAAATACCATAACTGGTTTAGCGTTGTTACTCTCACTGCACCATCTTCCTTTTCTTCTTTCAGCTGCTCCCGTTAGGAGTTGCCACAGCGGATCATCTTTTTCCATGTTACTCTCACTGCACCACTCGGAGTATTTATATCACTGTATCTGAGTTGGGAATCATAGCAGCAGCTGATCGGAAAGAGAATTATCGGTATACAGCATCAGGCACACGCTACCTCAGCCATGGCAAAACGTTTCATAGCCTTTCCTGTATGGACCTCGCGGTTCAGAAACAGTTTCATCCCATGAACTTTAAACGCACTTAATCAATTGCTCCTTGTAGAACTGTTTGTACTTATAAGTACAATCACCCCACTGTAACCTTGTACTACAGTTATAATATTGCACAACCTGCGCCACTTTATAAAGCGCGTATTTACATATGATGATGATATCATTTTTAAGATGAAATGCAGCAAAATATGTTTATTATATTATATAGATAAAACTTTAACTTCATTTTAATAATCTATATTCTTCACTGGGACTGGCGTGAAGGATAGAATAATTAAACATATACTATGAAGATATTTCAATATTCCTCAAATGTTTTGAAGAATCGGCGCTCTAACCTTACAGATGGCTTAACGTCTATTACAGAGCTGATTGTGTGGCGATCAGTTACTTGGAGAAAGAAGAGCAAGGACTGTAGAGGCAGCCACGCCAACATATATTGAATATAAAACAGAAAGAGAAAATAACGACACAGTTAAAAACGCAGCGGCAAATTTCGACAAAAGTTAAACACTTGTGTCATGAGCACAAGACAGCTATGCAGTGTCTGCAACGGACATGGCCATCCACTGTGCATAAAATACCATACTGACATTGGCGGGCGAAGGGGCCACTGATTCTTTCTCTGCCCGGGGCCGCCACAAGCCTAGAGCCGCCCATGAGTACTGCTGCAATAAATAATTTCATTGAAGGTCGCGCAAAATCACTGCGCCTTGAAACCCATGTTTAATAACGTGCTTTAACTCCTATCATCATGAAAATGACATCACGTATACATCTCAGTATTTTAGTTATTCAGAGAGCTGTAATACCACTAATGTAATGGATTCTGTGTCCAGTCGGATGAAGAGAGCCGGTTTAAGAAGCAAGTAGTGATTCACATACAAAGAGCACATGGAAGATCACATACAAAACAAAGCATTTAACTTGCTACTTTAATTACGATATGATTTTAGAAACTGGTTAATTAAACGATTTTAAGATGAAGTTTATGATGTTCTACTTTAAAGACAAAATAAACTACATGATCAAAGTGGAAATTTCGAGATTGAAGTTGACATTTCGTGCTTTTTCTCCACTGTGTGCCTTTTTTTTTACCTGTACCCTAATAAGCTTTCATATGGCACTCAGACGGTGGGCTACGACTCGCCTTTTCATGGTGACTTTGATATCTGACAACTTCTTTTTTTATTTCCGGCACTGTGCGACTTTGTGAACATGAGCTTTCAAGTTACTCCAACACGCTATGTCACTCGATCAACTTCCTTTTGTTGATCGTACCCCAGTTTTAATAAACAAATAGTATGTTTTTTTCTTTGCCTCCACTTGGTATTCGCTGAAATTCTTATATTTTCCCCGTGCTTTTCCTATTGTCTTTTCACAGAAGGCTGAGCTTAAGGGCAATTTATATTGATTTGCATATTCAAAGAGGTGTAATTCTAGGAGGAGTTGGGGCGGGACAGAAGGCGCGTGCACAAGCGTTACTTTTCACGCCGACCAGGATTTATGGAGTAGAAGAACGTGGAAGTTGGAGTACGCACTGATTCCTGCATCTGGATTTTTCTGTGTGTAAGCACATTTCAGCTTTTGTGCTTACGTCATTATAGTGTGAATTCTATGTACGACGTTATACATGAGGCCCCCGGTGTCTTTACACCCCAACATCATGTATATAGCATATTATTAAACAGAGGCAAAGCTCAAAGTGCTTCAGAAATAACAACAGACACATTTCAACAGAAAGATAAAGGCCTCTCATGGTTAGAGCAGCCAAAGTCAATGTATGGTAGCCAGTGTGGGGTTGTGGTTTAGGCTTTGGATTGTACACACTGAGGTTGTGAGTTCAAATCTGCTGTGACTGTGTGACCATGAGAAACTCACTTCACCTGGCTGTGCCCCAATTGGAAAAATAAAATAAAATTAAAGAATTACATGTCAAATGATGTAAGTCACCTTGTGTAAAGGTGTCAGCCACATAAGTAAATGTAATGTCTGGTATGGTCAATTGACCAGGAAGAAGAGGAAAATAAAAATATCAGCTATTATTGATTGTTGAGGAAAAAAAAACTCGAGGGTCCCCAAAACTAAAAGACCACCCAGAACCCCATAGGGCATCCCATAGTATTTAAATTATTTAAATTAACTTATTCATTAATGTCTTGATATGATATAAAATCCTTGAATTTATAATGCAGTGGGTATCAACCTTAGTTGTAGCATCCTTTAACGTTTCACCACAAAAATCAGCTGCAGAGTATTTTGCCCAGTTGGCAGTTCAACAATACTATTCTAATATATGTGTTTTGACCATAAAAGTCGAAGGATGCCTTGCCATTTTGTTTCACTATCAGAATGCTAAGAAAAACATTATGTGACAATCTAAGGTTATGATTCAGTGTGGAAGAGGACAGGCATGTGCAAAATTCTTGACAGCCTAATAGACAATTATACATATTTTAGAATTGTGATGATACTGTTGTAGTCCAAACGTGTTCCGATTTTCTCTTTTTTGGTCACAATTGTTTTTTGAACAATTAGATAGATCAGTGATTTCATTGCACAAATAAACTATGAGAGACATTCAAAAAGTTTCTGCACTTTTATATTTTCATTGGAAACAGTGATAGCGGGTGGTGTAGTAATTGGGCATTAAAAAGTTGGTATGACGCTGGGAAAATTGCATTGCAAATGAAGGTGACTATGTAGAAAAGTGATGTAATTTGTTTTTGAAATTCTTAAGAAATAGAGGTAAAGAAAAGTGTGGAAACTTTTTGAATGTCCCTCATAATTACCAAAATACTATGGCACACCAAAAATATGTTACATTTTTTGCAGATCTGACAACAAAATAGGTAAAATTTGGATTGATTTACAGAAAAAAAAATAATAGTAATTACCTACCCTATTTGCTCCAAAGTGGCTTTTTAAAAATCTTTTTCAAACTATGTATTTATAATACTTTGTAAAAAAAAAATAATACTCAAAATTATCAGGTTCCTTTACTTGTATTATAAGCAGGTGGCACAGTGGTAGCGCTGCTTCTTTGCAGTAAGGTGATTACGGGTTTGCGTTCCAGGTCCTCCCTACGTGCTTTTTGCAAAACACATTGAGTAGTGACAAAACACTGTAAAGAATTATTATTATTATTATAATATGTGTGATGTGTATGTGTGATCATATTCAGCTACGGCATAGTGAGGGATAAATAGGAACACTAGATGTGTTCAAGAATAAGACATGTTCATTGGAGCAAGGCATAGTGCGCATGTAGCATAAACATAATGTGTATATTATTGAAGAAAATTTTCATATAAATTGATTATACAAAATATGTTTTAGTATTCAAATTTGAGACAAGTTGAGACATATAAACTGGCTTTAAGTGCATTTAATCATACATTTATTGCTTTATATTTCACATGTATATTATTAAAATGATATATAAATCATGTAAAATGGTATAAAAATTGCATTGTAGACTTCTTTTGTGTTTTATTTCTTTAGAGGACGTCTTTAATTCATTTGTTTTAAAAACGCTTGCTGCACAACTGTGAACCTGGTGTGCTATGGCACACCACTTGAAAATCACTGCGATAGATAGATAGTAACTCATTTGTTTCAATGGAAAAGTTAGCTGTTACAGGCTGCTCGAAAGGTACAATTGAATTTCTAGATCTGTTTGAGATATCTCAACTCAAACTGAACTGTATCAATAAATTTCTTTGATAAGTGTGCCAAATCTCAACAAAATCAGCCCACTGGGAGCTAAGTTGTTCCATGCAGATAAGCAGACAGATAGACATAGCTGGTGCATTACATGCAAACTCACCTAAATAAAGAACAACAACATCCCTTACAAACACCATGAATAATTACAACAAGAACAGGCCATTCAGCACAACATGGCTTGTCTATCTTTATTCATCAAACTCTTCATGGAAAAATCAAGTTGAGTCACGAGGGTGCTCAAAGTACTACTGTCAGCTTCACTACTTGGTAACTTATTCCATGTACAGTATCTATGATTTAATGATTCATATATCTTCAGATATTTTTCTTTAAATACCAATTTTTCCAACAAGACATACCGTCTATTTTAAAATATCCAACAATTTACTAGAACTACTCTGATTGTAAAGCTTCTGTGTGATATCATGAAAGCCATCTAAGAATCTAGGTGGATTTCAAGAGCTGTGGTGATGTATTAGGGAGGTGGGATTATCAGGGAAGTGTGTGAGGATAGTTAAGGATATGTTTGAGGGTGCCAACACACAAGAGAGATGTACATGAAAGATGGGTTTGCAGTTAAGGTTGGATTATATCAAGGATCATCACTGATCCCTTATCTTTTAATTCTAGTTATGGATGTTACTACCAGGAGAAGAGTACATTTAGCCCCATGATGTTTACTATTTGTGGATGACATTGTGCAGAGTGGCACCATTAAGAATATTGTGAAAAGGAAACTGAAGCAGTGGAGAAGAGCTATTAAGAACAGGGCCCTCAGGATTAGTAGGAAAAAAAAGTAAAACAATTAAGGGACAAGAACACGATGAGAACTTAGCCTCTAGTAAGAAAGACATACAAGGGTGGAAAACTTCACAAATCTTGCATAAAACAACAGAAAATGTAGAGCTACATGTAGAAATAAACCACATAATTCATTCAGGTTGGAAAAATCGGAAATTGGGTTAAGCGTAGGGTTAGGGTTGTGAACTAACAAGACTTGATAAGATCAGGAATGAGAAAATCAGAGGTACAGTTACAGTTGGGGTAATGTAAAAAAAAATACAGGAAAGAAGGTTAAAGTGGTATGTGCATGTCATGAGAAGAAAGGTAAGCAGTGTGGGGAGAAGAATCATGGATATGGAGGTGTGCGAAAGGAGGAGAACAGGACGACCAAAGAGAAAGTGAATTTTGTGAAGGTAGACCTAAGGGCTATCAGGCCAAGAAATACAGAACAAATGAGAGTGGAGGAGGCTGGTCCAATATAGTGACTCCACATGAAAGTGGGAAAAGCTTTAGAAGAAGAAGAAATAAAAGAAGAAATAAGTCTCATTGAAGAATTGGAGATGTTACAGAAAACAATTTGAGGATATAATTTAAAGTTAAAATGCATTGTAAGGTCCAGAATCCTGGAAAACTGCTACACTTGTGCTATGTTAACCTAAAGGATTGGCATCATGAGATCACAATCTAGCTAACCAGAAAAATAAAAACAATATGAATGCACCTTGTACATGACTTTCCTATAAATCTTGAAATGGCATTTTGGCCATTTAGTTTAGAAATGGTGAAACAACATGAGATTCCTGCTGATCACAAGTTTGTCACACTAGTAGAAACACAGTTTTTGAGACCTCTCAAGAACTCATCACAATTTATAGTTAACATTTGTTGTAATGTCCAAAATTCTGGGGAGGAAACTTGCCACGAATGTGGGATTTTAATCTGATGGGTCAGCACAATGTAGCTAAACAGAAAAACTTTTACAAATAAAACTCTTGTACGTGACTTCCCTGAATCAAGCTGTTATTTGCAAATGTCACAGCATTTCCCTATACATAGTTGTAGTATGTACATCAAAATCTAATGAAATAGTTTTGCAGAAAATCAAAGATTTCTAATCTTTTTAAGCAATAGTAACTGTGCCAAGTTTCATTTATATTAAGGTATTTATTTTTCAGATTTTGTGCCCAAAGATTCCTATCGTGACATTCGGACACACATATATAGATAGACATCACAATACACATTCTTAAATCATTTTAAGAGATGGCCAAAGTTTGTCACATTACTTCATTATGCAGTACGTATGTGATATGTTTAGACAAAGAAAAGAATCATTTTCTTTCATGGTTGCTAAGCAATTTACTTTTACCTCTTAAGGGTTTGAGTTTAGCTAGTTGCTGATGTGCACTCCATGAAGATGTGACTTGCACAGACTCTTTAATGGCAATAAGCATGTTAACAAAATGGACAGATAATAAAGTTTTTACAGCTCAGGACTCTAGAAAATAGAAAAATAAATGCAAACTTTTACCAGGTAAAAGTTCGACTTAGTGTTGAATAGGAGAAGATTATGCAGGATAGTAGTTTGCTGGGTCTCTGCCATTAGCCCAACCTTTTGCTGCTCTTTGATGTGAGTATTATTATGCCCCAGCTCAAGTCTCCTTTCTATTTAATATAATCTTTTTCTATGTGTCTATTTCTCATTTAGAAATTCTTACTTTGTTTTTTGTCCTTGTTTTTATGTTTTTAGGATTATTGTTGGAATTATTGTTTTATTGTATAGATGGATTATTTTATTGTATTTTTGCATTATATTTATTCTGTAGTAATTTATTATGTGCCTTGACTGATGAACCTTAGGAGGTGGGTCCCCTTGACACCACAGCTGAGGGTTGGTGTCCCCTTTTTCTTCTTTTTTGATTTTTTTTTTTTTAGTTTTTGAATGTTTTTTAGCCTTTTTACTCATTCTTAGTCTGTGTAGGCTGAGGTTTGCTTCTGAGTTTAAGGGAAAAGCTAAGGCTAGATTTTGAAAGTGAGACTTTGCTCACCTTTTTGAAACAATAAAACCCTGGAGAAGTTAAGACCTTAATTGATAAAACAAAATAACATAGTCATGGTAAGAGAGCTAGCCAAAATCAAAATTAAAAAGCCTTCAGAATAAATCATCAAAACCAAAACATTAAACTACAATTCTCTTAACAATCCCGTCATATCTCTTAACACTAGCTTCAGTAATTGCTCCTAACTTGCCCTAATATTTACCACTTGTTCTTTTTTTCTCTAAGAATCTACCGAGTGCTGCCATCCACCTGAATGAAAGGATAAGAGTCAGTGTGTCTGTCCAGTTGCTACGTCTCTGTCATTCCAAAGCATGGCACATCACAAATATTTTTTTGCATTTGTCATTCCAACAGAAGGTACATCCCAAACATTAACCACTGCTTTTACAAATCCTACACCAAACGACATGTAACAGAGACATACGCATTGCATTGTGCACTGCAAACGCTAATGTTGAGGTCTACATGGATTACGTCTTAGATGGGCAGCACAGCTAGTCCAAAATAGCATAATGTGTCATTGTGACCAGCAACAGGTATAACAACAGTAAACAAAATGGAACTGGTCACCATACCAAACAAAATGACTTCTTCAGAATAAACAAAATAAACACACATTAGAAATAAACATGTAGAAATTCTGAAAATAACATTCATTGAACCACATTGAAGTCCAAAACATAACAGTGACTTTGGTATAATTAGTGCTGAAAGTAACAGATACAAAGTGGAAACATCAAGGGAAAATAGCAGGCAGAGGAAGCTGAGGAGCAACTAAAGCAAATCTTGACTCCTTTATCAAGTACTAGTCAGATGAAGACATGTAGTTGCGTACGTTTAAAAATATTTGATATTGCTTGCCTATGCATATCTTGACCGCCTTTCACCTGTGTCTGAACCTCTCTTGACCAGAGCTCCCATGAAGCCAGCTTCTCAGACTCTGTCATTTCAAGGCCCCTTGCTCGCCTTCTGTCTATTTTTACTCTTACTGTCTTTGAAGGCAACTCTCAGCATGCCCCCTACCCTTTTACTCCTCCACATGCGTCTCACACATGCAGTTCCTCTCTCGATTGCGTTACTAAAGCCAAACTAACCTATCAAATTGCTTGGAGGAACCGGGCATAGACACAGACCTTCGTGTTTTAATATATAGTTGATTTAAAAAAACAGCTCCTTACCTGTTAATATGCTGCATTATATTTCCAGGCCAAGCCAACTGCACTTTTAATTGTCCTTTGTGCTCCACAAAAAAATCAACCAGGGTTCTGGTGACGGTCGCTGATGTGTGGAAAAAAAAAGCTGGGATCCAAAGAATGGCACCATCCAATTTTTTCAGACTAAGAAAAAAGTTATTACGGTCCTGGATTGTGAGAAGATTGTTGTAGTACTTTTCAAGAATACTGGGGTTAAAAGTCGTGAGGTTGGTCTTTCTTCCAACATCTTTTTGGAAAATCTCGGTGGGTGCAAAATTGCAACGGAAAATAAAATCAGACTTGTCTATTTCTGGTCCACACTGGCTACCTGTAAGTATGCCACTGTTCCCTACTACTGCACAGACATTGTAATGCTTATTTAATACAGGTGATGCATCGGGAAGAAGTGATTTGAAATTATTGCTAATGGAAAACACATATTTATGGCTGGAATAATCATAATGCATCAGCTGGCCAACTCGGACACCACTCTTGGTCAAGGTGAAGTTTTTTGCTACATCGATGTAGCGTAGAATTTCTTTCCTAAAGAGAAGATCACACATAAATAATGCATTAACATTAAGTCAGGACATTTATTCTAATGTGCACAATAAATTCAATTTATCAGGGCATTCTCTGCACAATAAATTCAATTTATCAGGGCATTTCACCAGATGCTGAGGCTTTGTCAGTTAACGTAGTACAGAATAATGGCTGGAGTTCTACATTGATGTTAACAAGTCACATACACTTTAAAGCCAGTGAAGTGCTGTTGGGGTCAGGGGCCTATCCAAGTTACATTGTGGGCTAAGAAGGAGCCAACTCTACTCTGGCTCCTGGAACTTATATTGAATAAAAGAAACATTTCTAATAATTACATTCATCTGCAAACTGAGTATAATACAAAAGCAGTAAAAATTCTAAAATGTATACCAAAAGATTGAGGAAAATCACATTTCTTTGCGGTTTAACAGAAACATTTCCATTTAACTGTTTGTTAACATCACACCAAATGTCTTATAAATCTTAACAAAATCCCTTCCTTTACACATTTACTTTTTCTTTGGATTTTATCCCATTAATACTGGTATTACTGTTTCCAGCAGCACTGCTATACTAAATAACGTAGCCATCCATGCATGTAGCAGCTTTGATATTAGTTCTATGTATTTCTCTCTGGCTTTCATACTGTATTACTTTATACCTTTCACTTTATCGGTTTCTATCAAGCGCTTCTTGTAAAAAGTATATTTGGTACAAGAGCCATTTAATTTCAATAAGATATTGCTAACTGCCTAAAACTCTGCCATTGCTAAGATGGAAACATCAAAATATGCAGTCTGCCCTGTTAGACTGCAGCAGTAGAGATGAAATGGCTGACCACAATGCATAGCATTTGGAAAATGTCAGCACACCCTGAAACAGTGTTCTACCTTTTAACATAGTAAGGGATATAACCATTATATAAATAGTTAATGTGTAATAATCCAAAAAAAATACAGGAAAAGAAAGAACACCTCTAATTTAATCCCCTCCTAAACTGGTTACAGTGTGTCTAAGGGGATCACATAATTTGAAAACCATTTCAAAGCAGCTTGAAGGGCCCAGCTTCACCTAAAGATGAGAAACTTGGTCTAGTTTAATCCAGACTGTACAGGTGAGTGATAAGGCAGCATGCCAAGATCAATAGAGCTTTTCGAGGCCCTACGGTGAATGATTATTGATGCCAATGTGTCACCAACGATTTTTAACCAACTGCAATGGAATTTAAAGTCAGGGTATCTACTGATGGAGAAAAATCTACCAAGAGCAGGCATCCCCATCAAAGTCAGCCCATGTGCTGACCAAATTATTTATAATGCAATTTCCGGGAACTCCAGAGTCATATCAGAGGATCCAAAGGATCCAATTAATGTCAGCAGCTGGAAAGATTGAACACACTTTGTGTACATAAAAGGTTAGAAAGGACGGAGTCTTTGCTGTCAAAAAAGGACATAAATGTGCGACTAAGGCTTGCTAGAAATCTGGGGTAGAAGTAAACTTCTGGGACAATATCAGCTGGATAGGCGAGGCAACGTTGTAGATGTTATGGCGTAATGCCAAATGTAATGCTTGGCAAATATGAAAAGCTGCCTTTCTGTAGACAAGAGCATTAAGACCATTATGATTTCGGGTGCCTTGCTTCTTCAGGGTTTGAGCATTATTGAGTGAAAAAGCTGAAAAGCTTAATAAACTTAATAAACCAACATATATATATAAATATATATATACCCATATCTATCTACAGTATATATCACTTCTTAAGTGAATTATCTAAAAAATACACACGTGAAACAATTAAATCAATAAAAACACTAAAAAATAAGGGGTAATGGGAATCAGAGCAGCATTCTGTTCATATACACCACACCACTTACTGTATCTCTACACTGTGATTGATAACACGATAAATCCATTTTTTATATGTTATTGGTTGGTATGTTGAACGACCCATGTTGTTTTTTGGGCTAGTACTATAATATAATATTTTTGATTGTCCAAGTAGTACTTTAACATGTGCAAGTGAGCCATAAGTTCTGCAAGGTACCATAAAATACTCAGGCAGCACTTGAGGGATCCTGCTTAAAAGCAACAAAGAACATAAAATGGATTTTGCTATAAGACAATGATACAAAACACTTGTCCAAGTCTACAACAAAAAACCTAACAACAACAAAGGCAGATTTAAAATTCAGATCTAAATCAATTAAAATGCTGTGGAAGGCATATAAGTAGGCTATACATGCAAGAAAGGCAACACAAATGTTATAATTAAAAAATTCTGCCTGAAAGAATGGGCTAAGATACCACTAAGTAAAAATATCTGACAGGGCAACTGACAAGAAAGGCCAAATCTTGACCTGTAGCACGTGTTTCAAAACTGTCCCTAAACTTGTTAACCTGATTATGTTGACCACATTTGTATGTTGCTTTTGTAAAAGCATCTAATCAGTAAATCAATGTAAAGGTAATTCTAATTAATGTAATTTCTGCCAAAATAGTGGACACCACACAGTACCGAATCCGAGTTACATTTCTGTTGACTGAAATAGCTTCTAGTGATATTAGTCTGATGAAGTCACCTTTGGTATCATTGCACAAAGAATCACATTTTCTTATTTTCATATATGTTATAAGGCTAAACACTTCTCAGGGACATGTGCTTACTTTTTCTCAGGGCAGTAACTGCTAATTATTTGCAGTTTCTTAGGTATCTATCTATCTATCTATCTATCTATCTATTGCATAGTGCCTGTTCTCTAGCTATCTATCTATCTATGACACCTGTTTATTTGTCTAAGGCTACTTTGTTTTAATGATTTTCTATTTTGAATGGGAAACGTTTTGATTTTGGAATCCAGAATACTATAAATATTACTTCAACTGACTATACCTCAGCCTCTAATGTGTATTATTTATTACACCAGACAATAATCAGCAAAGGTACACAATTTCATTTTAATAATAATAATGATGATGAATTGTTATTATTAAACATGCAGGTAGGCTGCTTATTTACGCATGCATTATAGCTTTGAATTAATTAGGATATTTTAAGAGAACTAATTATTTGAAAATGTGACATTTCCTTTTACAAACTAGCATTAACTGAAACATTTTCTGCAAATTCCTAAACCATTATTTTTCTGTATCTAAATTGGCCTCACCTTTGCTGTAAGAAAGCTGTCCTGTTGAATTGCCATTTGGATGGCTTCTCTTGCAGTTCTTCATTTAAAGCATTTGTAAGTGGAATAAAAGATGGATCTAGAAACTTCATTGCAAACTGTGACCTATAAAAAGACCATTTCTTTTCAATTAGAAAGCAGTCAGTAAGCTGCAGTGCTGAAAGACAGCTGCTAAGAGTGGCTTTAATCAATGACCCCAGCCTAACACAATCAATTCAGAAGCTAATTAATTAGTTGCATGTCTGATTTTCATTTGTTTGACTACAGTTTCTTCTCCCCTTGAAGTTTCCATTCCCATTTTGTTTTGTTTTTAATGAAATTAGCTTACCATTATCCCAAACACAAATCTAAAATGGTGTCTAAGTGTTTGTCTAAACATTGTTTTCATAGTTCTATACATTCTGTAAATATCTTCTACATTAATATTCTTTCTACATGATAAGAAGTGAAAAATCATATAAAACATTTACAGTTTTTTGTTAAAATTAAAAGAAATCTTAAAAAGTTAGAAATAATTTATTCAGTGCCACATTTTATACCACAATGATTTAACCTCCATTTTTACTCACTGTTATTATTCACTATTTGTCATTCGTCTATGAACCCCCTGAGAGAGCACAGCTCTTCCCTTATTCACGACTGTTTTACGCACAGTTCAAAAACAAACACTTGACTACTGAACTGAGCCTTTGTAAGTAAGTGCAGTATGTTTGTCTGTGTAAATCTGTGTGTGTGTTAGGCCATGAATGCAATGAGAAGGCCTGCCATCTGGGCTATTTTCCGTCTTGCACCTGTTGCTGAAAGGACGGGCTCCAGGAACCTTTAAGGGGAGCTCCAAGTGTAGAGAAGTGGTGCCCCTCCAAGGCTGATTACTGACTTGTGCCCGGTGCTATGGCACCTGATGCTGAATTTGAATAAGCAGGCTCTGAAAATCAAAGGGTGGAATATTATTATTACTGCACAACTCTCTATTGTTTCTAGCCACGTAAAATTATCCTTAGGCAGATGCACCTTGTACGGTATAAATAAGAGATTCATGCAATAACTTTACAGCATTATAAACCGTTGGCAAAAGAACAGCAGATCCATATTAAATCTGAGAAATGCTCATTGGGCTTCTCTACCAGCATCTGTTTTAGTAATTTTATTAAACCTTATATTTAGACTAAATATGTGTCTCTTCTTTCATGTGCACTATAAAACTCCCATACTTATTCTATGCCTATGCTTTCATGTTATATTGCACGCATTTTGAAGTATTCTGATGCTGATTTCAGTGTATGTTCATTTATACAATTACAGTCCACATAAAGTGGATCATTTAATTGCTATTGTAGTTGATGTTATTTGCTTAGTGAGAGTGTATACTGTGAAATGTGATATATAAGATTCATTATTACTGAACTGTAATTTGTGGTTTTCATTACAACTAAGTGTTGATATAGAAAGTTACTTTGCATTTTATTTTAAAGATTCTGAATGGCTTTTCTTGTTAAAGGAATACTCTACCCAAACAGGATTTTTGTATACGTTGCTTACTCCATGTGTTTTGTGGTGATGACGGAGAACATAAAATAAAAAGCTTATGCTATAATACAAGCTAATGGTGAACAATACTATGCAATATCAAACAACATGAACAACATCCAAGGAAAAAGGATACAAACTGATGTTACTCATATCACATAATCCTAATAATGTCACAGTTATCCAGGCAGGCCTCTTGACCAATGAATGAGGAGGAGAGGTGGATCTTTAAGTCACAATGCTCAATCCCATGTGAACTGTATTTCCTGTTTATGATGTGCACTGATTTTTTAAGAAGTATTTATTTAACAATGTTTTAGCTAAAAATGCTTGCGTTTTGCATGTTATAAGAACACAACTGCATATCTGACCCGTGGAAAATGCAACATGAGTAACAAGATTTATTTTTTTCTTTTTCCGTTTGTGTTTTCCACATTGTTTACCATGGGCACCATTGGCTTGTATTACGTCTGAAACTATTTTTATCACTCTCCTGTATGAAAACATTATATTAATTTTTTGCTCGACCATCACTACAAATGGGTGCCAATGTGGTTCTTTAGAGTGATGCCATAGGGGAAGCATTTTTGTTTCCTAATAGAAATATCCGTGTGAAGGTTCTACAAAGAGCCTTTCTTTAGTGAGATCCATAACAGGTGACTAGATGGTAACAGATTTGTACAGTACCAATGGGTTCATACTTTTTAAAGGACTCTTGGTACATACAATGACACTCACTAAGTTCAGGTTTTCCTGATCTGTTAGCATACTGCCAGGTAGCCAACTGCGCATTAAAGATTTTTGTTTCATCCACAAATTAGGAATCTTTTCAAAATCCAAAGAACTGATTTCATATGCAAGGAACCCTTCCCAGACTGCACTGCTCTTTTGATTAGCGAAGGTTCAATAAGGAACTACACAACCCAGTAAAGTGCCATTATTTTTAAAAGTGCGGGACATGTAACATATCAAAAATGGTCATTTCTGGGTGGAGCATTCCTTTAACTCTGTTTTGTGAAGCCAATGGATTAAAAGGCCATATATCAAAATCGATCATTACTAACAATCATCTATTACAATAATATCATATATTGACTTGATTTGATCCTAGTTTTGTAAAATTTGACTTGCTTGTATGGAATGTTGTTTGAAATACAATATTTTGCATCAAATAGTACATTTAAATGATTAATTTAAAAACATTCTATAGATAGGAAGAAAAATTGAGAATGCATTAATATTTAAACATGTTTACCTTTTGTCAGAACATTTTTACACAATTTATTATACAAATGAATGATAAAAACATGTTTGTGAACAAGATGAGGATTTGTTAAATTTGAAAATCACAAAAAACAATTCAATTATATACGAA
Source organism: Polypterus senegalus (assembly GCF_016835505.1). Taxonomy (NCBI): domain Eukaryota; kingdom Metazoa; phylum Chordata; class Cladistia; order Polypteriformes; family Polypteridae; genus Polypterus; species Polypterus senegalus. Next base: position 35,823,608 of record NC_053157.1, read on the forward strand.
AAACAAGATATACACATTACACTTATACACTTTCAAATTTGCCTTAAAGTCTCAAAACTTTTTTAAAAAAAGTATAAATTTCTCAATTTTCCATATGTTGATTTAATGACATTATGTATACTGAGGAAAAACCTGGCGCTATTACTAGGAAAGCACAACATTCAAACTGGCATCACACTGCTTATAGAATATTTTTATCTGTAAGAAAACAACACTAAAGGTTAATAGTTTTAAAGTGGGTGGTACAGGGTATTACTATTTATTGATTGATTGATTAATACTAAGCAGTAGTGTGCTAAGACTATATCCCAGCTATCACTATTTGAAAAAACTTAACCAGTTTCATAGCTGCTCATTATGATAATAGTTATCACATTTAATAGTATGAGTGTCATGGGGGTTATTCTTGTTTTTTATAGTGTTGTATGCTTTGCAAGCTGTCTTGCCAGGGTACACTTAGTGAAAGGTGCTTATCAGAAATAAAGTCAGATTGACTGGTATTTTGCAGCTTGAAATTAATTATTTTTCTAAAATACTAAATGATAAAATTGTATATATGTCACTTCATTACCCCTGAGTAATATACAATAGTGGTTTTGCTACTCTGTACATTAGAACAAAGAAGTCACAGTAATCGAAATTTTCCACTTCTTCATACAATTTAGTAGTCAATTATTGTTTTTCTTAAAAGACAAAATCAACGGTTTATCAGTTATCTTCATATCTCAACACCCACATTTACAAAATGGCTGCCGGTCCCTGAGACTGTAAACAAAAAAGAACAATCAAATTGGGGAGGTGGCAGGAGGTGGGATGGCGAGTGGGTGTTGGGGAGCACACTGGTATATCAGCACCCTGGACGGCTCCCATATAAAACAATGGCTGCGATGCAGATGTGCGCAATCGGCACGCGCTCTAGCCGAGTCGGGGCGAATATTCTCATTGTATTGAAGGTCCTTGCCTAAAAAAGCTTACATTGACATTTCATTTCAAAAATTACCAAATATTTCCCGAAATGCAGTATCTATTCATTAAGTTCTGCCGCACAGAGGTTCGATTACCTATTCCTCAATAGCATATTTGCCAGTAAATAATTGTATATGAAGCAGCTCCTGTGGACTTGTGATCGAATTTTTATAAACATGTAATGCACTTTCTCCAAAATTATTCTATGGGTGCATATCGTTATTCATATTAGGAATTGTATTTAACACGGAACCAAAGCAACACACCTTAACATATATCTAATTTATCTATCTATCTATCTATCTATCTATCTATCTATCTATCTATCTATCTATCTATCTATCTATCTATCTATCTATCTCAATGGATGGATAAAACCGAAACGACCCCATTGTGGAAGGCTCGTCCCACGCTTGGCTTCGCCACAGCCGTCTTGAGGGCGCCTGCGCCGCCCGGCTTCCACATTGTATTTCTGAAGGCCTCCTATGATGTACGACTTGCGTATTTCAAACAATACTGTCGCCCGCTTATGAAAAATGATGTCGGTTTTTCTCGAGGCTGTTATAATTGCAAGAAAACACGTTATCTTATCGACTTTGGCACGTAGTGGGTAATCGGAGCAGTTTAGCTCACAGCAGACGAGCTCGGACACGGCAAAGCAGAGACACCCAATCATGCACACTTACCGAAATCCGGCGTGAAACATGTACATCCGAGGAGCCCCCGAACCCGCATATTTTGGGGTTGTGAAGATGTTATCTCTTTTGATTGACACGTAGCTGATCAAGGATAAAATGATCAAGGCGACGCTTAGCATTACTACACCCAGCGCGCTAGCAATGCGAACCATTGTGGCTTTATTTTCATTACCGTGAAACTGAAAACAAATCACAAATCAGAAGGAATCAATATACACACGTCCATTAAAAAGCGACCTTTAAATGCTGAATAGAGAAAGAAGGAAGTGCGCAGATCCCAAAAATAAATATATACTCTAGCCCGTTTCCTTTCCTTTCTTTTTTTTAAGAATTAGAGAAAAATGGAGGGCTCGTAGGAGCTGCGGTGGCTGAAATGGCAGCTGGTTGCGTTGGTAATACGTCTGTGATCAGATACCCCCTCATTCTCAAGCACGGCTCCAGAGAAACCTGCCATCCCTTTTCCCAGACTGCAAGATAAATGTGATTGGAATAATGTTTCTGTTCGATACAAGCCAGTGGATTTAATTAATTAACTAACTCGGCCAGATATTTAAAGGGGACACGGCCTTTGATTAAAAAGACGGAATAAAGCCCTGCAATCCGAGCACCTAAAGGGTTTTTGTGGCACTCCCAGCGCTGGGACGGCACTATTTTGTGGCGTGTATTATACTCGAGTGTGCGCGTCCTGCCCATCTCCCATTCCTACTGTCGGTCCGGCGCACGCCTGGGAATCCGTCAGGCAAACCGTTAACTCCGACATGAAAAAAGAGCCTTTGACGCTTGCGTAAGGACTGGCTGGATTTTTCAGGGCTCTGAGAAAAAGAAATTCCATTTAATTTGTATCGGGGATGATTCTGTCTAATGCTGAAAATAATTTTGACTAAATTAACGGGTCTTGGGTTAATGAGGCTCTTATTACTTAACATCCTTTTTAAGCCTCTTCACGAGGGTTTTGTGTCAGTGTAAGCAGATTTCAAAGGTGGCTGATCATTTTAATGAGAAGAAGACGATTATGATGATATGATAGACTCTTGTAGATTTTCCCGCTGACGATGGATGACCCGACACTGTACAGCATTTTAATAGTTATTTATTATACAAATGCTATACTCATAAAAGCGCATTTTACAATTCTCGTGCTCTGCAGAAGAATTAAAAATTAACATGAATGTTATTCTTAAAAAAAAAAAAAACAGCGGTGATGTTACAACTGTATACTTTTGCATGACGAACTACACATCAAATTTTACTTAACCTCTTTATTAAACTGATTGTAGCCAGGCACAGATAATAAATAAGACATTAAATGGTCGTTAACATTTGGTGTGTTTTACTGACTGAAACTTATTTAAGTATTTGTTTCAATATCTGTACGAATAGCATTGGAAACTCTCAGGCATCAAAAAGAAATGAAGGAACAATTTGTACCCACTTTATTTAGGTAGATGTAGCTCCATGTTTTAGTGAGTAAGGAAAATATACATTTAGTGTATTAAACACATCCAAATAAAGACAGGGGCCGGATGAAGACCTTTAGAAGCCCTAAGCACTTAAAAGATTTTGGTGCCCCCCCATATCTATCTAGTTAAAAAAAAAACAGTAATAAACCGTAAAATTAAATTTTATTTATTGAATTAAAATAAAATATACAGTAAGATGGAAAGTAATGCTTATTTTTGCTTTATTTCAATTTGAAAGGTTTTCTCCTACCTTTCCAGATTGCAAAGCCTTTGATCAGATCCTCACAACTTACGTGACACATCTGCTTCTATACTTAGCAGTACTTAACCGCTATTATTATCTATTTTCTAACCCGCTGAATACAAATACAGGGTCACGGTGGTCTGCTGGAGCCAATCCCCACCAACACAGGAACCAATCCTGGACAGGGTGCCAACCCACCGCAGGACACACACAAACACACCCACACACCAAGCACACAATATGGCCAATTCAGAATCGCCAATCCACCTAACCTGCATATCTTTGGATTAGGGGAGGAAATCGGAGCGCCTGGAGGAAACCCACACAGACACAGGGAGAACATGCAAACCCCATGCAGGGAGGACCCGGGAAGCGAACCCAGGTCTCCTAACTGCGAGGCAGCAGCACTACCACTGCGCCACCATGCCGCCCATATCATATTTTTCTGAAACCCATTTAATCCAGTTAAGGGTTTTAGGGGGTCAGAGCCTATCCCAGTATTACTGCACACAATGAAAGAAACAACTTGGGACAGGGCATCAGTGGATTGCAGTGTCCACTCACACGGGGCTGATTTAGATTTGTCAGGTATCTCCATTCTTTATATTTTATTTTATATTTATTTTTACTGTTGTGTATATATGTATGTAATTTTTAATTTAATGTGGGAGCCCCTTATTGTGGAAGTTGTCGAGCTGCACCATTTGCAGTTTTGCACCACCATGGTAAATCCAGCAATTATAAATTTCCATAGTGCCCCCCTTCCCTCGATGCCCCAGACAGGCATAATGGTTAATCCAGCCCTGAGTAAACTCGGCCTAATATTTCAAATGTCAAAGTCGCAAACATACATCAGATAAAGACTACTGAATTATCTTTAGTATATTTTACTTTTGTATCATATGTTAAACTAGACAAGTACAAGATATTGTGTACTATTTATTTCATTTTGTAGGTAATCAATTCAGCTTTGCTTAAGAGTTTGACACTTCATGGTAGAACCATCCATTCTCTAAAGCCACTTATCCAGGGCAGCAAGCACTGGGCACAGGCAGGAACAATTTCAGAAAAGGGTGAAGGGCCAAATGAACCCCAACAGGGGACAATTTAGCACCAGCAGTTAGTTATACCTAACCTGCATGTCTTTGGATTATGAGAGGAAACCCAGACATGCAGAGAACATGGGGAGAACATGCAACCTCCATATAGGGAGGAACGAGGGCTTGAATACTGGCAGGCAATGCGACACTGTAGGAGAGACCTGTCAGGAAAGGCATCAGAAAAAGAAAAGGCTGAATTAATGTAAGCTGCTGGATGTCAGGGTGTTCACAAGAAATGTAATGAATTACTTCATGAGGTAGAAGTACATAACAAACAGGAAGAGCTGCCCAGGTATTAAAAATATTAAAATGTGTGCTTCACTTTAAAAGTTTAAAGTCTACTTTTTCTTGATTGAGCAGAAAAGAAATCTTCTGGGAGTGTCTCTCAGACAGCTGGGACAACCAGTAAAGAAATATTCAGCAATTATCAGTAACCTTTAAATATCCTAAAACGACACTCCACATGGCTGATTTTTATTGTTACAAAAAGGCTGGATTGGCTGACTTTTCTTTCAGTGGTGACCTACAATTTTATTGTGTTCCTATCATTAAACTGAGTTGCCCAGCTGGCACCCCAACAATTACTGTGGGCTCCTCGAGTCTTCCTGCCCGTGACACTATCAACTATTTACACAGAGTGAATATACTGAATATTATGAATATTATCACTAGCTATAATAAAGATGTCATTCCCTATTCCGCTGTGCTACCAGACTTATCAAATCAACACATATTATTATACGTAATATTTTGTGATAGTAAACATTAAACTAAGATTATCTAAGTAACTCTGCCATTTTTGTTTTCCAGACTCCTACCACTTGGGGTATGTGCAGGAGTTGCATGCGTGTGGTGGGTTTCAGCTTGGTGGTTTTATGTGTTGTTGGATTTTTGTTTTTTGTTTTATCTCTACTGCTTGTGAGTACGGTGGCACAGTGGTAGCGCTGCTGCCTTGCAGTTAGGAGACCTGGGTTCGCTTCCCGGGTCCTCCCTGCGTGGAGTTTGCCTGTTCTCCCCTTGTCTGTGTGGGTTTCCTCCCAAAGACATGCAGGTTAGGTGGACTGGCAATTCTAAATTGACGTTTGTGTGTGTCCTGCCCGGGATTGGTTCCTGCCCTGTGCTAGCTGGGATTGGCTCCAGCAGACCCCTGTGACCCTGTGTTTGGATTCAGTGGGTTGGAAAATGGATGGATGTTTGTGAGTAGCACTTCTGGTGTGAGGATACAGCATCCTGAGTTCAACTCCTGTGATCAGTTACTTTTGAATTACAAATTATCTGGAGAGGGATACAAATTACAGCTTGGTTAGGTCTGCAGATGATGCTAGTCTAGATGGCAGCTAATCTAGAATCAGATCATTACAGAGGGACTTGGATAGAATAAAGTCTTGGGCAGATTTGTGGCAGTTGAAGTTAAATGTAAGTAAATGTCAAATATTACATGTAATAAGTTAAAATGTTAGCTATGAATACATGAATGAATACTCCTCACAGTAAAGACCTAGGAGTCATTGTGGTCTCATCTGCTATCTACATCCAGTGTGCAGAAGCCATTAAGAAGGCTAACAGAAGATTAGGTTATATATTGTTACACACATGCGCATGGGAGCCAGCCACAGGGACCAAAAGAAGGGAACTTCATGCCCAGCCAAGATTTGGTGGGGTGCATTCAACCCTCTTATTTTGTCCCTGCAGACCAGACACGGGAAATCCTACATGAATATGAAGACGTCACTTCCACCTCGGCCCCGAGGATGACATCACTTCATGTCCCGGCCCAGAGGACAACATAACTTCCTGTTTCAGCCCCGAGGTCGACATCACTTCCGCAAACCTCCCTATAAAGCCCCACTGCCTTCCTGTGTTGATCAGTTCTGTTTTGGACTCCGTTCTGCACATTGTTGTGCTGAATACTTTGCCTCATTTTGCAGCCAAGGTCAAGTACACGAATGGCTGCCCCAAACGTCTGTTTTGTGTCGAGGCTCAATATTTCACTATATATATATATATATATATATCACAATATGTAGAGTGCAAGTCAAAGAAGGTTTTTCTTTAGCTTATAACACATTGGTGCCATCTCAACTGGAGTACTCTGTGCAGTTTTGGTTTTCATATTACAAAAAAGACATTGCAGCACTAGAAAAAGTCTAGTGGAGAGCAACTCTGCAGGGTATGAGTTACGAGGTTAGATTGATGAAATTAATCCTTCTCAGTCCACGCTTCGGACACTGAGGTGGAGCCTCTCCCCAACCTGATTGATGATAATTCTTGATTTGATGATAATGATGCGTGGCCACCATTAATGTAAATAAACCTACAGAGGACCCCCTGGTCATCTAACTCTGAAGTTACTGAGAGGGTAGTATCTTTAGGAGCACACGCCCTGTACATCATGGAGCGCATCCCTTACAAGCCCAAAGGGCCGCCATTTGTGCTATTGAAGGGATATGCACTGCAGCCACTGAGTAGACCCCATACATACAGGTCATTAAAGTCTAATAATAATGACTATCCGCTATGGACATTGAGGGCCAACGTCCATCAGCCCTGGCACTGGTGATATGATTTATGGTTTTAACATTTTGGAAAAAATTTGTATAGTGGATTCAGACTGGTACCTTTAAATGAGTTCAACAAAACTATGGGGACAAAGGTGAAAACGTGTTAGGGGAAAACTTTGCATAAATGTTTGAAACTTTTTTTTAATACAGAGAACCACAGACACATGGAATAAATTACATAGTAATGTAGTAGAGTGTTGGACTTTAGGGGTCTTCAAAACCTGACTTGATTTGACTATAAAAAAGTTAGGTGGATAGGATTGGAAAAATTTGCTGGGGTGAATGGCCTGTTCATGTACAATTTATTCTAATATGTCTGACATTTTCACGTTCTGGCCATTTCTACATGTGTGCAATTTTCTGCAGGTTCAGTTTTTCCTCATAAATCCCAAAGACCACCACCAAAAGATGTGTTAGGCAAGTTGGCATCTCTAGATTGGATCTGTTATGGATTTTTCTGTGTGAGTGAGTCCTGTGTAATCTCTCTAGGATTGTTTCCTACTTAATTCTGGTGGGACAGGATTTGGCCCCCAGAATCCTGAATTAGATTAACTGAGTTTGAGAATCTTCTTTGTGTGTATACTGCTCTGGGCTTGTAAAAGGAAAATTATTATTTAAAATATAAATTGATGTGAATTATACTAGTAGCCATACTTTTCAGACAGCAAATAGATAGTTAGATAGATTATTTATCCTGAGGAAAATTGCAGATTATTGGCTAATTATAAATTAGCCTCAGAAAAATATTTTATAGAGGAGTCATATCATTTGCATTGCCTGTTGCTCACACTAAGTACACTTATGTTGCTGTTTGAAAAAAGCCACCATTTTCTGCCATATGATAAAGTTTTTCTAAGGGCAGAGCATATCCCAATGAGCTATGCCTGCTACACCTATAGTGGGTGGTGCCAGGGGGCATCCAAACAACATGCCCAAGCCACTGTGACAAGCTATTCTTCATCTGGAGAGATAGTGGTACGCCACACGCTGTCATGGACAGTGAGAGCAGCAACCCTTTATGAGAACTTCATTTTGGTCACTTGCATGTGCTATCTCATGATCACCTCTACCCTCACTTCTGAGCAAAATTCTGAAATCCTTCAACAATTCTACTTAGAGTAGGTGATCACCCCTTACCTATATGGAAATAGCCATTCCTTTGTCAGAGTAGAGTATGACTTCATATTTGATGAAATTAATTTCACATTTTGACAGCATCATTCTTACTGGTGAACCACTCTTCTGGGAGCAGTCTGATGAGGACACGAGGACAGCATTAATCTTAAACTGCAGAGTCTTGGTCTCCAAGTCTTGTCTGCAAATTGTGGGGAAGTCCAATAGCCACTCTGAACGGAGAAGACTTAATGTCAAGGACATGAATGTGGCTTGTCCTTTGAAATTTAGGGAGTGAATGGCACCTGCAGTGACCTTAGAACCGCATACTCTGTAACACCTTCCATACCATAATCACACATTTACAATCATGCAGGTAAAACATATAAAGACAGATTGGTACGGATCTCTAGGCATTTCACCCTCAACAGTGCATAATTGAAAGAACCAGGAGAAATTTTGGTGCATAAAGGGCAAGGGCACAAGTCTAAGCTGATTGTCTGTGATCAGTGAACCCTCAGACAGCAGTGCATGAGAAGCCCTCACTCATCAATAAGTGATATAACCACAAGAGCTCTAGAGTTCCTAGGTAAACCTTTATCAATTAACACTATATACAGATACAGTCATATGAAAAAGTTTGGGAACCCCTCTTAATTCTTTGGACCTTTGTTTATCATTGGCTGAGCTTTCAAAGTAGAAACTTCCTTTTAATATATGACATGCCTTATGGAAACAGTAGTATTTCATCAGTGACATTAAGTTTATTGGATTAACAGAAAATATGCAATATGCACCATAACAAAATTAGACAGGTGCATAATTTTGGGCACCCCAACAGAGATATTACTTCAATACCTTTTGCAAATATAACAGCCTCGAGACGTTTCCTATAGCCTTTGATGAGTGTCTGGATTCTGGATGGAGTTATTTTTGACCATTGTTCCATACAAAATCTTTCCAGTTCAGTTAAATTTGATGGCTGCCATGGACAGCCTGCTTCAAATCATCCCATAGATTTTCGATGATATTCAAGTCAGGGGACTGTGACAGCCATTCCAGAACATTGTACTTCTCCTTCTGCATGAATGTCTTTGTAGATTTCAAACTGTGTTTTGGGTCTTTGTCTTGTTGGAATATCCAACCCTTGTGTAACTTCAACTTTGTGATTGATGCTTGAACATTATCCTGAAGAATTTGTTGATATTGTGTTGAATTCATCCGACCCTCGACCTTAACAAGGGCCCCAATCCCTGAACTAGCCACAAGGCCCCACAGCATGATGGAACTGCCACCAAATTTAACAGTAGGTAGCAGGCATTTTTCTTGGAATGCAGTGTTCTTCTTCCGCCATGTAAGGACTTTTTGTTATGACCAAATAACTAAATTTTTGTTTCATCAGTCCAAAGGACTTTGTTCCAAAATTAATCTGGCTTGTCTAAATGGGCTTTTGTATAACACAAGCGACTCTGTTTGTGGCGTGAGTGCAGAAAGGGCTTCTTTCTCTTCACCCTGCCATACAGATGTTCTTTGTGCAAATTGAGCTGAATTGTAGAACGATGTACAGATACACCATCTGCAGCAAGATGTTCTTGTGGGTCTTTGGAGGTGATCTATGGGTTGTCTGTAACCATTCTCACAATCCTGTGCATATGCCGCACCAGCATTTTTCTTGGCCTGCCAGACCTGCTGGGTTCAACAGCAACTGTGCCTGTGGCCTTCCATTTCCTGAGTACATTCCTTACATTTGAAACTGACAGTTTAAACCTCTGACATAGCTTTTTGTAGCCTTCTCCTAAACCATGATACTGAACAATCTTTATTTACAGATCTTTTGAGAGTTGCTTTGAGGATCCCATGCTGTCACTCTTCAGAGGAGAGTCAAAGGGAAGCACAACTTACAATTGACCACCTTAAATACCTTTTCTCATGATTGGACAGACCTGTCTATGAAGTTCAAGGCTTAACGAGCTAATCCAACCAATTTGGTGTTGTAAGCAATCAGTATTGAGCAGTTACATGCATTCAAATCAGCAACATTACAACGGTACCCACATTTTTTATTTAATTTCATATAACTAAATACTGCTGCCCTGAAAATCTTTGTTCAAAAAACACCCCAGTACTCAGATGTTCCTAGGAAATGAAAGACATACCACTGTTGTCTTTTTTGTTGAAATAGGGTACATTATTATGCAGACTGAGAGGGGTTTCCAAACTTTTTCATATGACACTGTACATCCACAAATGGCGGGTACAACAGTATGGTACAAAAATGAAGCATCTGGGATCAATCATCACACAGTGGAAATGTATAGTGTGGTCAGATAAATCAATATTTCAGGTCTTTTGGAAGGAAATGCACATTGTGTCCTCTAGACCAAAGAAGAAAAGGTCCATCCTGACTATTACCAGCTACAAGTCCAGAAGCCAACATCTGTGATGGGACGGGGTTGTGTCAGTGTCCTAGGTAAGGCTAACTTGTACTTCTATGAAGGCCCTATTAATAGTGAAAAGAACTTACAGATTTCAGAGCAACATATGTTCACTTCAAGATGGCATTTCTTCCATGGATATCCTTGCATATTTCTGCAAAACAATGCCAAACTACATTCTGTGCAGATTACAAAGGCATGGCTGCATAGGCAGAGGGTACGGGTGCTCAACTAGCCTACCTGCAATGACGACTTGTCCCATACTGAGAATGCAACAATGAAGACCCCATACTGATGCAAACCTTGTCTCTGTTTTAAGAAGAATGGGACAAAATTACACCTGAAACACTCATTAAATTGATGTCTTCTGTACCTAAATGTATTCAGTGTTATTTATTCATTGTCATGAGGAGGTAAGGTAAAGTTACAAAATAGCAAATTCTTTACTGCCCAGAGTTTTTTTCGAAAATGTTTGAAGCATCAGTATCAAAATAATATAATAATATTTTTGAAAAAAACAATAAAAAGTTGTAACATCAAATAATTGTCTGTTGTATTGCTTTTAGATCAAAGAACATTTACTGTCATTTACTATTCCCTGCTTTCTGTTTTTATTTGCATTTTGCATACCATCCTGATTTTTTCTGAGCTGGGGTTCTACGTATTGTCCCACCTGGGCATCTGAAGACCATCTTCCAGGCTCAAACCAGGTATGCAATACCCCACCAGACCACAAGGGGTTGTTAACTGTGCTGTATCTTTTCTCCCCTGTAGTGCCATGAAACCCTCACAGCACCTCAGAAGCTTCGCCTCTTCCAGTTGGAAACATGTGAAACTGAGAGCTGCAGGGACGTGGCAGTTCACATCAGGAAAGTAAACCCCACATGTTGGAGCTTCCGGAATCTGCCCCACTTGAGAGAGCTGACTGTACTGAAAAGCCCTTGAGGCCATAAAAAGCTTTAGTCATACTTTTTTCTGTTGTGCCACCACATGCTCAGTTCTTTTCTTTTTATGGACTTTGGCTATAAGTGGGGTGGCCTACATAACACCCCAAATTTTTGTTGGCTCTCCTTGACCTCTTTCCTCACTAACATTTTTCATATTCCTCCTATGGTACATTTAAATCTGATAACAAAGTTTCTTATAAGGAACTAATGACTAACTAACTAACTAACTAACTAACTAACTAACTAAATAACAGTGCATCTATTTTCGTTAACTGAGGCATATATGTTTGTATCAACAGAGTGTAATTGCAGACCGCAGTACCTATGAGGTCAGCCATGTAATGCCCCAACATCATGAAATGCCCTCAACCTCAGTCACGTCACACCAATCGCATTAGACTATGATTAACATTAGGGCCCTGTTACACTATGGTTAAGATTAGGGTTGTAGGAGGTTTATCGGAGTTAAAGGGCGTTTTGTGATTGACGTAGTGGGCATTAACTGATGATCTATATCGTAGGTATTGCAAGCTGCAGCTAGACCCTTCTTGTTTGTATGGCAATATCGGTTTATTTTGTCTTGCTTTTCAGCATGAAATTTATCTTTTTCCTAATTTTTCCACATATATATGTTGGACAAAGAAAACTCTGGCAAGTCAGGAAATGCAGAGGAAAAATGGATTTGTGCTATTAAAGCCTCATAAAAATTATTGCAGTTAGAAGGAAGACCCCAGTAATGGCTAAACAGTTTTGAATGATCTGTAAAATAATTGTGTACAGACAGCAGACCCCAAGCCTATTTACTGAGCACACAGAGTTTGTGGTAATTCAAGAAAAGTTCTCAGAGATTGCAGCGTATTTTACATTTGAACAAGGTGTGCTCAGAGGATGCATAGATTCTCTAAGAAGAGCACAGTATGTTTTAACTTGTTCAGGGCTCATTAAGTTAAATGCCTTAAGAATAAAACTTCTACTTTATTTACATCTGTGCAGTATTGCAAATGCATTGTAAATTTATTACTGCAGTTGACCAGGATACCATTAAGGAAGCGTTTTTATCTGTCAGCAAACCTGATAATAAAATAAGCAACTGTTTACCATTTTGCAGGGTGCCTCAAATTTATGAATATGTTTCAGGATGGCACATGATAGTAATAGAAGATTTTTTTTTTTTAATTTAATGCTGGTGCCCTAGTTTCTAATAATTTCATAAAGCTATATAAATGCACTTGGGCCTTCCTCAATCTGCTTAATTTAATTTAAGGTTGCGGTGATCATTTATAACGTCTTGCTGTACAGTAAAATGCCTTAGAACCTTAATTTTCTTATATGTGATGAAAATAGTCAGATAGTATAATCCCAATCTGCACTTTATTTAACTAAAGTAGAGTGCTTTCCCTTAATTACAGTACTTTCCTCAAATAAGTTCTATCACAGGGGGCTGGAGATTCATATCCACCCTCACTCAAATTGGATCAAGAATTGATTCTACCTACATGGCCAAAACCCCCTCAGTTGGCTCCACTTACTTGCAAAAGCAGTAAAAGCAGCAGACAGGTGAAACATTTCCAATAGCTTACTGCACACATCAGAAGACCTGGGTCTTTCTGGGTCCTTCTTATATAGCATCACTGTGTTGTCAGACCAGTCCTGTATGCTGTAGCTCTGCACCTCCTCAATGATGAATTGTCTGAGAACTTTTGTAGATGGCACAAGTTGTTATTATAATTGAAGTCCATTGTTTAGAAGGTCGATGGGACAGTTCCCTGAGGGGCCCCAACATCACACACCACTGCCATCTCTTACATGCAGCTCTTAAGCCTCACAAACTGCCATCTGTTGGTCAGGTAGTCCATGATTCAGGAGACTTTGAAAGTGCCCCGATGCATAGCCCTTAGCTTTCTCCCTAGTCTGTGAGGCAGAATGGTATTAAAGACACTGGAGAAGTTAAAGAAAATGGTCCTGACTGTGGTGCCAGCTTTGTCCAAGTGAGAGTAGGTGCTGTGCTGTTTCAGGACAAGCCTCTCAGGTCTTCAAAGGAAACTGCATGTGTTTAATTCCGTATATACTCACGTTTTAAGTGGATAAGTCAGGGCTTTACCGTATAATTTCCAGTATTTTATATTGTCGCTCATATAAGTTAAATGTGGAAAGCTCACGCTATTGGTTCAAGAGGTTATGATATGCTAATGCCCACCTGAGAGAGTAACCACGGAGCACACTGCCTTTTTTTTCTATGTATTGTGCCCACGTGACCACATGGTAATACCCAAACTATACTGAAGCAACGTTTGCACTATTTTGTGTTTTTTGTATCTCACACCCTCATACTCTTTTATCGTAAGAGCATCCCTTATCTATGATGGAGCGTTTGATCAGAAGAAAATATTGTAATAACTGGTAATTGAGTATTGAAGTTCTCGGAGCTGAACTTTGCTGCGCACTTCCCCCAAGCTATCGGCTAGCGGAATGCCAGCGCCATACACGCAGCTGTACCTAGCTCATTAAGTAGGCGAACACTCGTGTCCCATACACCGCACGACCCCGAGTGTCTCCGTAACTAATTGCGTAGATGGAATATCTAGCAAGACAGAGCTCTGTCCTTTATTACCTCTTTAATAGAGCAGAGAGTCAAAAACAAAGCTTAATACATGCAAGGCCATAGCCAAAGTCATTCATCAACACATCTTTCTCCATAATGGTAACTGTAACACTTTTATATACCTGGGCTGCAAATGACCCAAGCTCACCCAACTAACTGAAACATAATCACATATAACATTTATAGTGCAAAAGAAATCGATTGCCTTGCTTAATTAATACAAAATGTAAACTCTAACGAAATACCCATAATGCACCATGCTGTTAACGCTGACTGCCGGGTCATTACAATATGAAGCTGGTTTTAAATTAAAAGTTTTTGAAGTGGCGAAAGAAATTGGTAACTGCGCTGCTGCAACAAAACTCAATGTGTCGGAGAAACTGGTGCAAGATTGGAGGAGGCAAGAAGATGTTAAAAAAAAAAATAAAATAATTATGTGTTGTATTATTGAACAGGTGTATAAGTTGGGGTCTGATTTTATGGTCGATTTTTCAGGTTTCAAGACCCAACTTGTACGCGAGTATATACATACACATATACTATACATGCATATATGACCCCTTACTAATGAACAATTTGAATTCATCAATTAAACTAAAATCATGTCAAACTGTGTGAGAAAGACAATGCCACGCACTGGGTAAGTATTCAAACTAGAGTCTTAGCTGAAGCCCAAGTGCTGTGAAACAGCCATGCTACCCGATATGTCTCATGCCTATTTAGTGTTCATCAAAACAAAATAAACCTTGAAAGTCTTTCAATCAAGGTCAATAACAGCATTGTATCACTGATCCACTTAGTGGGAAATTTCACCATGGAGTTATCATACAAATAGCAGAAGCAAACCTTTTTTTTTAATTATTATTTTGTTTACTAGTTAACACTAGAATTGATAAGAAAAAATTTGGAAAAAACCAGGACACGTTATTATACAACATTGAAACAAATTCTAAAATGTTTTGCATCATAATTTAGATCGGATCACTTCATAGTCTCAATGTCTGATGCTTTGTCAATGACTTGATGTTGACTTTCTTTAACATATAAATGCACAGAACAAGATTAGCTTGATCAACCAAGATAGCAGTATTAGCAGCACTGTTAACTTTGGGGGATCATAGTTTATTCTTAAATTAATTGCACATGCATTGCATTGAAGGAAGCAAGAAGATATAAAAGAACAAAATTAAGTGTCGCATTTTTGATCGGGACTCGAGTTATACGCTAGTATATACAGTAGTTTCCTTTTCTTGCATTAAAATGACCGATGCTTTGTTATTGTGCGATCTTAGCCAGCGCATAGGACAGTGGCATTTTCAAATAAAAACCTGACCAAGTGAGGTAGTCACGTCAGAAGTGACGATATTTGGCTAAGTATGGAGGGTTTTTTTTTTCCCCTTGTGACCTGGACATCATGCTAATATTTCATTTCTAGGAATTGTGCACATTACCAGAACATTCTAGAGAAAATTAGTGACTAAGAACCGAACCTGAAATTAGATCTTACACCGCACTGATTGTCAGGTTTCACAGCAGGTAAGGAGCACACATCCTGCTGAATATGTACTTTTCATTGTGGATTTATTCATTTATTTTTTATTTTGTATTCTTTAGTTAGTAATCTAACAATATTCCCAGATTTTGGAATGACAAATTCAATATCCAAACCATAAAAACATTGTGGGACCTAAGGACATATCTCTCTATTATAAAAAAAAATCCTGGAGAGAAACAGTAGGGCGACGATAAGTGATCTTCACATTAAGATAACGGAAGACACTTAAAAGTCCCGCAAGACTAGAGAGATTGGCCACGGACCATCTCGCGGGGACCTTAAACATGAGACTTTGTGCCAAGAGATTGACCCAGCACCGTCTTGCGATGATGTAGAACATGAGATTCTTGCAAGACCCACCCTACTTACAACCAAATAAGAGCAGAGGCAGCTAGTCACACACTCAGTCGTATTATGGCTTTGAGCACACACAGATCTAGGACTCTCAGCGCATATAAAGCATATAAGGACAATACGTTATAAATGAAACATAGACAACAAAGCAAAGAAGAAAGCAGTGCAGAGAAAAGAGACTCAAAAGCATTGGAGAGACAAAAAAGAAAAAGAATAATCTAGGTGCAAATTCAGAAAATAAGGAGAGTAATTATCAGCCCGGAACAAGTGGAATTGAAAAAAATGTACATCCAATCAGGACGTTTACGCTATACACATGCAGAGCAGGTTAGAGATTATGAAAGTAATGACAAGTAATTGTCAGCCCGGAACAAGTGGAATTGGAAAAAAAAAGCACGTTCAATATGGACGTTGGCGCTATACACAGGCAGAGCAGGTTAGAGATTATGAAAGCAGTGGAATTCGAAAGGCTCAAAAATAATAGTTGGCGTGATACACATGTGGAGAAAGTTAAAGAATATGAAAGTAGGAAAATTAGAAAGTATAAAAAAAGAAAGTAAAGATTGCAGGAGAGCAAACATTACTTGGAAAAGGGAAAATAATCACCATGGCACAGCTGTCATTAAAAAAAAGCAGGACAAAGCGAGGTCACAAATAAAAGATAAAGAGTAGAAAACAAAGTAAAACATCACACAGAGATTAAAAAACAAGGGTGCCAAACACATGCAAAGCAGGTTAGAGATAATGAAAAATTAATTTCAAAAGACTCAAAAAAAACATATGCGCGAAACACATGGAGAGCAAGATACAGAATATGAAAGCAGAAAAAAATGACAGTGTCAACACAAAGAAAGTAAACATCGTATTAGCACAAAGAAAGAGAAATTATTACTCAGAGAAATAATGAAATGGCGAATAGAGATCGAATATATGGACATTGTAAGGCTCTGAAGTTTAAGTCAAGAGAATTTCACAAACGGAGTTTACCTCACATGCATTTATTGGTTACTTTGCAAAAAAATTAACTGCTGATGATGTAGATCGTTTTGTCTGTGCTGAAATTCCAAAGAGAGAAAGCTATCCTGAATTATGGACATTAAACACATGTCTCACTGACCTCATTAGAAAGATTCTGCATGTTGAGACTTGAAAGATTCAAAATATTGTTTTTTCAGAAAAAAAAAATCTTAAACGTGTGTATCCGGAAAAACAAAAATGAGGGTTGGCGGGGCAAAGTCCCCTAGTTTATATAAAACAAAATCTCAAAATATCACAAACTTGTGGAAAAGAGTGGTCCTCCTTGGTGTTTTGAAAGTCAGATCAATTAATAAAATCTATTTAAAATTATCACTAGTAAAAGGGGCAAAACAATTTAGGGATGCACAGATTTCACAAAAAGGAATTTAATATTGTCTAATTTGATTTTTTTTCAATAAATATTAACAAAATATAATTTTAGAGGATTGTTTGTCGAATTTGGTTACTTTTTATCTGGTTTTATTCTATTACAGTCTGCTCTGCGTCTTCAGGCGTGCAAAGGGGATTAAGAACTCTGAACGCTTCAAAGCCTGTTCTGTTCTTTTTTCAGGAAGGAATATTGTAAGTGCATCATAAAAGAGTTGCCCCGTAGGGTGACTGGAAGTTCACAGGAGACGGCCCAGTCCAGGAAGGTTGGAAGAGGGGTGAGAGAACTGTCCCTTCTGGTGACATGGCCCCAGAGAAGGATAAAGGGCAGATGGAGATGAGGAAGAACAACTTGCCTATGGTCACAAAACTCTGCTTAAGAGGTTGCTCCAGGCCATAAATTATAAGTATGAGACCCCCACTCTGCTTAACTGGGGACAGACTTTAAATATTTATCAACCTGCATTATATCTCTCTTTTACCTGGGGAATTCTATCTTTTGATAAGTGTAAAGACACAACACATACATGAAGTTCAGATTTATAAATGTTTTATATGGTCTTGCCTGATTTTCCTGAGTGCCCGCTAAAAGTCACAAAATCTGTAAAAATGTATTTACTAGACACAAAAGTTTTGAATTTTTACATTACAAGAAGTTCTCTTTTTGCTACCATTGTCTACCTTGAAAGCTGCGCCAGCAACATGAAGCACATCCAGTGAATTCGGAAAGTATTCGGGCCCTTTCAGTTTTCGTAAATGTTATGTTGTATATTTAATTTTACGTGGATAAATTTACCCATCAACCTCCTCTCAATAACCCCTAATAACAAAGTGAAAACATATTTTCAGAGAGGTCTGCAAATTTATTAAAAATCAAAAAGTGAAATTCCTTATTCATGTTACATACACAGACACTTTGGCGTGGCAGTGAAAATGTCAGGTTCTTCCTGTTTGCTTAAATACTTCTTTGATATGTGTCCGGAACTTGAATGGAGTCCACTTGTGGGAAACTGAATTGAGTGGACATCTTTTAAAAAGGCACACACCTGTCTATATAAGGTCACACAATTCACACTGCATGTCAGGAAAAGAAACCCAAGCCATGAAGTCCAGAGAACTCCCTGAAGTAAGTGTAAGCATTGTGAAACAGAAGAACTTTGGAACCACCAGGACTCTTCTTAGAGCAAATGGGTAAATGTGGCTTTGGTCAGAGAGGTAACCAAGAACTCAATGGTCAGTCAGAAGTCCTCTGCACAAGATGAGAGAGCCTGTCTAAAGGAAGGATGACTATTTCAGCAACACTCCAACAATCAAGCATTTATGGTATCGTGTCAAGATGGATGCCGCTCTTGAGGTTAAGGCATATGATATCCAACTTGGACTCTCATACCGGGGGAAAGATATTCTTTGGTCTGTCATGTCAAAAATTGAATTCTTTGGGAAGAACTCTGAGCACCATATCTGGTGACGATCAGGCACCATTTATCACCTATCTAAAACCATCGCTGCAGGCAAGTATAATACTGAGGGGTGCTACTCATTGGCAAAGACAGGGAGACTTGTCAAAATTGATAATTGGATGAATGCAGCCAAATACAAAGAGGTTCTTCACTGCTCAACAGTGTATGCCACCTCAGACTGATGTGACGCTAAACTTTTCAGCAAGACAATGACCTGAAGCATACCGTCAAGACAATGCTAGGGACACTTTAGGACAAGTCTCTGACTTTCCTTGGGTAGCCCAGTCAAAGCCCAGACTTCAACCCCTTTGATCATCTCTGGAGAGATCTAAAGATGGCGGTTTACAGATGCTTCCCTTCCAATCTAAAAGAGCTTGAGAGGATCTACCAGGAAGAATGTGATAAACTTCCCAAATTCAGATGTGCAAAGCTTACCCAAGAAGACTCAAAGAGGTATTTTCTGCCACATGGGCTAATGTAAAGTACTAAATTAAGGATCTGAATACTAAATGAGAGGTTTCAGGTTCATAAACTTTTATGCAAACATGTTTTCTCTTTGTCATTATGGGTTAATGAGTGTATGAATAAAAATGGCAGATTTATCCATTTAAATCTACAATACAATAAAGTACACAGAAAGTACACTGCAAGTTCCTACCAAAACCTACTGCTTGACCAAAACCTACTGCTTGCTTAATAGAATGTTAAGCTTCAAGTCCTTACTGCTCCAGAGCTCCCACCCGATTTAGCTGACACAATAGCATTGGCATAAGCACATAGCCCATTTTATAGCTTCAAATGTTTTCCACCTAGTGTAAGAATTACAGGTTGCCAGAAGGCTAAGTCTGTCTTCCATGCCTTCTCATCATCCTGTCACACTTAGTTTAAGTACTTATGTTTCTGTCAAAATCTTCAAATGACTTTTTTTTAAATCCACATCTACTTGCTCATGGCAAAGTGCCCTAAACTTCTTTGTGAGCTTTCATCGAGTTGCTGACCTAACAGACCTTGTGATGGTCACAGTACCTTTTGGCTTCTTTTTGTTTTTTGTTTGTTTGTTTTCTTAGATTTTTTTTTCTTTGCACTTTCTTTCTTTGTAGCATGTCTTTTACTCTCAAATGTCTTTAAGCCACAGCCAATAAAAGAAACTTCCTTCCTGGGGTCATGCACATAGACGTCTTAGATTTTGGCCTTTCCATATACCATGGTCCCATAGGTGTTTTCTTTCCAGCTATGCCGGCTTCCATAATACAATCCTCTTTCATCAATGTGTTTTCACAATCACTTTGTTGTTTTGTTATCATGACCTTTGCTGCTTAAACCTGCTTCTGAGTTCACTGAGACAGCCTTCACAATTCCTAGATTCTTTACTCTAAGACCCTCTGTATTCTACAATTGTGGATTTTTTTCTCTTTTGTTAATATAAAAACAGATTTAACAAAGCTGTGAAGAGATGATGGAGCAACAGATCTTGACATGACAACACTGAAAATTTACTCCTCCAGAAGAACAGAATGGAATACAGAAAAGTGCATTGATTGAAAAATAACCACAATCAGTTAGAAATAATGCTTAACTATTATTTTTATATTTTTATGGTATTTTTATTTGATGTATTTGTTCACCTAAATGACAGTTTCCTGAAATCATGGGGTCAAAAACACAAAAGTTGTATTGTCATTTCATTGATCGAATAACCTTTTAAAGTACTTCCTCCTGACGGTGAAATGGCCCCCTATATGTCCTCAGAACAGTCAGGATTTATCAGAGCACAGATTCAAGAAAGACTGGAAAGTACAACACAGCTACCTGGGGATGGACCACTCATTCCATCTTATTCCATGCATATTTGATTGGATGTAGATTTGGTGGCTATGGTACGGCCTTACTAGATTGAAATGAATTGAATGTCATGTGTCTGGAATCACTAGCCTGTTGAAAAACCCCAATCAAGGAGAAGCACAAGGCTGCCACAAAGGGATGCACCTTATTGACCATAATGTTCAGATACGTTTGTATTCAAGGATTGCTCTTCTTGTATCAAAGAACCTAATGGCACTACCAGCATACACAGTTGACATTGGGAAGGCTGAATGCATGGACTTAATGGGTATTGAAAAACACTGAAGACAGAAGCTCAGATAGGTTTAACCCTATTATACATGGGTCTTTCAGGAAACACTATTACATACCTCGGGTCTTTAGTGACCCAACATAAATACACATAACCATAACTGTGCAGGCTTTTATTGAATACCCTGAACACTATACATTATACATCTTTTTTTAAATAATTTTTATATTTCATACAAAACCTAAATAGAATTAAATTACACAGTCATATTATGCTACTCAACACAATAATCACAAACCAGATATATTTTTGTTGCCAATACAATATGGCTTCTGGCACACACTCCAATGTTTCTTTTAATCAATCCAGTTATCAGACATATGTGGTACCTTCTGTTTTATTTTTTGTCCGCTGTGTCAGGTAATGTGGCTTGTGCTATTTCACTTTGTGCAGTTGCTTTTCTCCCTTCACCTTCCATCTCGTCCTACTCTTATAAGCTCTTCCTCTTTACAATTTCCTGCACACAACATTGAGGATCTCTGTACTGCCTCACTCTCTCTGTGCTGCTCATCATTTGTCTCCTTGCTGTGTGCCTGTGAGTTGCTCCTGACTCATCATCTGCTATCAATGACATGGCTTGCTCATCTGATAAGTGCTATGGCATTTCTTTTCTTTTTTGTCTCTTATCTCTCTAAAACTGTAAATATCTAAATAATAACCAACACAATAGAAACACAACTATAATCAACAAATATAGATACAAAGGAATCCTAAAAATAAGAATATGATGTTTACAAATGCAGCACTTAAAATACATATGTAAAAATACTGACAGCTTAATGCATTCAGGGTCACTGTCTACCCAATAAGTTTTTGACAAAGAAATTATCATAATAAAATACAGTGATCCCTCGCTATATCGCGCTTCGACTTTCGTGGCTTCATTCCATCGCGGATTTTAAATGTAAGCATATCTAAATATATATCACAGATTTTTCGCTGGTTCACAGATTTCTGTGGACAATGGGTCTTTTAATTTATGGTACATGCTTCCTCAGTTTGTTTGCCCAGTTGATTTCATATAAGGGACGCTATTGGCGGATGACTTAGAAGCTACCCCATCAGAGCATGTATTACGTATTAAATAAAACTCCTCAATGATATACGATGTGCTTCCCGAGCGGTGCTTGATTGTTTGCTTTTCTCGGCCTCTCTCACTCTCTCTGACATTCTCTGCGCCTGACGGAGGGGGTGTGAGCAGAGGGGCTGTTTGCACAGAGGCTGTTTGCCTAGAGGATACGGACACTACTCTAAAAAATGCCACTTTATCGCGGTGCTTCAGCATACTTAAAAGCCCAAAACCACGTATTGATTTTTTGATTGCTTTTCTCTCGCGCTCTCTCTCTCTCTCTCTCTCTGACATTCTCTGCTCCTAAAACGCATTCCTTTGAAGAGAAGATATGTTTGCATTCTTTTAATTGTGAGAAAGAACTGTCATCTCTGTCTTGTCATGGAACACAGTTTAAAATTTTAAATAAAGGGTGTTATTTCATGTCTAGAGGGCTCTAATAATGTTAACGGTGTGGGAACGTTTATAAGGGCTTAAAATATATAAAAATAACCATACAAACATATGGTTTCTATTTCACGGATTTTCATCGCGGAGGGATTACTGTAATTTAAAACTATTATCGCGGAGGGATTACTGTAATTTAAAACTATTATGGCGTATTTTTGGTAGTAAATTGTTGTGGATTAAATAAATGAGGCATAGCTGTTGAACTGTGTCCACACTGTAGCATATGATGCTGTGATATCTGTAAATATGCCATCATGGGTCGCTAACAACCCAAGATATGAATACAAAGGTTAAATCATAAAGCCTCAAGGTAAGAAAGCATCAGAAAAAGATGAGTTGTCACATGTATGTTTTTTTTGGACAGCTGAAGAGCTCTGGCGATGGCAATTCTCCCCCGGACCAGTGGTTGGTGCTGATGCTTAATGCCTTGTCTTCTCCTCCCTCTGCAGGACAGAACACTAACACCTGTATTACTTCTGTCATATGTGCTCATGGACCCACCCTTTTCCTGCCTGGATCCCAAATAACCACTTCCATTTCCTCATTGCTTCCATCTAATTTTGGACAAAATGTATTCTTTGGCCTTCAGAAACCTGGAAAACATGTTAAAAAAATGTGAACGACCAAAGAATAGTCAGAAAAAAGTGGCCAGCTAAATGATTGCATATCTTTACTAGGTACTGTCTATTGCCATTCAGTTACGTGTGTGTTCAGTTCATTTGTAGATCACACTTAAGTCTCTTTGATGCATGTCCACTACTATTAATGGTTCAATGACTGTAATAAAAGGACAGTCAAGAAGGAAGTATCAAGTGTATCAGGAATAGTAAATGTCAGTTAAAAAATGCAAACAGTAAAATAGCAGATACTCTAGGCTTGCATTTTTCTGAGGTCTTCAAATGTGAAGAACAGGATAACTTCCCAGAGGTAACAGGGGCTATTAAAGGATTACTGAGTGATTAGGACATTGCAGAGGGAGAAGTTCTGCTTAGATTAAATAGGCAGAAATCAAACAAATTACCAGGACCAGATAATATTTACCCCTGAGTTCTTAAGGAGGATAGTGAGTACAGTGATCCCTCGCTATATCACGCTTCGACTTTAGCGGCTTCACTCCATCGCGGATTTTAAATGTAAGCATATCTAAATATATATCACAGATTTTTTGCTAGTTCATGGATTTCTGTGGACAATGGGTCTTTTAATTTATGGTACATGCTTCCTCAGTTGGTTTACCCAGTTGATTTCATATAAGGGACGCTATTGGCGGATGGCAGAGAAGCTACCCAATCAGAGCACGTATTACATATTAAATAAAACTACTCAATGATATACGATATGCTTCCCGCGTGGTGCTTCACATACTTGAAAACCGAAACAGCACGTATTGATTTTTGATTGTTTGCTTTTCTCTGTCTCTCTCACTCTCTCTGACATTCTCTGCTCCTGACGGAGGGGGTGTGAGCAGAGGGGCTGTTCGGACACTGGCCTAGAGGATACGGATGCTCCTCTAAAAATGCTGAAAGACTATCTTGACATTGCTCCTTCCTTGCAGATGCTTTGTCCGGTGGTGCTTCGCATACTTAAAAGCCCGAACAGCCCAATTGATTTTTGATCGTTTGCTTCTCTCTTTCTCTATCTCTCGCTCTCTCTCTGACATTCTCTGCTTCTGACGTGCACTCCTTTGAAGAGGAAGATATGGTTTCATTCTTTTAATTGTGAGATGGAACTGTCATCTCTGTCTTGTCATGGAGCACAGTTTAAACTTTTGACTAAAGGGTGTTATTTCATGTCTCGAGGGCGCTAATAATGTTAAAAAAACCAGGTTTTTTATGCTCTAACTGTGAAAATATTTGATTTATAAATTAAGAATCCTACTTCACGGAAATTCATTTATCGCGGTAGAGTCTGGAACAGATTAAATGTGATAAACGAGGGTTTACTGTACATATATAAACCCTTGATACATATTTTTAGAAAGTCACTGCACACTGGAGAAATTCTGAAGGACTGGACAAATGGCAAATATTATCCCGTTATATAAAAAAGGTGACTGGGCAGATCTAAACAACTGAAGGCCAGTAAGCTATACATGCATCATAGGTAAATTAATGGAAGAACCCTTATCATTCGGGGTCATTTTTGCTAAATCGCTTGTAATTCGACCTCTCCAAATTAGAATCATTGCTGTTATTGAACTATCTGGAGTATAAACACATGTTTGGTCTCTTTGTAAAGGTAACATTCTCTAGTTTCACCCTTAGTAGTCAGAATCACTGTAGGTGTGACTGATCAAAAGTTATGCACATTAGAACTCACAAAAAAAACGAATTTTTTTGTTCTCGCCTAAGTTTTTTTATGAAAATAAAGGAAAATAAAGCTGCAGTAGGTAGGTGGGGACTGAAACACACTATGTACCAACAGAATAACTTGTTGACTACTCCAATTTCAAATTTGAAAAGAATACCTGTAAAAATGACATTTTTTACACCTGTTTTTATGTGGGCATGCCCAGGGGCTTTTAGAGGGACCATTATCCACATTTTGGAACATATGGAAAAAGTGTAATAACTTTTGAATGCTTCAACCCACAGATATCAATAAGGGCTCTACTGAAAGCTTACACCTAAAGGAATCTATATCTACACACAGTGTCACTCTATTAGTTATGGAAATTCATGTTCCATAATAAAAACAATAAAAAATACACATTTCTATGTAAAAATAGTCAATACAAGTTATGGGCCAAAAATATATTTATATTTTTTATTTTTTACTTTTTTTTTATAAAATGCACACAAACTATATATATTTCTTTTACAAACTGTTACAACACAGCTCAGCGTTTTTCCATGTTCCACTTGATGGCAGCAATCACTAGCAAGCAGAAAGCACAAGGGTGTGGCACGTCGCTCTCTGCCATTACACGTCCCCTGTGCCGGTTGAATACTTTCGCAACGCGCATACATGCATCTATTATTTAATCAAGCGTTTATTTACATTTAAACTTCTACTTTTATTCATATTTAAAATGCAAAAACTTGGCGAAATCACAATAAACAACCACGCACCAACTCTGCAGACTGGCACAAATGCCACCTTCACGCAGCTCCGATCGTTTTGTTTACAAGTTAGTATGGCAAGTTACATATCAAAATGCTCGGCTGCTCATTGGCTGTAAGTTTTGAGTGTCAGTCACAGTGTCCAATCAAACTGGTAGATTCTACCAGAGTTCAGAGCTATACGTCATCCTGCAAGCTTTCTGTGACACTGGTTGGCTATACGAGGTGCCAGTCAACCCCAGACCCGTCGTAATTGGCCAACTTAGGTGTCTTTTGGAAGCTAACACTTCCGTGTTTCATGCGGTAGCATGGTTATCGCCGACAGAAACAAATTACGTCTAATATGAGCAATATAAGTGAAAAAAAATTACGTAGGTGGTCTCAAGTTATGAAACGTTTTCTGGAGTTTTTGTCCCTTTGAGAATATATCGTGTGTTTTGGACCTAAACCATTTTACTGGATTATATTCGCTGGAGCCTTACGGACACAATGGGATCAATACTGCTCGGAAATATTGATGTTTGACTTGCAGGGGGTCTTAAAAGTATGTACTTCTCTGTAAAAAAGGCTTTAGTGTCAGTGCTGTGGTTGTTGTGTGTCAAAATGGTTTATATCATCGGAAAGACGAGACTTTGAAGTTTCATTTAATGGGTAGGGTGTCGAGATGCATGGCAGATGGGCATGCACACATTACTGTAACGTTTTTAAAACGCTGTTATGTCCCGGGACCGGCACGTGTGCGCGTTAAGAGGAAAAGATTGAGCAACACGTAGCAAAAACAGGTGTTTTACTGAACAGTCAGCATGGGTTCTAGATCATGTTTTACTAACATGCTGGAATTCCATAAGGCAGGCCCACACCTGGGGCAACCATGACACTTGTCAGGGGCCCGAGATAGATAGGGGCCCACCCTTTTTCGAGTTTTTTTTTTTTTAAATATACGCACATATTTGAAACACAAAAGGGGCCCGAACTCTTTCAGCTGCCTGGGGCCCAGAATTTCCTAGGTGCAGGCCTGCATAAGGAAGGAACAAAAAGATTTGATGAAAGTGGAGCATGTGATATTATTTTTCTGGACTTTTAGAAAGCTTTTGTTAAGGTGCCACATGAGCGGTTGGGCATCAAATTAAAAAAAGTTGGAGTTCGGGGTGTTGTGTGTAGATGGGTACAAAATTAGCTCATACACTGGAAGCAAAGGGTGATGGTGCTACAAATCTTATCAGAATTGGCTGATGTTAAATATGGCGTTCCATGGGGGTCAGAGACAGGGCAGCTGCTATTTTTAATATATATATAAATGATTTGGATAGGAATATAAATAACAAGCTGGTTAAATTTGCAGATTATACCAAATTAGGTGGATTGACAGATAATCTGGAATCCACTGAATCATTACAGAGGCACTTTTACAGCATACAGGGTTGTGCAGATTTGTGGCAGATGAAATTTAATGTAAGTAAATGTAAAGTATTATACGTAGGAAGTAAAAATGTTAGAATATACAACGGGAGGTCAAAAAATTGAAAGTACACCTTATGAGAAGGATTTAGGCATTTTAGTGGACTTGACAATATCAGCTGCCAGACAGTGTTCAGAATTCATTAACAAGGCTATCAAAATTAGTTTAGTTAATATAGCACAATGTGTGGAGTACAAGTCCAAGGAAGTTATGTTGAAGGTTTATAATGCATGGGTTAGACCTCACCTGGAGTTCTGTGTTCAGTTTTGTTTCCAGGCTAGAAAATGACATTGCAGCACTGGAAAAAGTCCAGAGAAGAGCGATTCATTTCAGGAGTACAGGGGATGAATTATGAGGAAGGATTAAAAGAGCTGAGTCTTTTCAGTTTAAGCAAACAAGATTAAGAGATGACATGATTGAAGTGTTTTACATTATGAAAGAAATTAGTACAGTGGATCGAGACTGTTACTTTAAAATGGGTTCATCAAGAACATGGGGGAACAATTAGAAATTTGTTTAGGGTAGATTCTGCACAAACATTAGGAAGTTTTTCTTTACACAGAGAGCCATAGACACATGGAATAAGCCACCAAGTAGTGTGGTAGACATTAGGACTTTAGGGACTTTCAAAACTCAACTTGATGTTATTTTAAAAAAAATGAAGTGGATATGATGGCTTGTTCTTGTCTAGATTGTTCTAATGTTTTGTTGTTCAGAAGATGTCTGCTTTCACTCATAGAAACTAAGATATGACTCTGAATGTCCAGACTTGAGATATACAATAATTTACTTGACTGAAGCCAGAACTTTAAATTTAACATTTCCAAAGTCCATTGAAGGCATACACAGAGATCGACACTTACTCTTTCATTCATAATTAGTTTTAGAGTCAGTCACAAAGAGATAGCACCTGACCAAGTGATGTCAGTGTAAGGTAGAAGACAGTCCAGCATCCATCATCACACACATGTAGACATTCATCTGGACCAGGGTAGGCTGGCAGTGGCTAAGACACTGGACCTTATACAATAAGACTCAAGGTTATTTTCCTGCTTCTGTGTTGTCTTATGCCAGTCAGTTAACCCACCAGTGATTCATTTGGTTAAAAAATGTATAGAAGAACTAATATTGTACCCTGATCTTGTAAAACGCCTTGGTTAAAGATACTAGCCAAAGATATTATTACTGTATAATAATTTGCAATTACCTTCAAAATTACATGCACTGGAGCTAACAAACTCACACACCATCAGTGACATGGTTGTAAATGGAACCTAAGTCATTTAAGGTATGAAGATGTGAGGCAATAGCATTAGCTGTGGCACCTTTATGCCACCCATTACTCTGAGCAGTGAATGCATGTGTAGGCATTTCTTCTTAACTTATTTATTATTACGTGTGACATAAGCTCCCATGCATCATTAGCAGCAGACACTGACATTTTTTATCAAATGTAATTCTATAAAAATGGTTAATATAAATGTGTAAAAATATATAACATAAATGATAAAATGCGTACATTAACATAAAAAATTCATGTGCTTTATTTTTTAATTTGTAAAAGATACTTATGGATGGATACTTAAGGGTCAAAAAGATTATATTCTGTAATGATACGGTAAAGGTAGCACTGGTAGTGAAAAAGATAGTGACGAATGCTTTGTTTTTCGGGGTAAGATTTGGTTAGCTTAGCGTGATGTCTGAAAAGTGTTTTCTGGTGGAAAATAGTTTATTAATCTGTTATTGACAAATATATTTGAGTCAATAGATAACATGACTGAGAAAAAACACTGAGGATAGAGGCCCAGATAGGTTTAAAAAACATAAAGCCTCAAGGAATGCAAGCATGCATAACTCATGCTTTAGCTATTAAAAGACGAATATGGACATTTAGCTGCTGATGGGAATTTTTGATATATGGCTTAGAGGTCAGCGGTTGTGCAACCAATCTTGGGACAAGGGCCAGTGGACACACTCGCTGCAGACCAATGGCTATGGTTGCCAAGCAACGGAATGACCAGGGAGCCCTGGCTTGATTGCAGTCACATCAGATCAATTTTACCACGTGCTGAAGTGACCAGTATCAATCACTCCAGCTCCCAGTTGTCCACAGAAGCTAATTCATTAAATGAGTTTAGAAGCAGCCCAGAACAAATGAAAGTGACTTCATGCTATTAGAAGCAGGTGAAGCAAAAGCCAGAGCTGTTGAACTGCTAACCGTACTTGTGCTTCTTTTTCACATAATGTGTTTTTCTAAAGGTTTTCTTCTTTTTCGATGAAAAAGTGAAGATATTTCAACAAGTTTCACAGGTTTCCTGCATTGTAGGCATATTTACTCCCCTTGCTATCTGACAATTACTATTTAGAACCTAAACTGTGCCATTGTTTGCCAATTAGAGAGATGCTAATTGTGAAAGTCAGAGAAAGTAAATATATATTTACTTTCTCTCACTCTATATATATATAAAAGTAGAATTTCAGGACTGCCAACGGGTGAGGTTTGAGTAGGATGGATTGAGAGTGGTGGGCTGCATATAACATCCACCGTTCTTTCTCATATCATACAAAGCATTTACAGAACCTGCTAATTGCAACTCTGTGCGAACTGGCTAGTAGCAGAAACCAAACTCTGACAGTGTGCCAACCAGTCATAAGGCTTACTCACTTCTGGTTAATTATTCAGTTAAACAAATGTGCTTCTCTTTTGCAGTGTGGTACAGAAAGAAACACCTGGATAAAAACTCCTACAGACCTGGTCAAAACATACAAACGCCTCAGAAACAGTGGCTAGGTGTGGGATTCTAACTCAAGGCACTAAATCTGTGATGCATTAGGGACAACCAATGCATGTGGAGATATTTACACGGACATGGGACCAGGACAATACGGACAGACATCTTAGCTACTGACAAGGACACCCCTTATAAAGAGATGAGGCCAGGGTAGACACAGCAGAGGTAACAACACTTCTTGGCACCTATAGGGCAGAAGGCCTCTGAAGAGAATACAGAAGACTGTGCCAGCCCTCTGACAGAGCAGGCATCTAGCTAACTACCTTTGTCCTTTAATGGCAAATGAAGGCTCAGGTTTGCAGGGATGCCAGGAGCTGTAATAGGAAGTTCTAGCCTGGAGGTGTCCTTAAAACAAATGGAAGTCCAGACTTACCATAGAAAAAATCCTGAAGCCCCATGGGCATCCCTCTTATCCCACCATGTTTACAGGGAGAGAAGAGGTAAACAGAGACTGACTGGGCTAGGGCTTGAATCCAGCCTTGGGGAGATGTGAGGCAGCAGCACTGACCACTTTGACGGCCTTATTTCCTTCAGCATATTCTAAATTAGGTGTAAATTATTCATAAGGTTAATTTTTTGATTCATTATTCTAGCAGTGAAACTCCATTGAGTGTCTAATTTATATTATGATAGGCAACAAAGACAATGCATGGGTTAACCATTAACTTGCCAATAACTTCTTGACAATTTGTACCTTAAGAAAAATGTATGCACGTCGCCACCAAGAAAAAAGTGAGCTGCTCTCAAACCTCTTTTAAATATTAATCTTCAAATATTTAATACATGATTGGATCTTTTCTTCCTATATTGACATTCACAGTCATCATTAAAGTGTCGCTAAAGAAGAAAGCAATTCAAAATGTAAACAAGTGATAAATTTGGTAATTTTTTTACACCTCTGTGTATGTGGCAAAAGGTCAAGGATGTAAATGGCGTTTCCAGAAATCTTTTAGAATCACATGAGCCTGCAAACTCCATTATACATCACATTATGTAATGACCTCTGAGTCATAAAAATATAATTAATGAGCATGATGTGTAAGCCATTAATTATGTTATGGTGAGAAGGTGACAGTTTTATAAATATTTTACTTTCACAGAAAATATTTTACCTTGCTGGGTTGGAATGTGCTACTCAGGTCAAGCATCCTCAGATAAAGAAGGGTCATGCAAAGTTTATTGTAGAAGTCAGTAAAACTGAACTATGCATTATAATAAATTGTGCAGAGAGGTATTACTGCACTGATGATCCTAGTTAGTAATTAAGCTGTTTGTATGCACTCCTATTGCCAGAAGCTTCTGCGTGAGGAATTTGAGGCTATCACCTCTGCACTGGCCACAAGTCAGAGACCAGACAAAAGAACTGGATCCATTGCAGTCTGCGTATCGCTCCAGTAGATCCACAGATGATGCCATCACCTTGATTCTACATACTACATTGATCCACCTGGACAACAAGAGAGGGAATTATGTACAAAAGCTGTTTATAGATTATAGTTTGTCATTTAACACAATAAACCCCTCTAAGCTCATCATCAAGCTCAGGGACTGACATATGAACACCCACTGCACTGGGTTTTTAACTTCTTGACAGGGAGACTGTAGGTGGTTCAAGTGGGTGGCCACACTTCTTCATCCCTCACCCTCAACACAGGGGTTCCACAGGGCTGTGTTCTGAGGCCTCTGCTATACTCCCTCTCATCCTTGTCACGTTTGCTGATCTCTGACAACAATAAGATGGCTTACCCGTATGAAACAGAGAGTCTGTCACACTGATCTTCACAATATTCTACTCCAGAATGTAAACAAGACAAAGCAGCTGATTGAGGACTTTTGGAGAAAACGGCACAGGCACTGCCATTACCTCATTTTTAAAAGGAACTAGGTGGAGAGGGTGGACAGTCTGAGATATCTTGGTTTTCACATCATAGAGGACCTGTCCTGGTCCAAGCACATTGACAACTTAGTGAAGGAGGCATGACAATATTTTTACCATCTTAGATGCCACAGGGATTTTTAGGCTGCTCTCCCAGATAACTAAAGAGCTTCTACGTATACTGTAGACCATCGAAACTATCCTGACAAGAAGTATTATTGCTTTCGTTTGGAATCAGGACACGGCAGGACCGCAAAGCTCTGGAGAAAGTGGTGCAGTCAGCTAAACACATAACTGGGTGTGTCCTCTCTAACTCCCAGGATATCTGCATCAAGTGATGGTGGACCATGCAATGAAAATCACTAGGGATAGCAGCCATCCTAACAATGGCCTCTTCTCTGTGCTGCGGACAATTAAACGCTACCACTGCCTGAAGGCCAGTTCAAGGAAACTTAGGAAGAGCTTCTGTCCACAGTCCATCCGCAACCTAAATGAGGACACCGTGAAGAGCTACATCAGCTTAATTCTCTTATATTACTTAAGTTTCATTTATTTTTTATTATACATTTTTAAAATTTTAATATAATTCATAATATTGGTAATTATTTTTATAGATATTTACAATATAAGACGAAAACGCATATTAGTTAAACAGGATAAATCAATAAGCAGGTCATAACAAAGCAGATGATGTAAATAAAATACCAAAGTGCAATGATAAAACCACAAAAAATCAAATAAACTTAAAATATACATACAAAAATCAATTTACCCAATATTTAGAAATCATTAATAAAATTAAAACTGTTAATTGATAAACTGCCCTAATAAATAACACCTTAGTTACATTTTAAAATTTGGGCTACCAATACTCAAGCTATGTAATTTCTTGTGCTAGATACAGTATTTCTCATTTATGTCTCACCTGGGAACAACTGCTTTTAGATATAGTGCCCCATAATCTTGGAAAATTCAGTGGTGCCTCGTACTTCGAACGTATTCGTTTTTGGAGGCAGTTTGAAGTCTGAATTGTTTGAAGTCTGAATCAGTTTTCCCTATTAGAAATAATGAAAAGTGAATTAATCCATTCCTAGACTCTGAACAATACCCATTTTGATAAACTTAAACAGCAAATACACATAATTTAAGGTATAAATAATATAATTAAATGACCCAAATAGTACATTAAAACTTGAAAACAATAAATAAAATACATAAATACTGTATAACAAAATGAAAATTGCATTTACTGTACCTTCATGCTTCATGATAAGTTCCTTTTACACCTCAGATATTGATACTACAATCTACATTGTAGGCTTTCTTGCTTCCACACTCTTCTTGGATGCCATGGTTAATAGATAAGGGTTATACAGTATATGTATAACCAAAAATAAAATGAAAAAAGCACTGAAAACACACAAGCGTAACTTAAGAGATGCTTTCACAGTGAGAGCAAGAGATGACTTGGGCGCAAAACAGATGACGCTTACGCTCACTGTGTAAGTGCAATCTGTTGCTGCATTTTTTTCACTGCGTCTGCAGTTCGAACATTGAAGCATCGGTCAAACTCCGAATCAGATTTCTCTGGAACGTTCAAAGTTAGAATTGTTTGAAGGATGAGGCACCACAGTATTTCAAAAAGACTTTGAAACTGGATGGACGTATTACACCAGAACATTTTAAATATTTATTTATGAATTTGATTTGATTTTATGGGTATGTAAGCTTTTTAATGTTTTCTATATTTTGCTTTATGTATTTTGAAGTATTTAAACATTTTGATAATATATTTCTACCTTTTTGTGTAACTCTGAACCACTGTAAATGAGGGTTTATCTTAATGTTGTTTTCTGAGTTGTAAATACAGATGAAATTGTAGCAGTACTATTTAAATCAACTACAGATCCCAGCAGCCCTAGTAGTACTTCACCATTGGTCAGCTTTGGGTGTTGTTGGAACGGAAATAAGGTGCACCAGAAAAAGCCGGCAAAGGAGGTTGATCTTCTGTCTGTTGTGTTTCCACACTTCACCCTACCTCTGGATTACAAATCCCTCATTGGATGACAGCTTCTTTCTGGATTTACATGCTTATCCTGTGCCTGCTTATTTGTGTGATTTCATTAGGGTTAGTAAAGGACTTCGTGCAACAGATCAACAGTCCCAGCCTTTAAATCTCGGCTGAAGACTCACTACTTCAGTTTCGCATATCCTGACTAGAGCTGCTGATTACTGTAACTGTATATACTGCATCTCTGTTGTTAGTCATTAGCTCTAAAACATAAGTAACATTATTGTTAAAATTTGTTACTAACCCTCACCTATTCTGTTTCTGTTCTCAGTACTCAAATGTGGCAATTGGTGCCACGGCCCACCTGCCAAGTTGTTTGCTTGCCTATGGTAAAGTCATCCCTGATGGAGGATCACAGGAATCATGGGAAAAAGGGGTCCTTTCATCGGATTGGCTGGCCGAGCAACGTTTCAGCCGTGGAATTGCCAAATGGGGAGGCAGCTTGATGGATGAGGTCTCCAGGACTCTAAAAATATCCAAATCTTATTATGTGATATCATCTACTGTTAAATTCTGCTCCGTACTTCTAAAATTTTTATTATTATGCTGTATTAAGGATTTGTTCTACTCTGTGTATTGTGTTGTATTGACCCCCTTCTTTTGACACCCACTGCACGCCCAACCTACCTGGAATGGGGTCTCTCTTTGAACTGCCTTTCCTAAGGTTTCTTCTATTTTTCCCTACGAGGTTTTTTTTGGGAGTTTTTCCTTGTCTTCTCAGAGAGTCAAGGCTGGGGGGCTGTCAAGAGGCAGGGCCTGTTAAAGCCCATTGCGGCACTTTCTGTGTGATTTTGGGCTATACAAAAAATTAAACTGTATCTTCATGCAACAACTTGGACATGGTGCAAAAAACTTTCATAACATTCAGAAAAGTGTTCCCTTGGCATTCCAATTCATTTTCTTCTATCAACACATCTGTGGAACTGGACTGTTTGTGGACTGAATTGTGTGTATAGTGTGTATAGTTAACTGTTTTGTGCTCAATGCTTTGTCAGATGTTATTTGGCTTGTATCTGTTAAACAATTACCACCTTTGTGTGAATTTGGGTTGGCTTTTGTTTATAATAATTTTTTTGCCTCCTTTATTTGTTTAATATACTCCTTATTCTTTATTCATTTTGACCATCTTTCTTAATGTCTCTGTGTGTGACAGTCAAGTCTGAGTGTGTCCATAAATAAAAGAAACAAATCATCATTGAAAGGCAGTGTGAATCTGAGCCTCTTTGTGACTGTTACAAAATAAAATGAAAACAGAGAAGTATTATGAATGAATAAATTCTGTGTGTATTCAACAGAACACTATCTTATGTAGAATTATCAATTATTTGATTTTGTACACACAGTTTGAGAAAAATCTGTCACCATATCTTGAACACAGGGTTCCAGATCTCCACTGTAACCCTCATAGGTTTTCACTTACCAGCCTATCACATACTAAAATAAGCAGGAGAGAAGGTGCTGTATACACTTTTCTTCATGCGTTACTTAAGTTTTATAATGTGCTCATAGCAAAAGAAAAGTATGGCAAATCATATAAAATACAACCTGAATGGATAGCAGCTCTTCTTGCTAGAATTCTGGGGATCCAATGTGCCCAGATAACCATTGGCTCCTCATCTTAGTAATCTGACTGATCTCTGAACCAGGATGGATCTCTGGATGAATGATGGATTAAGAAAGAAAGGGTACTACTGTGTGAATTTAAAATACTTTGTTACGGTCTAAGTAATAAACAATCTGAAAGTGAGAATAGGGTCATCCTAAGACCCTTCCATGATAACACAACTGGCACAATCAGTAGGACTGACAGGATTTTGGGGTAGCCATGTCTCACATCCTGTTTGTAAATATTGTTTTGTCATTGAGTAATAAAGTAGGTGTGGGAAGATTGACGCTTTCTTGTCTACTGAGTTATCAGGCTGAAGGCGATGCCCCAAAAGAGAGGATATCACGGTGAAGTGACATTGACCAAGATACATCAGCCTCCATGTGCCTAAGTTATTCTCTGGGCCCAAAGTGTGGCAGCCTTTAAATCTAGGTTATATCCAGGGACACACGTTAGTGTTCATGCCAAAGCCAGTGAGTGATAGGCTGTGCAAGAATCACTTATAATCAGTGTTTTAGTAGACAGAGTTTGTATATGTCCACTAGTTTAGTTGCCTTGAGAAACAATAACAGATTAGAATCACAGATTCAGAAATGTCCAAACCCATATTGGTTGGCACAAGCAGGAGGAACTAAGAAAGAAAGACATTTTTTAAACTTTCTCTTCTGCTTGTTTAGGTACTCTGTTTTGTTACCTGGGGTCATAGATATAAAAGAAAGGAGACAAGTGGAGGTGGAGATTGCACCTAAATCTCCTAAATTTGAGATGCTCTCTTCAGGTCTATGTAATAAAGAGTCTGAAATGAGAACAGGGTCACCCTAGAATCCTTCCACAATAAAACCTTCAAAATGAAGTTTATTTTTTATGTTGGTTCTTTTTGTTGCCTTGTTGATAACATTGTGTTAATGTTGCATTTTGTATTCAAGGATCAAATATAAATGTACCAGATGCCATCATATTTAAGAGTTCAAGGTTCCTCAAATTCCCCTTAAGAAATAAAGGGAAAAACCGATTACGTAAAAAAGAATTTAAAAGTACGTTTTCAATTTAAGGATTACAGGTTCATGATCTTCATGACGATTTGTGCTTATTTCCAGGTACAAAAGTTTATATGATTGTGTGATCCATACTTGCCTTACAGCCACAATTTTAATCTTTGAGCCCTAAGCCCAGCCAGCTGTGCATAAAAAATTTAAACTACCAACAATATGCATAGAGCTCCAAGTCAACACAAGACTTGTTAACAGTTTTCTTTATGTGGTCAGTGAATCCTAGAGTTTATTATAACCCTTTTTACATTTGACTAATATGTGTATTTGAGAACACCCCCAAACGTCTCTGTTTAGTGCACCCAGTATCAGCTCAATGAGTGGAGACTGACAAGTCCAGCATAGGTTAATAGAAATGTTAAAAGGCACAGGAAAGGTGTTGAGGAAGGAGATTTCTAACTTCTAGCCATCAAGGACACATTTTCTGGGTCAATAGACATCTTAATGAAGTGAGAGAAGGAACAATAGAGAGGAGAAAAGAAAAAGGAGGCAGAAAATTGAGATACTAGACATGCTGCAGGTGTGATGTGGGAATAAAATTGAAGAAAAAAATGGGAATAGTGAACTGGATGCTAGATCCTGACATTGGAAAGAACAATGCAGCAGGACAGGTGAATCATTCTGGTAAAATGTGGGGCAACTACTTAGTGAACCTGACTCTGTGCCCCCCTATTCATCTACTATTGTATACTCCAATTTACAAACTCACGCTATGATAGTGTTTTAACTTTTCATTTAGTTCACCCTGCTGGGATCTTCATCACGGACAAAACTAATGAGAACACATTTGATTATCTTATACTTTATGGTTAATTGTTTTTTTAAGGATAATATGCAGTATTTGTTGTTCAGTTTCTTATTCAATTTTGTACTTTTATGTCTTTTACCCATTAGCCAAGCCCAATTCACCCATGACCAATAGTTGGACTGCCAGACTTATATATATATTGTGATGGATGTCCGGCAAGACTTTCCGGCCCTCATCCCCAGGCCGCCAGGAGGAGCTCTCCCGTCAGCATGGACGTGCCCTGAGTTCTGGCAGGGCCTCATGGACTTTGTAGGTTTTATACACAGCCCTGCTGGATGGGAACCACAGGGAGTCGCTGTAGGGGGGCTTGTGAACCCTGCCCCCTGCAGGCCACTATATATACAGTATATGTATATGATTTATTCTACTCATGAAAACAAGCCACGATGTATGGTCATCAGTGAGTGATTTAGCCAGGGTCATTTTGGGGCCTTGTCCCTGGTTATTTTCCAATTACTATTTTTGTTAAAGTCAATAGCAAAATGAGGTGGGGTCCCAACTGGTCTTTGGCCCTAAGGTCTTTAAAATACCTTTCAAGTACTCCAGTATCTTTCTGTCTTCCTGGTTTCAACTTCTTTTGTACTTGGATATTGAATTTTGGATCTCCAGTAGCCTTAGTAGATAAAGAGTCTAATTCTTTTGTATTGCTTATTTTTCTCTACTTTTATTTTCTCGGTTTTCTTTAGTTTAGAGTTCTTAATTGTTTAAGACTTTCTTGTTTATTTGATCTTCATTTGCTAATCAGTACTATATTATCTGATTACTTGTCTTCCAAAAAAAAGACTTTTTTTTTGCTAACATCAAACATTTTAGGTGTTCTTTAGAGATTTGAGGGTGCTGAATCCAAATGTGGCAACAGAATTGCTCTATCACATCCAGTTTGTAAAATATGAAGGAATAAAATGAAAACAACACTATTTTACAGAAAAAAAAAAAATTTTAAATTAGATATTTAGACTTCCATCCATCCATTTTCTAACCCTCTGAATACAAACTCAGGGTCACGGGGGCCTGCTGGAGCCAATCCCAGCCAACACAGGGCACAAGGCAGGAACCAATCCTGACGCAGGGTGCCAACCCACCTTAGGACACACATAAACACACCTACGGGCCAATTTAGAATCGCCAATCCACCTAACCTGCATGTCTTTGGATTGTGGGAGGAAATCGGAGTGCCCGGAGGAAACCCACGCAGACACGGGGAGAACATGCAAGCGAACCTGGGTCTCCTAACTGTGAGGCAGCAGCGCTACAACTGCGCCACAGTGCCGCCCTATTTAGATTTCAAAAGATGATAAATTAAGTGATGTCTTGCTGTGGTGGGATTACATTTTTGGGGCCCTGAAGCTTGAACTGTTAATGGAGCCCCTTCACAGCTAGGAACGAGGTCTGGGTAGTCACTGTTATCTTCTTTAATAGGTCCTTCAACTACGAGTCACCACAAATGATTTTTAAAATGTAACCAGTACAACTCAGATTTTACTTAATATTGCTGTACTTAATTATCTCTGAGCAGGAGGAGGTTAGGAGCACACACTGATACAGTGCATTGCTGCACCCACCACACGACAAACCAACTCAGGATCCAGATTAGCACCCGAGCGCAGCTATGCAACGGGTGATACCTCAGCACCACACCAGTTCAGATGAAATGGAACTGTGTGAGGTGTTTTAATGGTGGCTGGAGTTCTGCCACCAACCCCCAAGTTTTTCTCTGCAGGGATTAGGAACCCTGAAATTTTAGCTTCATTAGTTGCATAGTAGATTTGTCCCTAACCCCATATACATTAGATACCACCACCATGCTTTTAGGGAAAAAATCCAAATAAAAGAGTAGGAACTGACTTTTTAAAGACTTGTTGCACCCACGTACATTTAAACAACAACTTTCTCTCTTCCAAATAATGAACAGGCTTCTTTCTAACCATCTAAATATAAATATTAATATTTTAAAGGAATGAAAAAGAGAGAAAAAAATTGGACTTGAGCATCAATAGGCTTTGCTAGCTACCTGAACTATTTCATAATATTTCAGTAATTATTTAATGTTCTGATGCTCTCATAAAATACGTCATTATGATAACAATTGACAAGGAGAATTCATAATTAATTGCAATTTACGGTATTTGAGGGTTCCTCTTGAGTGCCTCATTCTCTTGCACAATTTGGCTCAAAAACTGATCACCACATCATCATCTCACAACAGGCTGAAGTTTCGAGTTTGGTAAATTTATGTTCAGCCGTTTTAGCTTTAGACTGTTCTCACAAAACTGTGACAGACAGACACATGCGTACACAGACAGACACACACCCATGATCGAGATATTAATATTTTTGGCATCAGGGGACCCTAAAACGTCAAGATCCATCAAAAACCAGAGATTTAAATTTTTGATGAATTTAAAGCTTTCACTCCTCCCCCATATGGTGGGGGATATGGTGGGTTAGGGGGCAACACAAAAATGCTGATTGAAGGCTATAACGTGTAGCAGGTGCATGGTTTTGTTTCCAATTCAAATGATGTTGAGAGCAAGGGAGAGTGCAAGATCCTTGAGCATGGGAAAAGTGCAATAATAATAAAATGTATTATTATTATTATTGTTATTATCGTTTTTATTATTAACTTAAGTATCCTTGTGCTTCAAATAACATTCTGAGCATGAAACATTCTTATACCATAAAATAAATGTAACTTATTTTTAAAAAGGTCAATTTCTTTTAGAAATAAATCTGATATCTCACAGAAACAGTTTCTGGTTCACCACACTTATATCTATAAAGTAAACCAGTTTTTTGCAGGGGACAATTTTGGTTTAAGCCAAATAAGAGACAGTAATATTTCACATAATATTCAATTAAAGAAATAACAAAATCTAGATACAATGTGTAGATAGATAGATAGATAGATAGATAGATAGATAGATAGATAGATAGATAGATAGATAGATAGATAGATAGATAGATAGATAGATAGTGTATTGATTCTAAAGTCATATATGGCAGAGGCATTTGGTAATTCAAAAGAATTACTCTGAGTAGGGGATGCGGACCTCCCTCTGCCTGCCACTCCACAACTCCTATTTTGAAGATATTGGTGATACATTTATCTAAGACACCGCTGACTTTAGTTCTAGGGTTTAGCAAGTACTTCCAGTAAATAAATTCTAATTAAAAACTTAATTTTCTACTAATTTCCCTTATACTGTTGTCAGAATGAATGAAAATTACATAACTTTTATGCATAAACACTCATACGAAGTACTATTGCCTAAATACAGTAAATCAAATTGTGAAAATTGTAGTATTAAAATCACAAATGACTGTTGTACAAAACAAGAAAATGAGTGCACCATACAATGTGTGTCACATTAAGTGAATCAAGTTAGGAAATGAAGTGGAATTGCAAATGATTGACCAGTCATTCACAGTGAAATGCTTTTTGCAGGCTAGGAAATAGCTGAGGTATTATTTTGGAAAAACTTTTGGTTCTTGCAGAATTTACTGTTGATGTGTGATTACTACTGACTACTGAATGACTGTGGTGAGCTGTGCTAATTGCCAGCAGAAGCCAGGTTTTGTTAATGCAAATGAATTTTACCGCACTGACATTCACTTCAGTGCACACACACACACACACACATACACACACACACATAATGCATTCTCTCAGCTGGAGTTTGCACTGCATGAATACAGAATGTTGAGACAAGATGCACACCAAGCAGTAGCACGACAGCATGTAGAATGTATGTGGTATCAAATTTATATAGAGATCACTCTCTCTGTTCTGCCCCTTCCTTTTGGGTTAATCATAATACACTTAACCTGCTTCCGCTTACATGGCAAAATTATGGACACAATTTTTCTATAACGTGCCTTGGAAGGGGTTCACTTTTAAAAAGTAGGTTTATAAACTGGGAATCTTTATGGGTATAACAACCAAATCTCCTAATTGCCTTAATAAAGTCATAGGCCACAACCAAGCACTTGTTGTCAAAGAAATCCCTGCCACTTCTGTTTCCAAAATGATGACTGCATAAGTAAGAGATAAATTTCGCTCTCAGTAGATCAGGAATAAATTCCAAGTACAGTCGGCATAGGAGTTTAGAGTTGAAAATGGTCTAATTCAGTGTTTCTCTACCTGTGAGTCGCTGTTCGTCCTAGATGAGTTGTCACCTTATATTTTTTTTAAATCTCATGTTTTATGGGTGTCCAGGAGTGGAAAATCTTCAATTATTGAACTGCAGGTTGCTTATATTAAATTTTAATAATGAATTTTAGGGATTACAGGATCTTAATTACAGACACTGCAAGCATCCTTTCTTGAACAGTGTTCTTCCTCTATTATACCTGTAATTTACAGTTAGGTCCATAAATATTTGGACAGAGACAAATTTTTTCTAATTTTGGTTCTGTACAGTACATTACCACAATGAATTTTAAATGAAACAACTCAGATGCAGTTGAAGTGCAAACTTTCAGCTTTAATTCAGTGGGTTGAACGAAACGATTGCATAAAAATGTGAGGCGACTAAAGCATTTTTTTAACACAATCCCTTCATTTCAGGGGCTCAAAATCAATTGGACAAATTAAATAACTGGAAATAAAATGTTCATGTCTAATACTTGGTTGAAAAACCTTTGCTGGCAATGACAGCCTGAAGTCTTGAACTCATGGACATCACCAGATGCTGGGTTTTCTCTTTTTTAATGCTCTGCCAGGCCTTTACTGCAGTGGCTTTCAGTTGCTGTTTGTTTGTGGTCCTTTCTCTCCGAAGTTTAGTCTTCAACAAGTGAAATGCATGCTCAATTAGGTTAAGATCAGGTGACTGACTTGGCCATTCAAGAATTTTCCACTTCTTTGCTTTAATAAACTCCTGGGTTGCTTTGGCTGTATGTTTTGGGTCATTGTCCATCTGTATCATGAAACGCCACTCAATCAATGTGACTGAATTTAGCTGGATTTGAGCAGACAGTATATCTCTGAACACCTCAGAATTCATTCGGCTGCTTCTGTCCTGTGTCACATCATCAATAAACACTAGTGTCCCAGTGCCACTGGCAGCCATGCACACCCAAGCCATCACACTGCCTGACTCCACCATGTTTTACAGATGATGTGGTATGCTTTGGATAATGAGCTGTTCCACGCTTTCTCCATACTTATTTCTTGCCATCATTGCGGTAGAGGTTGATCTTGATTTCATCTGTCCAAAGAATGTTTTTCCAGAACTGTGCTGGCTTTTTTAGATGTTCTTTAGCAAAGTCCAATCTAGCCTTTCTATTCTTGAGGCTTATGAGTGGCTTGCACCTTGCAGTGTACCTTCTGGATTTACTTTCATGCAGTCTTCTCTTTATGGTAGACTTGGATATCGATACGTCTACCCCCTGGAGAGTGTTATTCACTTGGTTGGCTGTTGTGAAGTGGTTTCTCTTCACCATGGAAATGATTCTGCGATCATCCACCACTGTTGTCTTCCGTGGACGTCCAGGTATTTTTGCGTTGCTGAGTTCACCAGTGCTTGCTTTCTTTCTCAGGATGTACCAAACTGTAGATTTTGCCACTCGTAATATTGTAGCAATTTCTCGGATGGGTTTTTTCTGTTTTCGCAGCTTAAGGATGGCTTCCTTCACCTGCATGGAGCGCTCCTTTGACTGCATGTTGTCTGTTCACAGCAAAATCTTCCACATGCAAGCACCACACCTCAAATCAACTCCAGGCCTTTTATCTGCTTCATTGATAATGACATAACGACGGACTTGAACACACCTGCCCATGAAATAGCCTTTGAGTCAACTGTCCAATTACTTTTGAGCCCCTGAAATGAAGGGATTGGGTTAAAAAATGCTTTAGTTGCCTCACATTTTTATGCATTTTTATGCAACTGAATTAAAGCTGAAAGTTTGCACTTCAACTGCATCTGAGTTGTTTCATTTAAAATTCATTGTGGTAATGTACAGAACCAAAATTAGAAAAAAGTTGTCTCTGTCCAAATATTTATGGACCTAACTGTATGTACTGTATCTGTTTCTTTTTCGATTAGTACTGTATATGATTTGGGAAAGGGAAATAAGTACAGATGCCACAGAACTTGTTTTAATTTGTTTATAAGCTGGGGACAGATGGACGCCATAGGACTAGGAATTACAGAATTAGTTTGCAGCTTGAGAAAGGAAGAAGTGTTGTGGTACTTAAAAGATCAGATCAGCCAGTCAAATGCGTGCAATGTCACATGACCATGTGTGCATTTTAACATAAATATGGCCTGTCTGATGAAGCAAAGAATAAGGGAAACAACAGAAGGTTAACATAGGAAACAAAATCAGAGATCAAGAGACATTAGACCGTTTGATTTGGACGTCAGAAAACTTAAACAATCAATAACACCAATCGCCAAATCAAAAGCCACTCTTTGACATTTCTGATTTTCAGTAAGCTTTTCCAAGACAGTTTTTATCCAGACTTTGCTATCTATTTTATTTTCTATTATATTTTCTTCTATTTGGTATTGTTATAGAATATGTTAATAAATACCATGTTGCTTTTATACAGTATTTTTCTATTTCTCTGTCTTTTATCTAGAATCATTAAATAATTAGAGGGCACCAAGTGTGGGCACTTTCTTGCCTACAGGGTTTTTATCAAGGCTGTTGAGGTCTCTCCTCAATAATTAGAACAACTGCAATAAAAGTAAGACCTACCTTGGTTAGTAAATGGCATACAAGTATAACTAAAAGATTTGTGCTTTAATAGTGATATTAATAGTGAGTTCCTATGTAGAGAATCCTATGTGGAATATTGCAGAGTGACTGGCAGTTGGCACCACTTGTGACTTTGTCTGACTAGGATTCTTATATGTATGTGTGTGGAGAAAATCCTATGTAGAATATTGCGGGGTGACTGGCAACCAGCAGCACCCAAGACTTTTTTCTGGATTGGATCTCTAAGTTTGTTCATCTTCAAGAGCGGCAGTAGATGAATCTGGTAAATGTTCCTGGTAAGTCTCACAAACGTCATGATAATATGGGTTGGTACTGATTGCAGATTTCAGTTCTAAATTCACTCAAAGGGACATTTTGCTCCTGTATACTGAGATGTTGAAATGAATGACATAAGTTCAG
Source organism: Polypterus senegalus (assembly GCF_016835505.1). Taxonomy (NCBI): domain Eukaryota; kingdom Metazoa; phylum Chordata; class Cladistia; order Polypteriformes; family Polypteridae; genus Polypterus; species Polypterus senegalus. Next base: position 35,868,005 of record NC_053157.1, read on the forward strand.
TACGTTCACAACCTGTTATACACTGCACTGCGTGATTTATTAAGAAAGCAAACATACCTGAACAAGTCCTCAAATGCCCCGTTGCATCACCTATACTTAACTCTATTGATTCTGTTTCAAACTCACAAGATTCATCACAAAAACATGAAGCAAACAGAAATGTTAAAGAACATACAGCCCTGATGTTACGAGGAATAGATTTACTGTAATTTACTGTAACATGCAACAGACTTTATGTGTTATCTGCAGTGTGGTAGTACCAAAGAAAAGCACAAAGCCTTCAAAGCATGCTGCTTAAAAAAGTGAAGTCCTTTTTTTAAATGAAAAAATTTAAATCTTGAGGCTTGACAAAAAAAAAAAAAAAAAACATTCTAATGTGTTTGTACAACAATCCACCAGCCATAACACATGCTCTTCAGAAGAGGTCATCCACCTGAAGCTAAGCATGTTCGGGCCCGGACGGAACTTGGATGGGGAAACCAACCAGGAAAAGCTCAGGTTACTGCTGGAAGAGGTGCTGGCGAGGCCATCAGAGGGCACTTACCCTGTGGTTTGAATGAGGACCCCAATACCCCATTACAGTACTGTAGACTGAGATGTTATATCGAGGTCCTGGCTTTCTGTGGTCATAAAAGATCCCCAGGCTTCCTTCAGAAAGAGTTGGTTTTATCTTGATGTCCTGGCTATGTTGCCCATCACAGTCTTATCATTCTGGCCCCTTAATCATCTCTTTTCTCTAATTGGCTATCTCTCTCACCCCTTCACTACCTAACAGCCAATGTGTGGGGATTTTATTGGAACAAAATGGCTGCCATTGCATCATCCAGGTGAGTGTTGCACATTGGTGGTGGTTAAGGTGGCTTCCCTCTCACTAAGTAAAGTGCTTTGAGTAGAGAGAAAAGCACAATATAAATGTAAAGATTATTGTCTTGCTGCAAGTAGAATTGCCAAATATTAAAAAAGACATACAGTTTGTCAATCAATCAATGCATAACAGCAGAAGGCCGCCTCACCACTTCTTTTAAGTTTAGCTTTTGGAATTATAAGGAGACACTCATTTGAAGATCTAAGGTTATGATTTGGAATATAACGTGTCAGGCATTCAGATATATAAGATGGAGCGAGATTATTTAAGGCTTTATAAACCATAAGCAGTATTTTAAAGTCAATCCTGAATGACACAGGCAACCAGTGTAGTGACATCAAAACTGGAGAAATGTGTTCAGATTTTCTTTTCCCAGTTAGGATTCTAGCAGCTGCATTTTGCACTCATTGCAAGTGATTTATGTCTTTTTTGGGTAGTCCTGAGAGGAGTGCGTTACAGTAATCTAGTCTACTGAAAACAAAAGCGTGAATTAATTTCTCCGCATCTTTCAATGATATAAGAGGTCTAACTTTAGCTATGTTTCTTAAGTGAAAAAATGCTGTCCTAGTGGTCTGATGTCCTAGTTGTCTTGCCTCATACTCATACTGGATATTTTTTTCCAGTATTGAACACTCGTGTGTCGAGGTATTTTTGAGCAAGTACCCATGTATATTTAATCTGTTATTTACACTGAATTTAAATTTTGAATGTTTATTTACTGTTATTTGTTAATAGGACCCATTAAGGGGAAAAGGTTAGCTAGTTTTCAGTCATCACTGAACAAAAATAGATTAACTGAGGCTGGTCCACTGATCTCATTAACAATTGTAACTTTTAAAGCAGTTACTATTAAACTAAATCATCAGAAAAAAAATGTGAATATTGAAAGGTTACACCTCAGCTCTAGTTTATTAAAAATGCATACAAAGGCATTCATCTACTGCATTAGACCTGGCACCACAGCTCTTGAACTCCAGTTTGACTACTTCTCCCCATGCTCTGAGGGTTTCTTCACAGAATGGTGAGGGGCCAAACAAAATGTTGGGGCTGAGGGTGCCCAAGTTATTTGTGAAGTGCCCAGAGGACAAAAAAAGACAGTTAAGTGTGTAAAAGAAAAATGGCTTCAGCTACCAGTTTAAAGGTAAGCTTCTGGGTCTGGAGCTCCGTCCCCTCAGAAGAAGGTTCAAGACACTGATAACTGACTTCCAATTCAATGTTGTCTTAAATTCCTGTGGGGGACATTGGGGTGAAAGCAGCAAAACCCATCATCCAAGGAATGTGATATGAATGGAAATGCAACATACAGGATATGTTGGTCACGGTGTAACACTTTTAATCTTCCCCCTGTGTTTTCTTTTACCAAAGCCCACAAAACGTTCCCCATGCTTGTGAATCTGACACAATCTAAAGACATGCAGTTAGCTTGATCGGGATATTTTTAATTACCCAGTAGGACCATCTTAAATGTGCTTTACATATAATTCTGTTGTTACATTTACAGGACTAATTTAAACCACTGCTTCTATAAATTCTGATTCATCATAAGTTTTTACTGGATAAAACAGAAAATGGACAGAAGATTAGATAAAGCAAAGTGCACATCCATTTAGGTTCCAGATCGATAGTACATTTTTGCATTTTAAATGGTTTCATGTGAGCTGCATTATAAAAATATTAAATCCTAATCTGAAGGCCCTGGTTACTCCATTTATTAAACCATCCATCCATTTTTGCATTCCCTTCTCCCCCAGTCCACCTCAGTCCTTCTGTTCAGCTCAGTTCAGTTTATTCATATATACAGTAGCTTGCTTCCATTCCTTCGCCATAATGTCATGCTCTTGCTTGCTGCATGAAATTTATGATTTGTATTTTAATGCAGCTGAAATATTGACATGAGGAGAAAATGCATTTGAAGTCCAGAAGATGTCAGGGACCGTCAATTATGAAAATATTCACACATTTAGGTATTCATATGTCATTGTCATCATCATCAACAGCCATTCCTAAAACCCCAGCTGCACGAGGGCGTTTTCAACGGTTCCCACCATCAATCTTGTTTTGACCTCTTCTGTGATTTTTATCAGGGATAATTAAATTACTAAACCCACATGTAGGACCCGCTCTGTTGAAAAGGAAGGTCATTTTTGACAAAGGATCTGTAGACACTGAATGAAGTCGGAGTGCCTTGCTCAGAACTGTATGTTTAAAAAAAAGGACAGGCAATCAACATTTTGAAATTTTAATACTCGAGCCCTCCAGCCTATCACCTCTCCTTCTAAAGACAACGCGAGTGTGGCGAGGAAGACGCTTCAGGTTCCACGGCTACACAGCACTCTGAGGTTGGCCTTCAGCTGCAAAAATCCCAGTTGTGCAGGTCTGCCCTGTGAATTAAACTAACAATTGATTATGTTGTTTTCATGAAAGGTTTATGTGCTTCTCCTATCTTTGTGGACAATTACTGATTGCGCATTTTAGTGCGAGACCACGGAGGAGATAAGACAGATTGTTCAGGGGTTAACTGCACACTGATAATCCTTTATTACTATTTACTTTCATTAGCTAGGAGACACACAGGCATCTGAGGACGCTCCAAACTCCCAATGAAAAAGCTAAGCACATTCCGCTCAGGGCCTGCCTTCTAATCCTTGTGGGATTTTGGAAGGAAAAATATGAATGGTCTAAATTGTTCCTTAAATGCTGCTGGAATATTTGTATTTTCTGGCAAATGCACGTTGAAAGGTCTGTTACCACAAAGGATGCTTAAGTTGGCACAATTCCTGATATAAGAGCCTGAGTGATAAAAAAAAAATCATAATAGCCGTAGCAAACATTTTCAGCCCATCTCATCTTGCCTGAAGAAGGGGCCTGAGTTGCCTCGAAAGCTTGCATATCGTAATCTTTTTAGTTAGCCGATTAAAGGTGTCATTTTGCTTGGCTTTTCTCTACAGCCCATCTCAAAACTTCTAAGTTTTCTATGTTTGCAGCCCTTTTCTTTTTGTTTCTGGCATGTCAAGCATCCTAACTGGCCTCTTGGTATCACTGGGACTTGCTTGATGGCAGCATGGTGGGTAGCAGGGGGGAAAACGGGATTAAATCCCAATCTAGTGAAGACTTGTGTGGCGTTTGCATGTTCTCCTCATTTCCATACTGATTTCCTCCGAGTAGTGTGAATTTCCACTTGGGATTAATAAAGTATCTATCTATCTATCTATCTATCTATCTATCTATCTATCTATCTATCTATCTATCTATCTATCTATCTATCTATCTAGTTTGCCTTTAGTCTACTTAGAGTTCCTACCAAAAGTATTCACCCCCAATTCCTCAGAATGTTTTCACATCTTATTCAATCACATTGAATTTAATTTGGAATTAATTTGGCACTTTGATGCTAATCAGCATAAAAAGACTCAAAGTGAAAATAGATCTCTGTAAAGTGATGTAAATTAATTATAAAACACAAAATTATTGCTCACCCTAGTCAACATTATGACACACCTTACTACTCACTGGTGCAGCCAATTGGTTTTAGAAGTCACATCGTCAGTTCAATGGAGATCACTTGTATGGGAATTCAGTTGATTGCAGTCTACATGCATCTTATCTGGAAGGTCCAACATGTGGAGAGTCAGTATGGTGGTCTGGCCTACACAATGGACAATGTTTGTTGTCCTAGTACACTTGCTGAACAAACAAGCCCCCAAGCCTAATGTTACTCAATTATGTTTACCTCTTTTGAAAGCCGCTTTGGATAAAGCGTCTGCAAAAGAAAATAAATGTAAATGTAACATCTGGTACATCTGCAGCTCCACACAAGGAGGTTTGTATACTGATGTGTAGTGGACAATCGCGGCACAGAAGTTCAACGTTCAACACATGACAGTGCGGCAGTCATTGTCCCTGCTGCACCACTTCTCAACAAAGTGCTCAAGAACCTCCTTCAATGTATTTTTAAGCAGCCACACAGCTGCAATGGAAACAAAGACCACCTTGTTGTTTCAAAGAGTTTGGGTGCCGTTTCAAGGAGCTGGTTTGTTGAGGACAGCCACTTCGAAGAGTGGGCCATGTAACCATGCTGACAATTGCATCACCCTGGGGAGGAGCCACCACTACCATGAGCTGGAATTCTATCCCCAAACCCCCAAACACGAACACACAGTGAGACCCGGGTTCAAATAATGTAAGGTTTATTAAACCAATTCTTCCACAAAGTTTGCAAAATTACAAATACATAAATCTTCTCTCTCCACAATACATTTCTCTCACTACCGCACTGCTCTCCTCCAAGCAAGTGTTGCTCCATGTCCTCCCAACTCCGACTCAGCTGGAAAAGGGAGTGCGGTCCCTTTTATTATGGACATGGGGGTACTACCGGTGCCAGGGCCACTGCCCGATGGAAGCACTTCGGGGTCATGTGAAAGTCCATTATAACAGGGAGCTTATCTCCCTACAGCACCCTCTTGACCTCAGCAGGGCTGCTCTGTTGGACTACATCTCCCAGCATGCCCGGCTGGCTTCTCACTGGGCACTGATATCTAGAGCTGCTGCCATCTAGCGTGCTGTGGGGAGTAAAAATCCCCCAGTGACATTTCTTTTCAGTCCTGTCCATCCCTTTTGGTCCTTCCTTCTGGGTCTGATCCCTTCTTTCTCCCCAGTCGGGATTCCTATATGCCTGTTAGGAGCTTCACGTCTGGGTAAGGAACCATTCTGGCTGGGTTGCCCGTCTAGCCCATGTGACATATACAGATGTTGTATATACTGAAAAGGGGGGGGATCTGTACATTTTTCATCATTAGTTTACCGGACAGGAACTTATTTACAGGAGACACCAAATCTGAAGAAAATTCCCTAACAAGATAACCTCTCAGTTGCAGAGAATTCAGACGACTGAAATCTAAATGTCAGCAGAACGACTCTGTAGATAATTATCACAGAATGGTATATCTGCTCAGTGCTCCACATTTTTTGCACTGATATTTCTTCAGGGAGCCTTTTTTCTCACATCTTATGGATCAAGTGGCTGAATTACATTTTAGAGTGTATGCTGTGTCCAAATTGTTGTCTATCCCCATTAGTCAGTCATTGTTCAACCTGCTATATCCTAACACAGGGTCACAGGGATCTGCTGGAGCCAATCCCAGCCAACACAGGGAGCAAGGCAGGAATAAATCCCGGGCAGGGCGCCAGCCCAACACAGGGCACACACACACACACACACACACTAGGAACAATTTAGATTGCCAATGCACCTAACATGCATGTCTTTGGACTGTGGAAGGAAACCAGAGCACCCAAAGGAAATCCATGCAGACGTGGGGAGAACATGCAAACTCTACCCTCATTACTCTTCGTATATTAACTATATACATAGGGTGGCGCACTGGCATATTGGCTGGTTTTATGGTTTATCACAGTGATTGTAGTCCAGCTTGAGGATCCAGTGTAGAGTATCCATGTTGTCCTTAGTTCATTTCGGGGATGTGCTCTCATTTAAGTGTTGACGCACATTTTTTCCAAGTGAATATCTAAAGTCTGTTGTTGCCTTTAGCATCTGGTAGAAGTACAAGGTTCCCATATCCTTGAGTAGTAAAATGATGGTGCAGATAAATGTTTTTTTATTTTGTTTTCTGTCATTGCTTTCTGTCCTGCCTTTTAATGTTAGCTTTCTGCAGGGTTATGTGTGGTCCCATCTATCTCCACCTCTCTGTCCCTGTGCATGCTCCAGTCTTTATGGGCTTTCTTTCAGTCTCATTGTCCTTTTGTTTTCTACTTTTTTGAAGTTAGTATGCAAGTTATCCAAATTTCACTTTTAAATTGTATTGATCCCAATAATAATTTTAATTAAACATGATGGTGCAGATGTTTACAGCTCATTTTACCTCCTATATGTAAAGCCAGAAAGCATGCATGTGGTGATGGAGTTGATTTTTGGTTGATGCTATGTGTGAATATTTATATCTGCATCTCTAGTACTGGACTTTAGCATACAGCACTGCCATCATTACCCCCTGTTTTTAAACCAAAATGGTGATCTACTTGGTGTCTAAGGTAAACTGTATGTGTGTTTGTGAGTGGAGGGTGTAGTGGTAAAGGAGGGGGTGCCGAGTCACATGCAATTACAGTACAGCGCCTAAGGCTATCAAGCTATCTTGTGGATGTCAAGAGGAAGTGCTAAGATCAACAGGGTCAACAGCAAGGAAAATGATAGGAACATCCATCCATCAGTTATCCAACCCACTATACCCTAACTACAGGGTCACGGGGGTCTGCTGGAGCCAATCCCAGCCAACACAGGGCGCAAGGCAGGAAACAAACCCCAGGCAGGGCGCCAGCCCACCACAGGGCACACACACACATGCCAAGCACACACTAGGGACAATTTAGGATCGCCAATGCACCTAACCTGCATGTCTTTGGACAGTGGGAGAAAACCGGAGTACCCGGAGGAAACCCACGCAGACACAGGGAGAACATGCAAACTCCACACAGGGAGGACCTATAAAAACACATGAAAAGAAGAAAAATATTTCCAATAATTCCTGTGACATAACTTAGAAACAGGTCTCACTCACTTTATGGATACATGAAAGGCTGTCTAATGTACGGCCCTGCACTGGTAGCTGATATCGTGATTCACTTGTTTACTACTAATGCTGAACGCTAAACCTCAGATGTGATCTCACAGGCCTGAGTGTGCTCATCTGCCCAGTGGACAGCAGGGAGGCACTTGAGCTATCTGATGTTTAAGGTATTGTATCTTGTGAGCGAATCATCATGAGATAAATCCTAATATATTTAATTGGGTAACAAATAAAATATGTATTTTAACATGTATATTTAGTAGCACTGCATTAGACATTACATTGCTGTTGTCCGTTGCTGTATCAATCAATCAATCAACATTTATTTATATAGCACATTTTCATACAAAAAAATGTAGCTCAATGTGCTTTACAAAATGAATAGAAAAATGGAAGACCCAATAAAAAATAAACATAAGTCAACATTAATTAACATAGAATAAGTAAGGTCCAATGGCCATGGTGGACAGAAAAAGCAAAAAAAAACTCCAAATGCTGGAGAAAAAAAAAATCTGTAGGGGTTCCAGACCAAGAGACCGCCCAGTCCCCTCTGGGCAATCTACCTAACATAAGTCAAACAGTCCTCTTTGTATTTAGGGTTTTCATGGAAGGACCTGATGATGATAGTCACGTAGACTTCTGGCTTTCAGTCCATCAATGTTGGTGCATCATGATGCTTTGAGTAGGTGGTGGTGGCGCAGGCCGCCACCACAAAGAAACCAGAAAAAGAAACAGAAGAGAGAGTTGGGGTCAGTACGGATTTTGGAGCCACTGTGAATAGTTATTATGATGAATTGAACATACAGAGTATCAGTATTAAGTTAAAGTGAAGTTATAAAAAGGCCATGTTAAAGTAATGTGTAATCCAATTTGGGTGGGTGGAGGTAACAGAAAAGGACCAAAGGTTGTAGCATTAGCATAGTTTCTATCCTTAAATTGATGTACATATCGTTGGAGACAGCTGTGAGAAAAGTAACCTTTTGATTAGTGAGTAATTTTTAATCTTATTTTTCAGCCAAAATTCTTTTAAGGCTTTAGGTGCTGCATTGATCACCAAGTTCAAGAAAGCAATAACTGAATGCATTCAGAAGCTACTGTATGTCTTACATTATCCCTCCAGCTGTACTGCTTATAGTAATTTAGGGTTCAGACCAGTTTATAAAGAAAACGGAACATCTTAAAAATCTGAATTTACAATATCTGGAGTGGAGTCGTGGCTCTTAGTATTAATCCCATTGCATATGCCTAATACGAGTTATTCAATGTCTTTATACGATAATGTTTGTAATGCCAAAGGTACTTAGACTTTGTGATCATTAGACTTAGAAAACTGATAATTTTTCTTGAATATGTTGTGACAAAAAGACACTATATGAGCGTCGACCCAACACAGACAGACATGGGAGGCACACTTATAAAACAAATAAGTGTTTCATTTCCATTTTTTCACCTGTGGGCAACACCTTCCCTGTTCCCACAGGCACAACTCCACACAATACTTTTACATTTCTTATTCTTCCTCCACTCCTAACTCCGTAAGCTTCGTCCTCCTCCTCCCGACTCTGGCCTCCCGAGTAGAGGCTGCTGGCTCCTTTTATAAGGCACCCAGAAGTGCTCCAGGTGCCTGATGACTTCACTTCCTGGTGTGGTGTTAGAACTGCCCATAAGGGCTCAGCAACTCCAGCTGCAGCACCGCCTGGAGGTGCCGGCGGATTCCAACAGCCCTGCACCAATCTCCAACTCCCATGAAGCTCTGTGGGAGTCCGAGGCACCGTAAAACCCAGAGGGGTTGCCATCTAGTGTCTCGGGGGAGATAACATACTGGACATGCTTGCTCCATCTTCCTCTCAGCGTGGAGGCATCCCGGCCAGGCCACAGCCCCAGCCGCACACTACAATGCATAGTGACCATGAAAAGTGTTTACACACATGGATGTTTTCACATTTTAGATAGATAGATAGATAGATAGATAGATAGATAGATAGATAGATAGATAGATAGATAGATAGATACTTTATTAATCCCAAGGGGAAATTAACATACTCCAGCAGCAGCATACCGATAAAAAACAATATTAAATTAAATAGTGATAACAATGAAGGTATAACAGACACAAAATAATTTTGTATAATATTAACGTTTAACCACCCGGGTGGAATTGAAGAGTTGCATAGTGTAGGGGAGGAACGATCTCCTCAGTGTGTCAGTGGAGCAGGATGGTGACAGCAGTCTGTCGCTGAAGCTACTCCTCTGTCTGGAGATGATACTGTTCAGTGGATGCTGTGGATTCTCCATGATTGACAGGAGTCTGCTCAGCGCCTGTCGCTCTGCCACGGATGTCAAACTGTCCAGCTCCGTGCCTACAATAGAGCCTTCCTTCCTCAAAAGTTTGTCCAGGGGTGAGGCGTCCCTCTTCTTTATGCTGTCTCCCCAGCACACCACCGCGTAGAAGAGGGCGCTCGCCACAACTATCTGATAGAACATCTGCAGCATCTTATTGCAGATGTTGAAGGACGCCAGCCTTCTAAGGAAGTATAGTCGGCTCTGTCCTTTCTTGCACAGAGCATCAGTATTGGCAGTCCAGTCTAATTTATCATCCAGCTGCACTCCCAGTTATTCATAGGTCTGCACCCTCTGCACAGTCACCTCTGATGATCACGGGGTCTATAAGGGGCCTGGACCTCCTAAAATCCACCACCAGCTCCTTGGTTTTGCTGGTGTTCAGGTGTAGTTGGTCTGAGTTTGTTTTTAACAACATTGAATCATAGTTGCTTTAATTTGGCTTTTTTTCACTGATCAACAAAAAAAAGGTCAAAATAAAAAAACAGTCTCTGCAAAGTGATCTAAATGAATTACACATATAAAACACAAAATGATAGATAGATAGATAGATAGATAGATAGATAGATAGATAGATAGATAGATAGATAGATAGATAGATAGATAGATAGATAGTGAATGACAGCAGCTGGATGGAAGGACTGGGGAGAGGGTATCTGCAAGACACTACCTCTGTTGGGACTCTAGAGGGCAGCCCTCCTGGGCAGCTGTGGTACCATGGAATCCGGCTGGGCATGCTGGGATTTGGACTGGCACAGCCCTGTTGGGTTCAGTGTAGGCTGCAGAGCCCTGCATTGGGCTCTAACCACACCTGGGAATGATTCTAGGTCTGATTAATGAGCCACAGGACCAGCTTAAAAGGAACCATCTGAACTCCATTCAGGGAACCAGAGTCAGGTAGAAGAGGAGGAGTCGAGGAGAGAGAAAGGAAGAGAAAGTACTGTGCTGTACCTGTGGGAAATGGGGGGAGTAGTTTCCCATGGGAAAACTTGTGTCCCACATCTACGTGTGTTTGCACTTGTGTCCCACATCTGTCTGTGATAGGGTTGAGTGGCTGGTGCCCCCCTGGTGGTCCATGATAGATAGATAGATAGATAGATAGATAGATAGATAGATAGATAGATAGATAGATAGATAGATAGATAGATAGATAGATAGAGCCACAGTAGCATTTCTTCATACACTTTATCAAATAATTCATTGGCTGAAAGTCCTCAGTGTGCCAGAGAGAGGATGTGCAGCATTGTCCCTTTTTTTGATATATAGATCATGTCAGTATTTAGTAGATGTACCTTTAGCAGCCATGACAGCCTTGAGTCTGCGTGTACAGATCTCTTCAGCTTTGAACATTAGGCAACTGCAAATCTTTCCCGAATTTTCTTCCTATAATTTCTTAAGCTCTGTCAGGTTGTATGGAGATTACAAGTGGTCTAAATTATTTAATTAATTATAATAAATCCAAAAATCCAAAGTAAGTGATCACATAAATATCCACTCCCTTTAATATGACACATCTAAATCATCACTGCCCATAGGAACATTTTACACTGAAAGGTTGATCTTTGATGGCTCATAAAACTTTAAAGAGATTCTCATTTATGTTTGATTTCAAAATCAAGTTTGTCACAGGTTTCTCTCCTAAAATTCCTTAGGAGAAATAGCTTTAAACAAAAATTGTGAATTTGAAAAGCGTGTTCTGTTTTGTCAAATCTCTTTCCAGTCTTCATACCTTTTATTGGTCTGATGCCTTTATCCAAGGTGGCTTACAACACCTGAGACACGATTGGTTACATTTCTTCTGTTTTTCCACTTGGAGCACAGTGACTTGCTTATGGCCACATGGTGTCAGTAGTGGGATTTGAACCCATTACCTTGGGGTTTGAAGCCCAATTTCTTAACCAGTATGCCACACACCACCTGCCTTTTCTTTGAGAATGACTATGACCTAATTGGAGCACAGTAATATAAATCAGAGCAACTAATAGTATAATTCAAACACATCAGTTTTGTAATCATAGTAAAGTGTTTAATTACTTCAAAGAACTGTCCATAAATTTCACCACATATTACTGAACACATAATGCATATACTTTCACATTTCAAATAAAGCATCAAAACACTACTTGGAAAACCTGAGCCCACTGTATGACTTTGCTGACAACTCCGCTGAACCTCAAGAGGAGACACTTGACTTGTGAGAATACCTTGTGAGTATTTTTTTCTCAGGAGAAAAGTCTGAGAATCATGAGACAAAAGAAAACATCTCCATTTCATTTCATTCTGGTCTCATTGCTGTCTAGGAGAAACCAAAAATATATTAAGAAGATTTCTTTTTTCAATTTTTCTTATGGGAGGTGTAGCCAATCAGCTTTAGAATTCACATAATTAGTTCAATGGAGATCACACATCTGTTGTGAAGGGGTTTCTGTTGATTATGATATAAATTCACTTGTATGTGGATGGTTCAGTTTGTGGTGAGTCAATATGGTGACATAACATACACTATAAAGGCAAAAGAACACTCCAAGCCACTCAGTGAGAAGGTGATTGAAAAGCTCAAGTCAGGAGATGGAGTCAAAATATCCAAGTCACAGTTAAATCGATCATTAAGAAATGGAGAGTATGGCATAGCTGTAAATCTGCCTGAATTATCATGCAAGAAGACTGGTGAGGGAGGCCAACAAAAGACTTATGATGACTCTAAAGGAGTTACAATGTACGGTGGCCAAGATTGGAGAGACTGTTCAAACAACAACTGTTCCCAGGGTGCTTCACCAGTCATAGCTCTATGGAAGAGTGGCAAAGAGAAAGCCAGTGTTTGAATAAAATGCACAACGAGTTTGCCAGAAAGCAACAGGAGACTCTGAAGTGAGCTGGAAGAAGGTTGAACAAGTATGGTTTGATGAGACCAAAACTGTCCAAACACTGCACATTATCAAAGACATGCCATTCCCACTGTGAAATACGGTGGTGGAAACATCACGCTGTAGCAGGCTCTGGGAGGATTATGAGGGCTGAGGGTAAAATGAATGCTGTAAAATACAAGGAAGTGATACAGTATGCAAGAAACCTGTGCCTTAGGAAAAGATTTGCTTTCCAATAAGGCAACAACCCCAAGCATAAAGTCAAAGCTGAACATGAATAGCTTAAAAACAATGTTAATGTCCCAGAGTGGCCGTGTCTGAGTCCAATCCGATTGAGAATTTGTGGCTGGACTTGGAAAACACTGAAAAAGAATGAGAAAAAATGTCAGCATCCAAATGTGTAAAACTAATAGAGAGCCCTGTCAACATTGGCTAAAGACTTTTATGCCTGCCAAGGGTCATCTAATAAAAACTGACTTGAAGAGGATGAATACTCAAGCAATCAATTCTTTTGTGTTTTATATTTGTAATTAATTTAGACCACTTTGCGGAGATCTGTTTTCACTTTGACATTAAAGAATCTTTTTCTGCTGATCTGTGTCAAAAAAAGCAAATTCAATTCACTGTGATTCAGTGATGCATAACAAATAAAATGTGAAAACTTCCAAGGGGTGAATACTTTTGGAAATGGACAGATAGTCAGCCTCCACATTAATCAAGTCAAATGAACAAATTCAATTTGTTAAGGTATTTTAAATCAGTCAGACCACATGGTGTTATTTATATTCCATCAAACAGCCTTCACCAAAGCATAGACTAAAATATTATTATAGGTTCTACAGTATATAATTATTATTATTTATTTATTTTGTGGCAGACAGCTCGGGGATATGTCCAGCTGGGACACCTGGAGGGACCGGGAGAGGGACCATACCTCCCCTAGGCCATGAGAGGGCAGCGACCCTGGTCTGTTTGGTGGCCACGGGACCTGAGCATGGAAGTTCAACCCTATAGGAGCCCTTGGCCACCACAAGGGGGCGTTTAGAGTATTATGGAGCCCTGGATGGCAGCACTTCCGCCACTCTTGGAAGTGCTGCCAAAAGGAATTCCAGGGACACCCAGAGTGCTTCCGGGTGCTCATGCGGCACTTCCGCCACACCAGGAAGATCGTCACAGAGCACGTGGAGCACATCCAGGTTGTTATAAAAGAGGCCGCCTCCCTCCAGTAGAGGAGCCGGAGTTGGGAGGAAGGAGACAAAGCTTGTGATGAGGGGAGTAGTGGCAAGAGAAGAGAAAGAGAAGAGACTCTATTGGGCTTTGTGCACTACATTGTGGGTGCAGGTGTGTTCAGAAGAAATAAACGTGTGTGTTTTTGGACATTTGGTGTCTGTCTGTCTGTCTTTCCACAATTTATTATTTATTACTTTAAAATGAGTTTGGCAAAAACATGGGGACACAATTAGAAACTTATTAAGGGTGGATTTCACACAAATATTAGGAAGTTTTTCTTCAAACAGACAATAAGTGCCCAAGTAGTGTGGTAGACAGTAGGACTGTAGGGACCTTCAACACTCAACTTGATGTTTTTTAAAAGAATTAAGAAGATAGGACTGGAAAGCTTTGTTGAGCTGAATGGCATGTTCTTGTCTGGATTGCTCTAATACAAGCCGCTATTATACATGGAGATGCGGTGGTTAGAGCTGCTCTATCGTTGCTCTAGGACTGTGTTTTTCAACCAGTGTGTGTGGCACAGTGGCACACCATGAGAGCTACCCAGGTGTGTATTGGAAATAATAGTGTAACGCATTTGGCTTTGAAACTGAGAGGGAGAAGCTCTGAAGGTGGTCAAGACCTGTCTGAAGAAGGTAGGATCACCTGGAGAAGCTGGCATAAAAGCAGCTGCTCAATCGCCATGTTAGAGCACCTCAGACGTGTCTCCTGGCTGCTAGATTCCATCTGGGTGTGTGGCCACCATCGAGACTCACAGAGCTGGTGGATAGTGGGCATACGAGTTGCCTCTGAGGAAGAGGGCGGGCAAAGAGACGAAGAAGATGGGAGATGCCACCAAAGTGCTCACTTAGTGCCATGTCTGCGAACACTGATCACAGAACTATTTTTTTATACCGGCTTCTCTGGTAGTTCCGCCCTTTGGGCAGCTGAGCATGTGTATGAAATATAATGAATATGTGTTTGAGGTCAGTAAGACTGTGATGGGATGGGATGATTTTGGTTACAGAAAATGTGCCATTACAGAAAAAAAAGTTAAGAAACACTGATCTAGGAGATTGAGTTAAAATCCCTGCCTTCCCACATTTTAGTTAAATTAGAACCTCTATGTTGGCCCGGAATGAGTGAACCTGGGTTTGTGAGTGAGTGCACTCAGCAACGGAGTGACGTTTCATCCAAGTTTCACTCCTGGTTTGCCTTTGGTTCATCTAGCACGGCTTCTGACCATGTATGTGCCTTTGTAGGACAAAAAAGGTTGATGAAATAGATGGATGTTATTGTAGAGTATAATGCAACTTAGTATGTCACAGCACAATGTAGCAGCAGTAGTAGTCGTAGTTGTACCGTCACATGTAAAGTAAAATCCCTTGGCATTTGGGGGTCTCGTTTTGAGGAGGCGAACGGAGTGGGGCTGAGAATTATGTAATTAAAAAAAAATTTAAGGCAGATTGTAAAGGTGTAGGGCAGTTCTGAAAGACATGTCTATTTCTTAAAGCAAATTAAGGTTCCTTTGTTGGGAAACTCCTTTTACTTCACTTTATGGATTTTTTTGATGCATGGCTGTAAGGCTCTTTACTTCTGCATTAATCTGCTCTTCAACTACATGCATACCCTTTTCAGAGAATAAAAGGCTCTTTGCGTCCAGTTTTGATTAATCAAAATTAGCAAGGGTGGAGTTTTAGCCCCTTATCGCAGACAGATACAACACCAGATGTCCACAAAATACACACATTTAATCTTCCTTTTTGTTTACAGCACCACACAATGTACAAATCAGCTGTATCACTCACAGTCCCTTCTTGTCTTCACTCTCTCTCAGTACTTCTGCAGCCTCTACTCCTCTCCTCACAAGCTCTGTCTTCTTCCTCCCTACTGTGGCTCCTGTAATGGAGTGAGGCAGCCACTTTTATAATGCCCCGGATGTGCTCCAGGTTCTTTGTGACGATCTTCCAGAAGCACTTCCCAGTGTGGCGGAAGTGCTGCAGTCCAAGGCTCTGTAATCTTCCAGGCACCCCGTGGTGGTGGCCACGGGACCCAACAGGGTTGAGCTTCCAAGTTCTGTGGCCTCCATGCAATCCAGGGGGGCTGCCCTCTTATGTTCCCAGGGAAGGAATTGCCCCTCTCCTGGTCCTTTGCTTCTCCAGGCATCCCGGTGGGGTAAGGTCCCCGGTCATCTGTAACACAAGCAACATTTTCTTTTTGATGTTGTCTTTGCTTGCAAAACATCAATACTGTTCTCTTTTTCTGTGGACCAGAATCACTCAAGCTTGACTTGCATGTGTGTTTGCACCAGAAAATCGCACAGAGTAAGTGCCAGGTTATGGCTGGGCTTGATAGGGCAAATGGTGAAATGAAAATGTCATCTACAATTGAATTTGGCACAAATCATAGTTTTCTTTCTAAATGTGTATTTGTATAAGTTAAGCTATTATAAATATAGCCATGACTTTAAAACAAAATCACAAAAAACATTTCGGAGAAGCTGTAGCATTATTAAGGGAAGCTGAGCCCCCCCATGACAGACCTTTATCTCAGATTGTGTTTTGCATATTATGCTTTGCATTGTAGATACATCTTAGTGAAGAGTTTCAATGGCGTAATTTCTGATACATTTTACACATTTTTCCTTTTCTGTTGTCTACTTGTCACTAGTCTTCCATTTCACCAGAGTTATTCCCAGGCCAGCTGACATATAAAAGTCTTCGGAGTCTGTCTTTGCATCTTCTCAACAGTCAGCACAAAGCACTCAAGGAGCAGACAGTTCTAACTCCAAAGCAACTCTAACTCTGCACTGGATTGCCGAGGGTCCCACAGAAAATGTGTATTTCAGTCCTATTGGTAGTCCACATTTCAGCCATTTGTATCTGTCATCACCACTTCTAGGTCATGACCAGAGTTGAGAGTGTGTTGCTCAAGCAAAATGTCGTCAAAGGACTTAACTCCCACTTTACTAGTGTACGCAATAATGTCTAGGTAGAGTACTTAAACTTTTTATCTTGAGGTCTTCTTCTTCTCTTACCTGCAGAGAACAAGCCATTCTTTCTTGGAAGACAGCCATGACTTTCAGCTTTGAAATGCTGATTCTTCTCTTGATACTTCCCGACATCAGTTCCCTACTTTCCACAAACCAACTCCTTTACTAATGTCTGAATTTTCCCTACTTCATCAGCATCCTGCACATGTCTTGCACACGTTCTATAAACAAAGTTCACATCTGCTACATGTACTCTAGAACATTCTAAATTTGAATAATCATGTTGACAACATGCCATTCAACCCAACAAGCTCATCAAGCCAAGATATGAGGCTCCCTAAAGTTCTATTCTCCACCACACTATTTGGTAATTCATTCCACGTGTCTATGGTTCTTTGTGTGAAGAAAAACTTTCTAATATTTGTGTGAAATCTGCCCTTTACAAATTTCCAACCGTATCTCCATGTTTTGTTGCAGAATTTATTTTAAACTAACAGCTGGGATCCACTCTACTAATTCCTTTCATAATTCTAAACACTTTGATCATGTCACCTCTTAATCTCTGTTTGGTTAAACTGAAAAGTCTCAACTCCTCATACCTCCAAGTCCTGGAATCATCCTAATATGAGGTGTAAAACCGAGGTTCTGGTCATTAAAGATCTCTGGGCATCATTCGAAAAGAGTAAAGTTTATCCCTGATGTCCTGACTAAATTGCCCCCCTCATTCTTTCTGAGACCCCTAATTATCCCCTGTTGCTAACTGCCTATCTCCCTCACCACTTCACCACCTAATAGCTAATGTATGGTGAGCATACTGGCGCAATAATGGTTGCCGTCGCATTATCCCAGTGGATGCTACACATTGGTGGTGTCAGAAGTGATTCCCTTCTGTTCTTATAAAGCGCCCTGAGTAGCAGGAAAAGTGTTATACAAATGTAATACATTTTTTATGAATTATTAGTCGCTCTCCTCTGGACTTTCTCTAGTGCTGCTATGTCTTTTTTGTAATATGGCACTTTCACACACGTGTGCATGGGAGGCAGCAGAAGGGCTCACAAAGAGATAATTCCATGCTAGACAAGGGGGTAGCAGGCCAACTACGGTAAATTTCACCTAGATTTGATGAGGTCCATTCTGGTTCCGGGTCCAATGATGTCAGTTCTGGTTCTGGCCCCTGATGAAGTCACTTGTGGTTCCGCCCCCACCACTGACATCACTCCCCTGCCAGACTTTAAAACTGCATTGTTTGCTTGTCTGTACTGTTCTGTGTTGGACTGAAGTCTGTTTAAGTCCTGTGCCATTTTGAACTACAAACCTCCGTTTTGGCAGCCTATCTCAAGTACACGGATGGCTGCCCCCAAACCTTTCTCTGTGTCATGTGAAATACTTTCACAGGCACCAAAACTGAACACTGTAGTCCAGATGATGTCTCACTAGTGTGTTATAAAGTTTAAGCTTGTACACCACACATCATGATATATAACCTTACCTTTAGACTTCCTAATCGCTTCTGTGCACGGTCTGGATAAAGACAGTTATGAATCCAATTGGACTCCTATTTCTTTCTCATAAGGGGTACTTTCAATTTTCAGTCCTCCCAATGTGTACTCAAATCTAACTTCCTACATGCAATGCTTTACATTTACTATCTTTCCATTTCATTTGCTACATTTCTGACCAAGCATGTATGCTGTCCACGTCCCTCTGTAACAATTTAGCCTGCTCTACATTACATGCCCTTCGACCCAGTTTGGTATTATCGGCAAATTAAAATGGCTTGTTGGTTTTATTCCTATCAAAACTGTTTATGTTTATTAAATAGAGCAGTGGCCCTAACACTCATCCCTGAGGTGCACTAGTTTTAACATTACATAATTCACAAAACGTTCCCCTTACATAACCCTTTGCTTCCTGTATTTAAGATAGTTTTATTCCCATCTACATTATACGCCCTGCACTCCTACTTCCTTCTGTGGTACCTTATCTAAAGCCTTTTGAAAATCAAGATACATAATATCATCTCCACCTCTCTTACTGTAATATGTTCTTTTGTTGTTTTCTCATTGAATTCCAGCATATTAGCAAGACACGACCTCTTTCGTCTGAACCCATGTTAAGTATTTCCTCGACATGTGCTGCTTGATCCTTTCCTTAACAATTGCTTCCATGAATTTACCTGTGATGCACATTGAGCTTACTGGTCTATAGTTACTTGGATCTGCCTGATTATACAATGGGATGATATCTGCTAGCTTTCAGTCTATAAAAATTGTGCTATTGTGGACAGATTTTTGAAAAGTACCCTGGCAAGAGTTTATAAATGTACTCACTAACTTCCTTAAGTACCTGAGTATAAATGTTATCTGGTCTTGGTGATTTGTTAGATTTCAGCCTTTTTAATTCAAGCAGTACTTTTCTCTCCTCAATTTCCAAGTCACTGAGTAGCTCTTTAGCAGTTACTCTCACTTCTGGAAAGTTATCGACTTATTTACATGTATAAACTCACATCTACAAAATACCTTTCATATTGCATTGGACTGGGCTTCTCTCAACATCTTTACTGCACATTCTACTGACCATGCATCCACCTTTTCAATGTCTATTGTCCCTTTGCCTCCAACAGTTACTTTGGTGTTTATTACAATTACTTTGTGCCGAACCAGATTTCCATTTCAGCATCTTCTCCTTCACTTTCTCCAAAATGAGTCTCCTTAAGAACTTAACTGAAATAAACAAAATGAATGAGTTGCATTATTTAAACTTCCTAAGGCACCTGCAAATTTCTTTTGCAGGTAAATTTGTACAAATGACACAAACAAAGATCTATCAAGCTGGGAAAAAGTCACCAAGAGTACATGTGTGATGCATACCAAAACACATTTATATGACCAAAGCTTTCTCATGGCACATTTAAATTACAGAGTTTATTTTCCTGGAATGGTTTACGTAAACTGATCATTTAAACACCATCTGAATGTTTTGGGGTTTTTTTTTATTTTAATTTTATTGAATTTTTAAAAATCAAATAACACTCCATACACATAACTCGAGTTTTACAAAAAAAAAAAAAGGTTTGAGACAAATCAACCCCCACCCCTGAGAAAGAGAGCTAGGCCAGCAGTGTAAAACTTCATGCTAGCAAAGACAAATGAATAGATAAAATAATAAATGAATAGAGATAAATGGAGTAATACCATGGTGAAATACAGTACGTCTATACTGATGGGAGTACATTTTCAAGGATGATAATGATGCCCTCCATCGACATGGTCAGTAATTGGCCTGAAGAAAGTTACAACAATGTAAGCCATGCTCTGTATCATGGCTGCTCTTTTATCATATCTACACCTAATTCAGCACATACTGCAGGTTTCAGAGGAGGTGTCTGAGACAGTGTTTCCTAACACCTTCATTAAAACATCAAATAATTGAAATTCTCATGGATGAATCATGTTGTTTCCCTCTGAAACAGTTCCATATACTTGAACAATCTATTTCAGGGTGTTGCTGTCCAAATGTCCTTTTAACCCAATATATGTGGCTGCTTCCTATATTAGAATATTAGAACACTCTAGACGAGAACAGGCCATTCAGCCCAACAAAGCTCACCAGTCCCATCCACTTATTTCTTCCAAAAAAACATCAAGTCGAGTTTTGAAAGTCCCTAACATCTTACTGTCTAACCACACTGCTTGGTAGCTTATATTGGGAGTTGAATGGTAGGCCTTGTGCATCAACAGAGACCTGAGTTTAACTCTCTACAGAGTCTCCATCTGTGCGGAGTTGTGTGTTTAGTTTTGATGTTTTTCTTTTCTCCAGGCTGTCACCTTTTCCTCAAAAATCCTAAAGATGTGTGTGTGAGTTAGTTAATTGGAGAATCTAAATTGACATGACTAAAGTTTAACACATATTAGAAGACATTTGTAACCATACTGATGTTAAAAGTGTGAAATCCACATAACACCAATTTTGTTGTCCCATAGTCTGTCTTCAGTTATTGCTCACAAATAACAGCACACAGTCCTGACTCTCTGAACCTTGGATCTTACAGGATTTCCCACCAACAAAAATTCAACTACAAAGGAAACATGGTAGACAACAGTCAAGTTCAACTTACTGTGATAACTTGTGTATTATTTTGCAAGGTAAAACCGAAAACAAACAGGAAAAAAATGTGGATAAAGCCATGGCTGGGAAGATGGGGTCAGCATAGTTTGTACATCTTGCATGGTGAGTTATTCTGCTTATCTCTTACTGACTATCAGTATTTCACAAGTAACGTCAAGATGCATAGAATATAAAAAAAACTCAGTGTTCCCCCGTATTATAACATTTGGAGTCTTACATATCGATCACGATTAATATTTACAATTTGAAATTGAACAGGAGCAGCCGAAAGAAAAAAAGAAGAAAAAAATTGGGCTAGCCCTGAGAGGCTTGTGAGTAAATCAGGGAGGTTAACCAGTTCACTACATACCTCGTATTACAGGTGTGACAAGCAACCTTGGCCTTTACCCAGCTGAGACGCCACCTGGATGGAAGGACCAAGGAACAGTGTGTCATTGAGGCAATACCTCCCCCTGGGATGCTAGAGGGCAGTCATCCCACAGGGCATGCTGGGAGCTGGAGTTTGGTGCAGCTATGTTGGGTTCTGTGGGGGCCGCCAGGGTGAACTGTAGAGCCCTATAGTGGACCTCCAACACACCTGGGAGTGATTCCAGGTAATAATGATGAGCCACCTGGAACACTCCCGGGACCTGAATAAAAGGAGCCGCCTCACTCTATTCGGGGAGCCAGAGTCGGGAGGAGAGGTGACTAAGAAACAGAAGTAGAAGAAGAAGAAGAAGAAGAAGGGACTGTGTTGTTCTTTGCCCTGTGAGCTAAATTGTGTGCTGTGTAAATAGAAGGTGTGTTGCGTGGCAAACTTGTATCTGCCTGTCTATGTCGGGTTAGGTCGGCTGTATATGCCCTGGATATACACAGGATAACCTGGGACATTAGGACCTGCTTGAATTCAAGACTGTTTTTTGAGACTGGCCCCAAATCAGGCTGATTATCCTGTAATGTTTGCCTAGCATAAGTTCACCCTCTGATGGACTGGCACCCCTTCCAGATCTGGTCTCTGCTTTGGGCTAATGCTGCTGGGATTGGCTGATCTGGCCCCATAACACCAACCTGGATTAAGTGAATTAGATAATAAGTGTCTTTGTGTTTTTGTCAATTACATGTATACTTTTTAGGTGGATGGACCTTTGAGCCCATTAATTAACTGCATATTTATATTTTATTTGACTCTGTATTTCAAGTTCTTTACTGTTATTAGGTTCTCTCATCTCAACCAGTCTGGAAAATGAATTTATATTAAACTGATGACGTTACAACAAAATCTACCAGGAAAACTGCTAGTGTTCTTAGTGTTTTGCTTTTACAAATAAAAACATAAATTCTGTTGTTTTTTTTCCATTTTGTTCCATTTCCAAAATGTTGGACTTCTGTTCAGATACATTTTCAGAATTTACTGTGCCATGCAGTCTGAGCTTTCAGGCAGAGACAGCTCTACATCCTTGAGCTCAAATGGGTGAACGACTCCTAGAAAAACCTTCAGATCTGTAATGAGTTGCAAGACAGCACACTGTGACTAATGCTAAAATATTTTCACCTTCACTGACAAACTGGCCAATAAAAAAGGTCCTCTTTTATAGTTCACATTCTCAAATGTAGTTTGCCCTAATGCAAGCAATGAGAAAGGATGATAAAATATTGATTTCCTCATACAAATATTTGACAGGTAGACAGTATCTGTCAACTGCAGAAATTGTAATTTTGGCTTGTGTAATTAGCAATTGAATTATATGTGAACCCATGTGGCCTAATTTCTTCAGATACCCGCTGATTAAGGTATGTGATCCTATTAACCTTAAAGGAACAAACGTGAATGTGTAGGTTCATTCATATCATATCTGATCAAATATTCAATCAGCACGAGTTTTACAGAGGTGACCCATTTAATTTGTTCTGGTCAACAGCCTCTATTAAAACTGTTAACAGCTTTCGTTTCAATATGGTCTAAATGCTAAATATAAATGTAGAATTAGCAAAGTAAAATAGAAAAAAATCCAAATTAATAAGAAAAGTTTCTAAAAATGAAAATATGACAAAAAAAATAGGCTTAACATAAAAGATTTAAAACTAGAAACCAGTCCTTTGTTATAACTATGAGATATCAATACACCTTTAGTCCTAAAGTGTGTTTATTGCATATTTAAGGTTTTGTTATTTAGAAAAACACTTAAAGAAAGTAACAGAAAACTAAACATGGCAACTCATGGACCTCAGATGAAGTGTGTAGCTAATATACACTTACGCTGTGCCCACCACAGGACGGTTCGCTCCTTGAACCTGCAGCCTTATACTGATCGTGAGATGTTGGTTTTCCTGACTGAATGACAAATTGTGACAGCAGTGGACATGAGAACATAAGACATTTGACAAAACGAGAGGAGTCCATTCAGTCCATCAAGCTTGGTTGTTTTGCTAATAGCTAAGCTGTCCTGCTATCTCATCCAGAAACTCTTTAAAGGTTGTCCACATTTCTGCTTTGACTCCATGTCTCGGTAGTTTGTTCCAGATTCCCAGAACTCTTTCCATAAAGAAGTACTTCTTGGCTTCAGTCTTAAATGTGCAAAAGCTGTAGTGGTGGCTTTGAGGTTATGGATCTGCTCTGGTATCTAGAAGGTTGCCGGTTCAAATTCTGTTGATACCTGAAGGGATCCTACTCTGAGCAAGGCCCTTAACCTAAAAATTGGTCCAGGGGTACATTACAATGGCTTAACCTGCGCTCTGACCCCCAAGATCACGTGAAAAGACAGTTTCTCCTTGAGGAATAACAAAGTATACCAAAAAAAAAACAATAAAAAACATGAAGCCTTGAATTGGTTTCTTAACTAAGAAGTTAGAATGTGATATCACAATACCCACATTGTGCTTGCTTAATTATATACGCTACACAGCTTAGGAAGAGTATTTCAGAAACAACCATCCATTATCCCAGCCAACATAGGGCACAAGGCAGGAAACAAACCCTGGGTAGGGCGCCAGCCAACTGCAGGGCTCACACACACACACACACACAGATACCAGGGACAATTTAGGATCGGCAATGCACCTAACCTGCGTGTCTTTGGATTGTGGGAGGAAACCGGAGTACCCGGAGGAAACCCACGCAGACATTAGGAGAACATGAAAACTCCACACTGGGAGGACCCAGGAAGAGATCCCGGGTCTCCTAATTACGAGGCAGCAGCGCTACCCACTGCGCCACCCATATTTCAGAAACAAAGAAGGAAAACTAAAAGCTGACGCACTATTTCCCTGCCTGTTAAAAGCTTGAAGGTGATATTCCTCAAAAACCCATTCAAACTGGCCATTAGTGTTTTCTCCTGTTAGAGCACATCGCACAGGGCTGTGCAGGTCTTTGCTTCTATCCTGGAACTAACATCCATTTGAGGGAGCAGTGTCGTACACTTTTTACCAGAGTTGTGTTGATATCAATCTAATTTAATTTGGTTCAGGGTTTGTCTCTACAGATTATACTTTCTCTGAGGTTTATTATTAAGAACATCCTTTGTAATGTTGTGTTGTCTGATGTATTGATACCCAATCACATTACAGTGATCACGATATTGAAAAAAGAAAGTGGCGAATGTAATTCTTCCCCAGACCCTCCTGCTTTTAATTTTTTTTAATAATTTCCCATTTTGACTAAGGATATTTGTTGAGCTGGTACATAATATGATGCTATAAGGCCGATCGCCAGGCATTGCACAACTCCACTCATTGCAGATGAGCCGAGGTTGCAGATGGCCTGCTGTTCTGCTCTTTTCTCTCTGAATTTACACCGCTTCCCTTATTTGTGGCTTCTGAGAAAGGCAGCAGTGGCTCTCACATACGCTGGGCTGATGCCAATTGTCATTTATTTACTGTAAGTGAGGCCTGCATTTTCTTAATGCTCCTTCCTTAGCTTACAATATTTGTACCTATTATTGTGGTTGTTGTTCACTTGCTTGTGACTCTTTATTTTGCTTTTTTAGATGATTTCACATATAATGAGAAAATCATCTCCTATCTCCATCAAGCTGTTCTTTATGTGTGTTCAAATGAAACAACTCAACTCCCAGTGGATGGATTTTATTGAAATCTGGCACATTAGACTGTTAAGGAAATTTGTTAGGAAACCTCTATTTTTGTTGAAAATTGTGTTGAAAAGTCAAGCAAAATTACAACTTTTATTGGCTAACTAAAAAGATTACAATATGCAAGCTTTCGAGGCAACTTAGGCCCCTTCTTCAGGCAAGATGTAATCAATCATTCATAATGGCTAAAACAGTACAACACCTAGTACTGTTGAAAATTGCAATAGCAACCATTTAAAAGCAATGTCGAATTTTTAAATCCTTTTTTCTTCTGTGCAACTTCAATGGCATACTAGTTTATTAGTTTCAGATTTACCATGAGAGATGTTAATCGTCTTCTATATTTTCCTCTTTTTCTTCACCAGTGGCTGCTCCTGATGGCTTATCAGCTCCCTAGTACAAAGTAGCGTCGCACGCATGGCAGCAGCTTGTGCCTGACGTTACCTGTATGAGCAGCAGCAGGGGTTTGTGAGAACCTGTCACACCAGCTCTCTTGTCCTGCTCCTTGAAATCATAGCAGGTAAGTTATATGACATTTGTGACTGTAAAAGTAAAAAATTCAAGCCATTTAATTTATCTTGGAATGAAGGGAAAGGAAAAGCTCTGTGACATGTTTTGCATATGGTGAATAAACAAATAGTCAAATTTTCTATTACACTAAAACAACATCACTGCTGCATTATTTGCAGATCATAATGATTCGACGTTTCCCTGACACTATAATTTACTTTCAATGCTGTCCATTATGATCAACACTGCTGCTGCCAACAATTTTAGTTTAAGACTTCAATGTACAGTTGATTTCACTTCTTATCAAATAGCTATAGACTCTCAACAACCAACAACTAACAACATACAGCACATCCATTGATGCAATATTTATATCACTTCAGTTAGAATCTAATATCTGTGAAAGCCACCATAAGCCATTTTGGAGTTGGTTTTTAACTATTAACACAATACTGTAAAATACTAATTAAAAAGATGGATTTGATGTCCTCAATTAGCACATTCTGTTATCATTGTTATTTTAGAAGGATACAAAAATATTTCATAAGCAAAACTCTTTGAAGGACTAAACAAAAGTTATAAGTGCTCGAACTTTTAAAGCAGTCATCTACTGTCACACATTTGCACATGGGAGGCAGCTAAAAGGCCTGAATGACAGTAATTCCATGCCAGATCAGGAGGTGGCGCAGTGCACTAACTCTTTCTTTCACTTCTCTGCAAACCATTTACGGGAAATTCCGCCTGGCCCCGATGACATCACTTCCGGTTCTGGGTCAAATAGCATCACTTGCATTCTCCACCCCCTACTGATGACGTCACCTCCGGTTCCGGGTCCAATTAGCATCATGTCTGGCCCTACTGATGATGTCACTTCCAGTTCTGGGTCCAATAACATCACTTCTGGCTCTACTGATAACATCACTTCTGGTTCAGGCCCCAGTGATGACGTCACTTCCTCTGCTCTCCTTTAAAACCACCATCTTTGTGCCAGCAAATCAGTTCTGTTGTAGACTCTTAACTTGTATTACTTTTATCCAACCAATTTTGCAGCCAGGAAAACAATATACGGGTTAGCTGCCCCAAACCTTTTTTGTGTATTTTGTCAAGTTTGTGACACTACTCTGTGCAGGCTTTTTCTAACCTTGACTTTGAACTTGCTTATATCTATTAGCCCTGTTTTAATTCTCATCAATGCCCCCAACCTTGTCTTCTATTAAATCTCAAGCTGCTAGCTTTCCAATACTCAGTCTCATCTGATGAATCCTGTACAGCTGAAATGTTAAGTGTCTAACCCACTATTTTAACGTGGCTTTCTCATAGCTTCATTTTAGTGTAACCCTGATATTCTGTATATACATTTAATTATTGTTTTTATCATGACTCCACAATCCGTACTAACCCCTACTTTCTCTGCTGTTCTTCTTCTGGTTTTCTGTGGTGACGATCTGCACCACCACTACATCATCAATGCATCTTGCAGTCCCTACATTGATGGATTGAAGACCAGAGGTCCACATGACCATCATCATCTAATTTTTCCATGTGAAGCCTGAAAACCCCGAGGACTGGCCACACTATGTGACTCTTCAGTTCGACCCGGGGGGGTAAATGTTAACATTATACAAAGTTATTGTCTGTTATACTTGCATTTTTATCACTCTTTAATTTAATATTGTTTTTAATCAGTATGCTGCTGCTGGAGTATGTGAATTTCCCCTTGGGATTAAGTATCTATCTATCTATCTCTATCTATCTAGATCAAGAGTTCCCAAAGTGGTCGATATTGACTCCCTGGGGTCGATTTGAACTTTCTAAGGGTCGATACTTTCAATAAAAAAAATTTGGTGGTCGATGACAGCAAAAATAGACCCCCTTACTACTGCTATTTGTTTGTTACTTCAAAATATCTATGATTCCAATAGGTACCTAATTAAGAAGTAAAATAATTTAAAAAAAAACTGTTTTTTGATAAAAACACATTACATACCAAACTTGCGAACGAAAAGGTAAAATGTGTCATTAAAAGAGTCACACATAAGAATGCATGGAAATACATGTAGCACAAACATGTCTGTGCATTGTCTTATCGAACGTATCAAAGCAAGTGCAGACATGAAAAACCGTTGCATGTGACTAGGGGGTCGACAGTTTTAAAAGTTTTTGGTAAAGGGGTTTGCAGCCGAAAAAAGTTTGGGAACTTTTGATCTAGATCATTTATATTAGGTAGAATGCCCAGTAGGGGTCTGGGTGGTCTCGTGGCCTTGGCACCCTTGCAGATTTTTTTTTTTTTTTCTCCAGGCCTCTGGAGTTTTTTTTGGCCCTGTCCTCCTGGCCATCGGACCTTACTTTATTCTTTGCTCCTTAGTATTGTCTAATCTTATTTTTATATTTTTCTTTTTTCTTTCTTCATCTTGTAAAGCACTTTGAGCTACATCATTTGTATGAAAACGTGCTATGTAAATAAATGTTGTTGTTGTAAGCCCTTTTTTCAGTTATTTTAAGCTTGGACATAAACTGTTGTTGAATTTTGCAGATACAAACTCATACAGCCCTTCATTAACTGTCCTCCACTGGCCTTAAAAAATCCCAATTAATGGCATTTCAAGGAATGTTCTACAGCTTCTAAGTTGTGTCCAAACACTTCAAAGTGCCATTGAGGCGGGTGGGTTGGTCTCTGAAACTGAGCCTAGACCACCAGAAGTTCTCATAGACCTTACAAAAGGGATTCCCATATATTTATAAGACAACCCAGAACCCCGAGTTGGATTAAACAGACTTGAAAACAAATAGATGGGTGGAGACTTGAAAGTGGGACCCCGCAAACAATGACAATAAAAATACAAATTTAAATTTGCACAGACATGGCATTACATAATCCTAATGTAACAATGCTGGGAACAGAAGCAGATACAGATGATCAAAACATACCATCTACTGACTTTTATTTGTACACTGTATACTTTTGTACTTTTTTTATTTAGTTAAAAGACAACTATGACGGCATGGTGGTGCAGTGGGTAGCGCTGCTGCCTCGCAGTTAGGAGACCCAGGTTCGCTTCCCGGGTCCTACCAGCATTGAGTTTGCATGTTCTCCCCGTGTCTGCGTGAGTTTCCTCCAGGTACTCCGGTTTCCTCCCATGGTCCAAAGACATGCAGGTTAGGTGCATTGGTGATCCTAAATTGTCCCGTCTGTGTGCCCTGTGGTGGGCTGATGCCCTGCCTGGGGTTTGTTTCCTGCCTTGCACCCAGTGTTGGCTATAATTGGCTCTAGCAGACCCCTGTGGTTAGGATATAGTGGGTTGGATAATGGATGGATGGACAAGTTGTTATAGTGTGATGCATTGGGGGGTACAGCCAACCCAGACACAAGACCTCATAGTAAACTTATTACTCAAGACATTTTGAAAGCTTTTATTCTACCAATTTTTAATGAGCTCAGAGTGTGTCTTCTTTCTCTGGTTATCTCACTGAAGCTCTTATCAAAATTGAAATTCGTAAATGGACAGACAAAAATAAAATGTTTATCCCCATTTACTAGTGTGGGGTTTAAATCAGTCTATGGATAATTAAGAAAAGCAAAATATATGCATTCTGATTGAGTTAAGCACACCTTCCTCCCTCTGAGATCCATCTTTACAGGTCAGATGTCCCGTGGAAGGTATTATGCAGTTGGAGTGCATCAGTTTGTAATATGAAACCCATTTTGTGAGCCAGAAACCTTGTAAAGAATCCTTTTTTTTTTTTTACCATTAACTGAATTTCCAAATCCCTGGAATGCCAACCAAGATAAGACATGTGAGATCTACTCGGTCAGTACAGTGTGCAGTTAACATCTGTAAATGTATGACGAGTGTGCAGATAAGATGAGCTGAATCACAATGGCTCTTGATAACTTGCCAGATGCCTTCTTAGTGGAACTTGGATCAACATTTATAGTTCTGCTGCAAATGTAAGCAGCTAAAAAGCAGCATGAAGCAGGAGTTGTTAATTAAATGCCTCTGCAACATTGTCACTGCTTTCTGCCTTTCGTAGATCAATATTGTAGTTTCTACAACATTTTTTTTTTATCAAAAATGAAACTTGCATGTTATATAAACATCCCAACAACACTTCTTTCCCACATCACGATGACCACAGAAGGCTGCAAGGCTGTTTATTCTCTGGTATTGCAAGTAGCTTCTGAAGTCGAGAGCACAACTCTATGGTTTGCCTTTCCCTGACTGATGGCTAAACAGAGCCCAGATCTTGTTGCATTTCTAAAAAAGAGTTCTGTTTTTTATCTTCACCTTTATTAGGACACAAGAAGTGACAGTCACACCCAGCATTGTGTGGGTTTAATTTTTTTTAAGGAAAGATGGATAACATTTTGTTTTATAATTGTCTGTTTACAGTCTACACACCCCGGAATTACTGGACTAAATACAAACTAATTAGACATTATTGTGTAATGATTTGAGGAGCAGGTTATTATTCCACACAAGTAATCTGTTTTAAACAAATTCTGATAAATGTACACTTTTACTAATTAAACAATAATAATAACAAAAGTAATGTAATGAATGATATGAGAACATACAAAAATAGGAATTACAAAAGCACCAATAATTAGTTCTCCAGGCTTAAAAAGTTAAATGAGGCAATGTCCATGTCCCTGCGGTGGGCTGGCGCCCTGCCCGGGGTTTGTTTCCTGCCTTGTGCCCTGGATTGGCTGGGATTGGCTCCAGCAGACCCCTGTGACCCTGTAGTTTGGATATAGCAGGTTGGATAATGGATGGATGGATGGATGACCATGTGCCTTAAGTCCTAAAACAAAATCCAGGAGTTGGAGGTGTAATGTCCAGTGAGTTATCCCTGCTTGAACAAGATAGTTTTCAGCACATGTTCTTATTAACTCTGGTCAATGTATATTTCTTTAAACTTACTTTCAGATATTTAAGGTAAGTATTTAAGGTAAATAATATATTTTTCTATTCTTCTATGCTTGTCTCTCTATTATATAAAAAAAATCTTGGGACAAGACATTTTCCATCCATCCATTTTCTAACCCGCCGAATCCGAAAACAGGGTCACGGGGGTCTGCTGGAGCCAATCCCAGCCAACACAGGGCACAAGGCAGGAACCAATCCTGGGCAGGGTGCCAACCCACCACAGGACACACACAAACACACCCACACACCAAGCACACACTAGGGCCAATTTAGAATCACCAATCCACCTAACCTGCGTGTCTTTGGATTGTGGGAGGAAACCGGAGCGCCCGGAGGAAACCCACTCAGACACGGGAGAACATGCAAACTCCACGCAGGGAGGACCCGGGAAGCGAACCCGGGTCTCCTAACTGCGAGGCAGCAGTGCTACCACTGCGCCACCGTGCCGCCCCCAAGACATTTTCAGAGGGATAATTTCAAGTCCCGCGAGACAAGACTTTGTGCAAAGAGATTAATTGAAAACCTAAAAGGTCCAATTCTAGGTGGCAGAAATAAAAGACGGTAGAAGAAGAAAAGACAAAGAGTAGAATGCCGTAAAGAGGTTCAAAAATGTTAGCGTGATACACATGCATAGCAGCTTAGAGATTATGAAAGTACTAAAATTCAAAAGTCTCAAAAAACTGACAGAAAAGATCGCATTAGCGTTAACAAACGGAAATTATTAATCAGTGAAATAACGGAACAGTGAAAAGAGATCAAATATTTGGACATAGGTGATATGACTGAAGTATTGTATGAAGATATTGTTTCGGCTTTAAAGTTGAAGTCGGAGACTTGTAGATCGTCAGGGAAAAGTAGTGTTTCTTCCCAATGAAGAGGCGTATCTGTGAGAAATAAAAGATTTGTTATTTGGTGAAAGTGAAATCCACAAACACTACAGGCAAAATATCCGAATCTACAATAATCTTCTGGAGTTTGCGTTATTCAATGCTCAAAATGTAGATTGTCTCCTCTAAATGCTAGATGGCATTTAGATATCGGTAAAGATTCAAATCCTTTAAAGAAGCTAGGATTTACGCCTGCTAATTTGACCATTTTTGGTTAAACACATTTTAAGTTTGAGCCCCCTCTCCATTCCGATCAGCTCATTTGTCTGATCTTACATACAGTAGCTATTCTTAGGCATACATCTAAGGCAACTTTTCCATTATCTGAAGTTCATAAGACTAAAATCATGTTTCCATAATCTCTGACCTCAGAAACAGGAGACAACATCACAGCATGCTTATATAATTTCTAAACATCTTATGAAACCAAACATGTATGATAGTAACAGTTCTGCATAAAACATTTGATTTAAAATATCTCTTATCAGCAAAAACATGCACAACCAAGCAGGATTTCTGAATCTCTAGGCCTACAATGCTGCAGAGTCTTTTTCACTTGCTCCCTAAAGTAATTAAAATATCCATCCATCCGTTATATCCTAACTACAGGGTCACGTGGGTCTGCTGGAGCCAATCCCAGCCAACACAGAGTGCAAAGCAGGAAACAAACCCCGGGCAGGGCACACACACTAGGGGCAATTTAGAATCGCCAATGCACCTAACCTGCATGTCTTTGGACGGAAACCGGAGCGCCGGAGGAAACCCACGGAGAACATGCAAACTCCATGCAGGGAGGACCCGGGAAGCGAACCCAGGCTCCCTAACTGCAAAGCAGCAGCACTACCCACTGCGCCACCATGCTGCCCCATAATTAAAATATTCTTGAGCAAATACAAAACATTAACAGACAAGGCACACTTTCAATAGTTTTTAACAACTTAACAAGTTGTTTAAGCATGGAAAAAGACTTTGTAAAAGTACAAGAACAAAAGTTCTGCTTCATCCATAAATGTTCTTTTCTTTCCTCCATCAATAACCATACAAATTTACCTATATAAGCACGCATTTATATTTAAATGAATAAGTAATAGAGCAATCCATAAACACAGGATGACATTCAGCAATGTACTGAAGCCGAGGCAGTTCAGCTAATACTCAAAAGTGCATTTGAGAGCAGAGGTACAAACAAGGATAATCGGAGCCCTGCTGCGACACAATCACCTTGCTGAAAGGCTGCTTTTTGACAAGTTTATATTAAATGATACTGTAGTGTACAACTACATATCAAATCGTTTTTTTTTTTTAATAGTCTACATTACTTCCAGCAAATCTAAATACACCTGCTAGAGCTCTTTAATTCAACTGACATGCTTTCTTCTTCTACCAAGTCCATATCTCTGTGCATTTCCGACATGTTTGCTCTTCTCTCAATTATTAAATACCCAAAATTCCACAGAAAGTTTTTAATTAAACTGGAGCACTTATATTACTCATGACGACTTTCATGGTGAAAGATTGGAACCAGCAAAGATCACATTGGGGGGTTTCGAAGCAGAAGAGGGTTGAAGATTAGCTACTGCAGCGCTAGTTATTTTTTAGAATTGCTTGGAGCAAAACATACATTTCCAAAAGCTGCTCCTTTCTTCTTCATGCAGACGCTTTACAGTCTAAGGGAGAAAATGTGATGGATCTCTGTACTTATTCTAGAACACACATTTTCAAAAAAAGGCCTTAGGTAGCAGAGAAATAGTTAACCCTGTGGCTCAAGGCTGCCGAACAAGTCTGATGTTCATTAACCTTCTCCCAGGTGAACACTAAGTCTCTGGAAAAGTACTTACTGTCTGTAATAATATTACTGTTCTGTATACTACAACAGTCCCCGAGTCACTTTTTCAATTAAAAAAGGACCAGTGCTCTATTAACCTTTTGCCTACTAAGCACATCTTTCATGAGAACATTGTTTGGGAGACTGCTGCCCCTGTATTAAAGCGGACATATTTTATTGTAAACTGTCCTGAAGTTTTCAATCATGTCAGAAACCATGCTCATCAGACATGAAATATTAGTCTTCATGTGCCGTGCAAATCATATCCTCTACTTTAATGTTGTCTAAATTTTGGTTTCAGTCGTTGAGTAAATTCAGATAAATACATCACTTTGTGGACAGGTCTTCCATAATTAAAACAATGTAAAAAATGAACCACTGCAGTGGCAATTTTAAATTAACCTTGACAAATGAAATCCCGTATCTTGTTATCTCTGCTATAGTGTGGGAAGTGAAGGACATCCTTTTTACTTTTTTTTTTTTTTAGTTTTATCTTATTTTTTTGATCTGCAAGCAAATGTCATATGTGTAGTGGAGTAGTGGTGTCTTTATCTTACACACAAATGCTAATTTAGATCCTTGTAATTTTTTACAGTTTATTCTGCAATGATGTAAAATGAAAACAGGGAGGCCCATGGGTTAGCACTGCTACCTCATCTCCAGTCTTGGTGACTGTCGGGGTGGAATTTGTATCTTCTCCCTCTGATATGTGCAGCTCACTTTGACTGGAGGCTGAAAATTATGTGTGTTTGTGGAAATGTGTATGATTTTGTCCTTTGATCTACTGTCACCTTCCTTGCAAGCTTAACACTTTATTTTTGATGCTTGAGCAGAAACTAAAGTATGAAAGTGCTCTGTTTTATGATTTAGTTTCATTGATAATTTCCTGCTGTTTTTCTGCTATGTTATTTTCTACTCCTAATATGGGTTTATGAGTATGGCAAATTCACATTTGCCACCAGTTCTTGTATTTGAAAAGTACTGAAATTGGTTAGATGCGGTGGACTGGCGCCCTGCCCGGGGTTTGTTTCCTTCCTTGCACCCTGTGTTGGCTGGGATTGGCTCCAGCAGACCCCCGTGACCCTGTAGTTAGGATATAGCAGGTTGGATAATGGATGGATGAAATTGGTTAGAATAGTTTTGCACTGTGTCTGGTGCCTTTTTTTATTTTAAGGATACCACCATTATGGGGTCACTGTAGTGAAAATGCAACTCCTGGTTGTGAAGGGGTTTGGTCACAGAGGTCACAGTACCCAACATCGGGAGTGTGACTTGTTAAAAAGGTCGGCTCTGACATTCCATCTGTACCTGGGATTTTGGATAACAAAACACAAGCAAACTCTTTTCTTTGTTTTTCTGGTTATGATTATTTAGGCACATTCCTTCGACTTTAATTCTCATCTCATATTGGGCTTTGATGTTTCCTCACGTAAACTTTTGATTGTGACCTTAGCTTTGTATTTGACTACATCTCTTATCCTGGGGCCTCATGTGTTAAAACTTACTTAGATATTGATTACACTTGAAAAAGACAAAAACAGCAGTGTATGCACACACACAAAAAAAAAAAACAGATTAATAAAAACATACGTATGCCATGTGCCACACCAAGTGCTTTTATAATTCTCGGACCAATTTAAAACGGGGTGCTCATGCAGATGTTATTAGCCACAACTTGTCACTTCCCATCAGTAACCAAGTGGCTTAAAAAAAGTGCCTTTTTTGAATATTCATGATCTAATCAACATGTAGGGCAGAATGGTGGCTCTGAGGGTAGGGAGCTGCAACGGCAATTTGAATGTTGCCAATTCCAAATCTGTAAACGTCAGAAATGACTCTACTCCGGTGGGTCCTTGATCAAGGCCTTTAACCTGCAATCACTTATCCTGGGTATGACGTTAACTTGCAGAGGGGACTGGGCAGTCTAATGGTCTGGAATCCCTGCAGATTTTATTTTTTTCTCCAGCCGTCTGGAGTTTTTTTTTGTTTTTTCTGTCCATCCTGGCCATCGGACATTACTCTTATTCTATGTTAATTAATGTTGACTTATTTTATTTTCTTACTGTGTCTTTTATTTTTCTATTCTTTATTATGTAAAGCACTTTGAGCTACTTTTTGTATGAAAATGTGCTATATAAATAAATGTTGTTGTTGTTGTTGCATCTGGCCCTGCAAGCAGGTCCTCCAATTTACAGGGAAAACTTGGGATTGCCAATCCAGCAACCATAAAAAAAACCTCACACTAATCCAGTGTGGTGCTGATGTGTCACCTGCTCTGCTCAGCTGCCAATCTAGGTGGTTCGTCATGTGGTGGGTTGCGCTTGCTCCCAACCTTCTCCTCCCAATCAGCATATCGATTAGGCCATGTTTCTGAGTGATATCCTTAGTACAAACCACGGGAGAACAGAGGGCACAAATCTTTAGTGCATGTGAACTTGAGGTATTACTGACTGGAATGGAGAACCACAAAATGTTAATTCTGATTGTCTTTCTGTGGGAGTCATGTATATAGCAGGGGGCATTAGCTCCCTTGTTGAAATAAGTTCTTTTGTAATTGTGGCATGTTACATAACCCGAAACTATATAGTGTGACAAGAAGGGACCTGAGACATTGTAAAGGTTTGGGGCAGCCACCTGTATAATGTGTTCATGGCTGCAAAAAATAAAAAGGTTGGTAGTAAGTAAAGTTTACAAGACAGAGTCCAAAACAGAACTGAATTCTAGAGGAAGAGAGTGAGGCTTTATAAGAAGTCTAGGGAAAGTGATATCATCCTCGTGGCCGGGACCAGAAGTGATGTCGTCCTCGAGGCCGGGATCAGAAGTGGCGTGTCCTGAGTTGAGGCAGTGGCTCCTGGTGGGATTTCCCGGGAAAGGTCTGCAGGGAACGTAGAAAGAGCGTTAGTAAACCCTGCCACCCCCTGGGCAGATGTGTTACCATTATTCTCCAAGCCCTTCAGCTGCCTCCTATTTACACGTGTGTGACAATAGATATAATATAAAAAGGCAATACCCCTCCCTTAGTGATACAGCAGTAAGAAATCATATAGGAGAAATAAGTTAGCTTTCTTTAATGATGGTTTATGTGGCATAATAGATGAGGAAGCCATGACAAGACCGTCACCAAAGTGGGGGCCTGATGTGTAGAGTCTGCCATTTTTGTTGCTGCATTGGAAGGATTTTCAGGATCGGATGACGTTATCTCCCATCCGTCCGTTGGCTTCAAAGGTGTGCCGGGCAATGTTCCAAGGCTTTATACTCTTTCTCCATGTGCAGGCCCCCACTTAGGTGAATAATACAATTCCAGACAAAGAAAAGAAAAGATACAATTTCATGCTAATTTCAAGCACAGAAATAGTGCATGTTGCCCATTTCGCAGTTATCCTTCACTTGTCTTTTCTTAAAATGCTTGCCTAGTAGTTTTTATATGGTGAACTCCTGTGTGCTAAATATGGATTTGTGAGTAGAAAGAAAAGTAGATTTAAAATACTTGCACAGAGCACAGTGACATATTAAACTTATATTCTGCTTACAAGTCACAAATAAAAGAAAAAGAGTGGGAGCAGCTGAGTGGAGACAACATTAGCAGTGTGCCATCATGCAGTGCCCAGTCCACCAACAGTACACAAAGTGTATTGACGCAGGCTGCATGTGCATACCAACAAGATTTTCAGAACATTCTTATTGGACTCATAAAAATTAAAATAATTTTGCCAAGTCAGTATTGCAATACGTAAATATCTCTTTATATTTGGAATTGCCATTGCGTTGATGTCCTGAGGGCAATCTGGGATTCTGCGCCATGTTGTGTAGCACTGCACAAGCCAACACAATCCAGTGAACCTTTGTGGGACTGTGCAGTAGTGCGCCACCTGATGAGTGCAAACATCGCCATCACGCACAGCATGACCCTGAAGTCTGCTTCCCACACTACTATGCAATAAAATAAAGGAATCGTGGTTTGAGCCACACAACAGCGTTCGTCAGATGCATTTGAGTATTACCTATAAGTTGTATATTAATTGAATGAAAGTGCCTTCTGTTTACAAAAGCAAATTGTTGCCTTCATTTCAACATGTGTGCAGTTAGTTGCACCGATTACATTAGGAAAATCAGAAATTGCTGCAAATTGTGTTTTGATCTCGGTTGCTCACCCTGATGGTATGTAAATTGGATGTATTTGGATAACATCTTAATTATGCCATCGCATACTAATGCTGTGACATGGCTCAGGGATCAGTACGAGATTCCTGGGTGATCAGCCAGTTCACACCAAATAGCAGAACAGGGGTTGCATGATTTCTATGTGAATATATACTGCAATTCAGCACGCAATTCCAAGACAAGTCAAAGACGTCTAAATCAGTTTATATGTCAGCCATCATCATGAGTCAAAAAAGCCTTGTGTTCCATGATTGGTGATATCCTTCAAAAGAGCTAAAGCTGCCATTGTTGTAATGTCACGTCGTAAACAAACAGCACACGATTTTAATGAATAAAACAGATGGGCATTAAGGAAATTAACATTAAATCTATCCATTAGGCCAGGGGTTCCCAACTGGGGGTAAATTTTTCCTACTTAGGAGGTAAATTTGCTTAAGAAAGTGCAAGTCACAAAGATCTCGAGTTCCCAAGGACGAGGTGAGACAACTGAACCAAGAATATCCAAAATCACAGATGAAAAGCAGGAGCAACATTCTCACTGACTGATGTGTTCTGATCGACACAGTGTGTTTCGTTCTGGTACTCTGGTATTTGCTCAGAATTAGTTGTTTTTAAATAAGTGAAATAGCATAATTATGTACTAATATTGTTGTTGTTTGAAGTTAAAATAAAAATGTTAAAAACAGTACCTTGAAATTTCCCCCGTCAATCACTTTATTATTATGGTAGAAATATAAACTCAAATTACTGAACAAAACAGGGTCGAGGTAAATTTACTTTTGAAAAGTTGCAACAGAGTAAATGGGGCAAAAAAGGCTGGGAACCCCTGCATTAGGTGTTATTGCCAAAGTTAAAGATGGCTGAATTAAGAGAACATATTAAATAACTGTCATATAATTAGTTCAAGATCATCGGAATTGGACTGACGCATCATTGAGATGTGCAATGGAACAAGATTTTCTTTTGACTTCATTGTCCTGCCACCTGGAACAACTAAAATGGCAACACCAATAAAGTTTGCATAGGACTTACGAATGGTTGAAATATGCTATAACGTTCAGTCAATTTTCATGCCAACTTTGTATTTTATATTTCGACTTTTATGGTTTATGCATGTTTTCTACACGAGGGCAATGATCCTTTGCACTATGCTGCTATTTCCCACCTCTAAACAGTACACTCTGTCCATGAGGTACCTGACTCCTTGAATCCCAACAAAATGTATTACTTTAGTAAGAGTTCTGGTATTGCTCTGCACATATAACCCATTGTCTATGGGGGAGGAGCTAAAGTTTTAGATTCGTTAAAAATTTCGATCTCTGGTTTTCAACAGATTCTGAAAATATTGATATCATATATGATGGGTGTGTGTTTGTATCTGTGTGTCACAGTCTAGAGCTAAAACAACTGAACGGAAAAATACCAAACTCGAAACTTAATCCCGTTATGAGATGATGATGTGCTGAGTAGTAGTGCAAATCATGCAAAAAAAAAAGACGCACTCCAGAGAAACCTTCAAATACCCTAATTCTGCAATTAATTGTGAATTCTTCTCATCACTTGCTATCGGAATGACCTATTTTATGATCAGAAAGATCAGCATCACAGCGGTAAGTAATTACTGAAATGTTATAGAAGAGTTCTGGTAACTCGGTTCCTAGGGCGCAAAATTTGTTTTTTTTAGTATTAGAAGTGTGCATATAAAATTTGCTTTATCAGATGGTCCTAAATTATAACCATCACTTCTTAACAATAAACAAAAAGGAAGAAAGGTGACGCTATCAAGCAAAATACATGCAGAAATGTACTAAATATAATCGAGGTATCTAGAAAGTGTTTTTTATACTTTTAGGTTAAGCTCAAGTAAATTCACTTGCAAACATGGCTCTTGGTATGCAGTGTTTCCAAAGTTGCAGCGGGCATCTAAAGGAGATGTCATCTTCAGTAGAATGCTGTGCAATCATGAAATCCCACTATAATCCATGAGACTCAAAATGGAAACAATCTGCTTAAAACTTAATTTATGTGAAAATATATTTACATATAGCGATTGATCACATTCAGCCAAAGAGAAACATACACACACACATACACACACAAGCACCTGCCTATGGCAGTGTAAGAAAATTGTAATCTGCTTAGAAATCATGAGTCTTTATTAAAGAAACGATTATCAAATTATACCTTCAGGGCAGATGCAATCTAGTGTGGCTGTCAACACGTGACGCAAGGAGTTCAGAGACTGCAGAGATGCTTCCTTGAGTGTGTTGCAGTGTATCATCGCAACAGAAGTCATATGCAGTAAGCAGTAAGTTATGATTTTTGAGGTATTGGAAGATGTGGAATCTATTTTGGATATTATTTTGTAACAGTAACGGCGCACTGCACGAATATGCTTGACTTATAGTTTTCATTCTCTTTCTCTGTACGTTTAGCATTCATTTGCCCAGAGGCTGATGTGCTAGCTGCTTCCTGAGCAGCTCTTCTTTTCTTCATCATAGCGGCCCCCTTCTTCTCTTCTTTGTCGGCATCTTTTCGTGTTAAATCTTATTAAGTCAGTGTTTGTGTTGCAATTGCTTAGTACGTTTTCCTTACTTGTTCATTAAGCTGGCACTTAAATCTTCAATCTGCCTCAAGAATGATTTAAGATATGAAGAGGTAGAGGAGGTGATGGTGAAGGTGGTAGAGAATGAGAATGGCACCCATACACATGCACCACATGGCCGCCCTGCTGGCTGCTACCGAGAGTTGATTCTACAATAAAATAAAAATAAAAAGAGTAATAATTCCAAAACTCTTTGCTTTTAATATAAAGCTGTAGTTCAGAGTTTCAGCGTAGTATATGTGTACCAAACTTCAGGCTACAGGTTATTTGATTCTTGACCTTGACCTTCCTGGGTTGACCTTTGACCTTGGAGGTCAATGATCACAGTAGAGGTCACGTAGTATATGTGTACCAAATTTTAGGTCAATAAGTCAAACGGCTTGTGAGCTACAGGTGATTTAGAATCCTGGACAGACAAACGGACAGCCACGGTAGCGTATTATATAAAATGATAATGTTTTTTGACTTTGTTGCTATTTGTCAATTTTTGTGACATCATTGTGCTACCATTTTATGGATTGTTTTCAGGTGTGTGTGATAATGAATGATTTGATTTGATTTGATTAATTTTGCCTGATGCAATAAAATTCATAGTACATATTTTTTCATTTCATATTTTTACAGTGTGACATGCCTGAGCACAAATTGGTGGTTTAACCAGGCGCTTTTTGGCTTTCTATCTCCTGTATCTTTAAACTAAACACACAAAATGTGGTTGATTCATCTTTGCTCTGTTGGGCCCTTGAGCACGGCCCTTAACCTGCAATTGCTGAGCGCTTTGAGTAATGAAAAAAGCGCTATATAAATGAAAGAATTATTATTATTATTATTGTTTTGTCTTGACCAGGTAACGGGTAAGCAAACGGCAAAAGAATTTACACCCATCCTTTACTGAAAAAAAAAGTGTGTGCCTGTGACAGACCACTGGGGCCCTTACCCAGCCGGGACACCCCGATCATGGAAGGACCGGGGGAGAGAGTATTTTCAAGACCATTTCTCAACCCTG
This sequence comes from Polypterus senegalus, assembly GCF_016835505.1. NCBI lineage: Eukaryota > Metazoa > Chordata > Cladistia > Polypteriformes > Polypteridae > Polypterus > Polypterus senegalus. The sequence continues at coordinate 35,908,970 of NC_053157.1, forward strand.
CTGGGGCCCGTGGCCACCAGCAGGGGGCACCAGGATGCTTGCAGGGCACTATTTGGCACACCCGGAAGTGCTGCCAGAAGAAGCTTGTTGGGCACCTGGACTTCTTCCCAGTGCCCTATAAAAGGAGCCAGTCTCCACGCTCAATGGCCAGAGTCGGGAGGAAGAGGACAAAGCCTGAGGAGGAGTGGAGGTGGAAGGACAGGCAGCAAAAAGAGACTGTGTTGTGCTTTGCCCTGTGAGCATTGTGTGCTGTGTGGACTAAAACCTGTGTCCTGCCTGTCTGTGTCGGGGCATCAGAGTGCCACAATTTTATTGAGAATACAAAGGAGGAAAACTAGTTTAGGGGCTTCATACCTAGCACTTTAAAAATGGATTTCCTATATACTTTAATTTGGAGCGGATCTTCAATTCAAAAGCTCAGTCTCATGTGAATGTGTCTCCCCTTTATGATGTGCACTAATTTTTTGTGGAAGCATTTATTAAACAATATGTTAAAGAAAAATGCAGGTGTTCTGCATGGTGTGAGAAAATGATGGGACGAATTACATGAAGATTATGAGACATGAGTAGTGTGAGATTATGTTTTTTCATAAATGTTTTTAAATCATTCACAATTGTATTGTGTTGGTCACCATTGGCTTGTACAGGGTGGCCCATGAAAAAGTGACCTGACTCCACCGAGACGACTGCATTACATAGAAGAGAAAAATGATCAGATTTTGTACTCACATTTATAGAAGATGCTGAAAGTGTGTCAATACATCTCTGTGCCCGTTTCAGCATGTGCATGTACACTCTTTGTACACTCTTTGTTCATGGCCACTTTTTCGTGGGCCACCCTGTATTATATCATAAACAAAATTGATAGTAAAATTTCTTTCTCTGTCATAACTACAAAGCACATGTGGCAAGTAACATGTTAAAAAAATAAACGTTTTGAGTGAGGTATTCCTTTAAAGATGGTGGTGAAAGGCATGAGTGTGGCAGTGAATCATAGATGTCAAGTGGGCTTTTTTTCAGGTGTCTTCTGGCATTGGATTCATAATTTCCTCCCTTAGGGTCCAACTACAGTCATGGTGTAACGTCTACATATTTGTATCTAACGGGATGGAATCAAGTCATTTCTCTCTTTGGCCTCAACTGGTCTTCTAGAATTTCTTTAGTTTGGCAATGTTCTTTGTCCCATTTCATAACTGCCTCATAATTGTGTTATAATGAAACACTGCTTGAACATTTTTAACTGGTACAAAAGCAGTAAGATTGATCCATGCAGAACTGCTGACAGCAATGGTGTGCACCACCCTGTCAATTGCAAGCATGTAGCGCTTCCCTCATTCTGGCTGTCTGCTCCTACATCCTCCCAGTTCACCAGAATGTTTCTTGTAAGCAGGAGGAGTAAAAATGTGCAGTCACTTGTTCTTTAACATTGCATGGCTGTTTCTCATGGGTGGGGGTTGAATTGAATTTAGTTTTGTCGAGTTTGACTTGCTAGTATGGAATGTTACTTGCTTTTAATAAATTCAATAAAATAGGAATTAAAAAAACATGGCATGGCTGTTTACTAAACAACTAAGCCTGGCGAACTAAACGAAAATGTGTACATGAGGCAAATTACAAGAGCACACAGCATCCCAGACAAGTCAGAGCACAGAACTCCAAATCCTGTCTGACGGGCGAGCCAGATCTGTGAGATATTAACATCATGAAGAATCCTGATATGTTGTATAGAGTTTTGTTTGGCAACCATCAGTGTCAACCTTGCCCCATAGTGTTCATCAAACAAAGTTTTCACTCCAGCCTCCACAGAAAGGGGAACTTGGAAAATCTGCTCTATTTGAAGTGTCAACATTGGAGTTCATTAACCGTAAACTAGGTGGGAGTGTAAGCTTTTCAAGCTTGCCATTTATGTTTTTTTTTTTTTTTGGAAACATCTATCTTTAGTCTGCTTGTCCACTGCCATTTGTTGCGTGAGCTGGGGCCTCATGTATAAATAGTGCATATGCACAGAAATATTGCATAAGAACTTTTCCACGTTCAAATAGTGATGTATAAAACCTGCACTTGGTGTAAAGCCACGCACTTTTCCACGGTACCTCATACCTTGTCATACGCAAGTTCTCCACTCGGTTTGCAGACTGACGGCACCCAGCGTCAAAGCAGTGCTACTGTTCCTGTGTGGTTACTCCTTATTTTCCTGATGCGGCTTTATAAATACACTGAAACTAACCGCATATTGTTTATTAGTGTAACGCATCTGATTGTAATTAACTTGTAACAATATAATGGTCCAGGGAACAGCGATACTATTCCAAATACCATAGCTACTTTAGCGTTGTTACTCTCACTGCACCTTCTTCTTCTTCTTCTACTTTCAGCTGCTCCCATTAGGAGTTGCCACAGCGTATCATCTTTTTCCATATTACTCTCACTGCACCACTCTGAGTATTTATATCACCGTATCTGAGTGGGGAATCACAGCAGCAGCTGATCGAAAAGAGAATTATCGGCATACAGTATCAAGAACATGCTGTCTCAGCCACGGCAAAACGTTTCAAAGCCTTTCCTGTACGGACCTCGCGGTTCAGAGACAGTTTCATCCCAAGAACTTTAAACGTATTTTATTAATTGCTCCTTGTAGAACTGTTTGTACTTATAAGTACAATCACCCCACTGTAAACTTGCACTACAGTTATAATATTACACAACCTGAGCCACTTTATAAAGCGCGTATTTACATATGATGACGATATCATTTGTAGGATGAAATGCAGCAAAGTTTGTTTATTATATTATACAGATAAAACTTTAACTTCATTTAAATAATCTATATTCTTCACTGGGACTGGCGTGAAGGATAGAATAATTAAATATGTACTATGAAGATATTTCAATGTTCCTTATAAGTTTTGAAGAATCGGCGCTTTAAGCTTACAGATGGCTTAACGTCTATTACAAAGCTGATTGTGTGGAGATCGGTTACTTGGAGAAAGAAAAGCAAAGACTGCAGAAGCGGCCACGGCAATATATATTGAATATAAAACAGAAAGAGAAAATAACGACACAGCTAAAAACGCAGAGGCAAATTACGACAAAAGTTAAACGCTTGTGTCATGAGCACGAGGCGGCTATGCAGTGTCTGCAATGGACGTGGCCATCCACCGTGCATAAGATAACATATTGACATTGGCGGGCAAAGAGGCCACCGATTCTTTCTGTGCCCAGAGCTGCCACAAGCCTAGAGCCGCCCCTGAGTACTGCTGCAATAAGTAATTTCATTGAAGGTCGTACACAATCACTGCGCCATGAAAGCCATGTTTATTAACGTGCTTTAACTCCTATCATCATGAAAATGATATCACGTATACATCTCAGTATTTTAGTTGTTCAGAGAGCTGTAATATCACAAATGTAATGGATTCTGTGTCCAGTCGGAGGAAGAGAGCCGGTTTAAGAAGCAAGTAGTGATTAATACACATAGAGCACATAGAAGATCAAATACAAAACAAAGCATTTAATGTGCTACTTTAATTATGATGTGATTTGAGAAACTGGTTAATTAAACAATTTTAAGATGAAGTTTATGATGTTCTACTTTAATGACAAAATAAACTACATGATTAAAGTGGAAATTTCGAGATTGAAGTTGACATTTCGTGCTTTTTCCCCACTGTGTGCATTTTTTTTTCTGTACCCTAATAAGCTTTCATATGACACTCAGACGGTGGGCTACGACTCGCCTTTTCACGGCGACTTTGATATCTGACAACTTCTTTTTTATTTTGGGCACTGTGTGACTTTGTGAACGTGAGCTTTCAAGTTTCTCCAACGCGCTATGTCACTTGATCAGCTTCCTTTTGTTGATTATACAGTGGTTTAAATAAACAAATAGTATGTTTTTCCTTTGCCTCCACTTGGTTTTAAATTCTTATATTTTCCCCCGTGCTTTTCCCATTGTCTTTTCACAGAAGGCTGAGCTTAAGGGCAATTTATATTGATTTGCATATTCAAAGAGGCGTAATTCTGGGAGGAGTTGGGGCGGGACAGAAGGCGCGTGCCCGAGCGTTAGTTTTCATGCTGATCGGGATTTATGGAGCGGAAGAACGTGAAAGTTGGAGTACGCACAGATTCCTGCATCTGGATTTTTCTGTGCGTAAGCACATTTCGGCTTTTGTGCTTACGCCATGTTATAGTGCGAATTCTACGCCCGGCATTATAAATAAGGCCCCTGGTCTTTAGTATGACTTTTGACCGGTGCAGAATTAATTAACATCATCCAATTGTCCAGTAAGAGAACATAAAAGTCTTCTGTTAGATTTGAAATGATGGCCCCACCTTCTGTTAATTAATGCAGCTCATTGTGCCCTACTAACAATTATTACATGCTGTACTATAACATCATTTAACATACAGTTTCTAAACTAATACTTTTCTTTAAAATAATTACCATTTCATTAGATGTTTAGGGTTCATTTTGTTGTAATTTCTCTAAGTACGGCAGTAAAGTGCAAGCAACACAATCTCCTAAAAGCTTTAGGTTAATGCTTTTGCTCTTTTTACATCTTCTTTGCCTTCTCCAAAACATTTAGCAACATAATATCCCAGGTCGTCAACTTCCTGTTGATGATATGTCAGCGTGACAGTAAGGACGTGGGGGAGAGAGAAGCCAGAGGGACAAAGCAGGACCTTTGGGGATCAAAGTCCCTGACACGTCCTCTCAGATAACCAAAATGGCAACAAATTAAAGGCTGACTGTCTTCATTTTCATTTTTTTAACTTAAGAAGTTCAACTTCAGGGTGGCCAATAGTATATTATGTTTCAGCTTTTATTTAATTTCACCCTTTTAAAAATAATATTTTATTTCAGGACTCTCACTAGAAAAGGCCACATTTAAAAATAGATGGAAAATTAGACTGTTCCCACTGTTTTTCATGCTGATATATTTTTGATTTCATTTTAATAAATTAGGAATACATGGAAAAACGTTTTGTTTCCATAAATTCACCATTAACAGCATTGTTGTTTATTAATTAAAGTACTTCTCCATGTCAGCAAAATAAAGACACCGTTTTCCGATATGCCAGATAAAAATGTGGATCAGCCAATGATGGCAACATTACAAAATATGCAGGAAAATCTGAAACCCAGAGGTAGATGGCTAAGTGTAGTCTAAATTCAGCAGTATCTGGGAGGTCCAGCTTATGGTGAGTCAGTATGGCGGCCTCACCTACACAATGAAGACATAAAGAACATGCCAAGCAACCCAGTGCAAAGATGGTTGAAATGTACAAGTCAGGGTGGACACAACAATATCTCCAAGTCATTGAATTTCCCTTGGAGTCCAGTTAAGTCATTCATTAAGAAATAGAAAGAGTTTAGCACAGATGGAAATTCACTTAGAGCAGGCTGGCCACAAAAACTGAGCGATCACGCAAGAAGAGGACTAGTTAGAGATGTCATCAAAAGGAAGGAGATGCAAGCTACAGTGGTTGAGACTGGAGGGACTGTGCAGACAACAACTGCTGCCCAGGTGCTTAACCAGTTACAGCTTTACCAGAAAATGGCAACGAGAAAGCCTTGAAAAAAACACTCATGACCTCTGAAGGTTAAGCATTTTGGCCATTAGACTAAATGCCATGTTTAAACACTGCCGTTTTTATCGAAGCCGAATGCCTTATTATTTCAGGATTGTAAGGCAGAATGTAATTCAGAAAACACAGAACAGAAACAGTGACAAGAGCACTTAAAGTCTTTCGGAATGATCTAAACACAGATATTAAAATGGCGCATATTATGAGCTTATATAGTGTACAGTTACACTGTGTGGTATAGGGCCGGCTGTTTACCCTGGCCAATACCCCCACACCGCTAGGTGGAGTCCTCCCTGCAACCTAGAGGTGCCCCGATTTCAGGTCATCTTGGATATTGCAATTTTCCGTCACGGCCCTGCTGGATACTATGGAGGCCACCAGGAGATGCTGCAGGGAGGCATAAGGATTTAAATTTTAACTATGAACCGGAAGTACTACATTGTCAAGAAGGTGGAAGAAATAAAGTACTTCTGGATTGAAGAAAAAGGAGTTTTCATTGGACCCGGAAGTGATGGAAAATCACATGGACTAAGGGATAGAATCACTTCCGGGTCACAAAGTATAAAAGGACTGTGAGACTGAGATCTCAGCAGTGAGCCAAGTTGGGAGGATGGGTGACTGAGCTGCTGGGTGGATTGGAGGATTTGATTATTGTATTGTATTTATTAATTATTGGAGTATTGTGGAGTGGAGGGTGCTTTGTGCACTTTACTCTTATAATAAATCCAAAATTTGGACTTTTATCTGGTGTCTGGCATCTAGTCTGAGGGCTCAAGGGGACGACAGTGCCCCCTGTCTGTCACAACTGATGACATCATGCAAGCACTCTCTTGGTTGCCTCGACAACAATCAACACAAAACTCACCATCAATATTGAAAATGATGTCACAATAAAATTTTTAAATATTTCAACTTCCTTAGGAATTAAGATATGACGAAATTTATATTTGCATGAAATTCCTCAACCACGGAAACTCCAGAACAAAAATCAAGACATCCCAGGAACTTCTCAGAAATGCAAATAAAAATTAGCAAAGAAAACCAGTCATAATATCTGAACATTATACAAAACACACCATCCCCTCCATGAAGCATATGATGAAGGCAGCATCATACTGAGGGGATGCTTCTCTGCAACAGACCCTAGAAAGCTTGTGAGGGGAGAAGGGAAAATTAATGCGGCAAAATCATGGAGAAAAATCTGATGAAGTCTCAAGAAACTTGAACCTTGGGAGAAGACTTGTTTTCCAGCAAGACAAGACCCCAAGCATGAAGCTACAGATACACAGGAATGGCTCGAAAATGACAATATTAATGTCCTGGAGTGACTGAGCAATCGTCCAGATCTCAATCCAGTTTAGAATCTGTGGTTGGGCATGAAAAAGGCTGATCACTCACAATCTCCATGCAGAGCCTGAGCAGTTATGCAAAGAAGAATGGGGGAAAATGTCAGAGTGCAGATGTGCCAAGCTGAATGAGACCTATGGACAAAGACTCAAGGCTATCATGGCAGACATAGGGGTGTCTACTACATACATACTGACCTGAAGGGGGTGAATTTTTAATGCAATCCATTTTTTGTGCTGCATAGTTGCAATTAATCTAGATCACTTTGCACACACCTGTTTTCACTTTGACATGAAAGAATCTTTTTCTATTAATCAGTGGCAAAAATTTAATCCACTGTGATTCTTCCAAGGAGGTCAATACTTGTTTTGGGCGCTTCTTTAAAGTTCCTTAAATGGTAAGTTTGGTATTTTTGAGGATGAGCTTATTTATTTACAATTATGGCACACATTCATTTTCACCAGAAACCGATTTGATTAAGTGAAGATATATTTCTTAATTAAAAAAAAACTCTTCTGCTCCCACCATTGGTTTACAGTTTCAGCTAAAGTGGACCAGAGGAGACAAAAAAACAACTTTAGGACTGACATTTGCATCAAAGCTGTGTCTGATCCCTCATATATATTAAAAAAGGTTTATGTATTTTGGCTTCACAAAGATATCATTCATTTGTATGAGGCTACATCATTTAAAAATGTCTGACTTCACTTGATTTCTTCTCGATACATGCAGCAAGTTTTCACTCCCAGGAGCATGGTGGCTAGAATCAAAAATGCTGAAGTTGCAATCATATTTGGACAGTGACAGAAACTAAACATACGCCATTTTTGTGTCATCCAGGACCCCAGAAGCAGTTGCTTCTATTGTAAATAGTAAAAAGCCAAAGTTATTAAAGCCCCTTCCAGCCATAACACCATTAAGGTGGAAGTTGAGAAGTGAGCATTTGACAAAGTCAAGGAAGATCACAGTGTGAGGAAGGTGTTGGTTCTTCTGTTAAAGAGAGGTGGGCAGTAGAGTGGTGTATGGAGTGTTTGTGGGAAGTAGACCAGCCGCCCCTTGTGATAAGCACAAGCATTTGGTGTACGGAAGGGCCCTGTGGATGATAAGGTCTTCTCTTATGTTTCTTTTTCATACTTTTGTATTGCCTATGTTTTGTCATCCTCTCTTTATAATAAATCACCTTTTATTCTTATACTGTTTGGAGGACACTTTGGGAGCTCCTCGCAGATCACAACTCCTACAGATATGAATTTTACTTAAAGGATAAGTTTGATATTTTTCATGTTGATCTTATTTCTTTACAAACACATTATATATGAATTTGCCAAAAATTGTGTTCTAAAGTTAAGCATTTTCTATAAATTGAAAAAAAAATCTTATCTGCACTGGTGCTTTACAATGGAGGCTATAGGGCATTGAGGATAAACAGCTATAAGACAGTATTGATTGCAATTACATAAACATTGTACAATAGTTTTTACATGTCATTTTTGAACAAAAAAACACCAATATTATGACATTCAGCCATTTTAAAAGAAAACCTGCCATGCACGATAGCTTAGCACTTCAGTCTTCCTGTGCTACAACCACACACCAACCAGAATGTATTTACCTCTCAAAAGACCAAATCACAGGATACTTTTCATGCCACATGGCTGGTTTTGTGAATAGAAAACATATTCTTACAATGAGAACAATAGTAATAGGAATATGAGATAAAATTATTATTTCCAGATCCCTTTTGCTGTAGTGCATATTTTCTTACACTGAAACTTTTTCATTTGGTTCATTTTTAGGCTTTCATTTTCTGGTGGTGCCCCATGCCCTATTAGCCTCCATTGTAAAGCACCAGTGCAGGCAAAATATTTTTAAAATTTATTGAAACTGCTTAAATGTAGAACACAATTTAGTGAGGCAAATGTGAATATATCCCACAACCAATAACTTCAACTTGAAAAATACCAAACTCATTCTTTAAGGATTATTTGAGATATTCTACCCTAGAGTTAGCTCAGTGGCATCCTTTAAACAAGCTATTGCTGACATGAAAACTCCCATGCCAGTCTGTGTGAACAGAGAAGATAACTTGGGGGCTTACTTCTTACTCTTATTCGCTTTATTTTCTGCAGAGTATGAACTAATTTATATAATAATGTCAATGCCAATCTCCCCTGAAATTTACTCTCTTTATGTTAAGCTGATCCTTATCAATTAATATCTATTTTATATAGAATCTTTAATAGACAGCACTGTCTCAAAGGCCTGTTTAATGGCTTTTGAACTGCAATATTATAAATTGTTTTACTCTGAGAGAGTGCCTACCAGCCATCAAATTGAATACTGAGATAAAGTGATAAAGCGTATACAGCAGAAATAAAATTACCATAAAAACTTTAATCATATGAAATAATTATACAATTAAAACACAAAATCACTCTAACATTCAGCTAAACGTTGCAATTCTAAACACACACTTGTTCTGTATCTCCTTGTCTCTCAGGACACATTTCTGAATTTCCTCAGGCCATTATTGATCTCTGCTTCTTGACGTGTGTCCGGTCCATTGTCATCTTAGATCCGTTACTCTCACAGTAATTTCACAGACTCTTGTTTTGACCCTCATTTAGGCAGTTTTCCTTTCAATAAATTACTTCATGAAAGATAGCCATTCTGTCCTTATTTTGCTTTCCCTTTTTTGATTTCTTCTATTAGATTGACTTATCAGGCTGCTATCTGATTCACATATGAGTGCTAATTCATCACCATACAATGATGAGTGTATTTCACAGTATAGGCACAATAAATGTGAATAAAGTTTTACATAATTCAACAGGCACTCCAACTTACAATAGTGGAGGGTTTTGCTGTAGGTAACTAATTATTTAAAACCTTCACTCTTCCTCAGTTGAACAACTTAACATGGTTAACCACATGGTTTCTTGGTGTTTGTGTACCATGAGCAGCACAAATTGGAACATTTCACAATTTTTTTTCTTAATCTTGATCTTTCCTCAGTAATGCTGACTGATATCTCTGAAAACAGAGGGAGAAAGAAATGCATTTGAAATGATTTGAGAGTGATGTGTGGCTATAGGTACAACAATGTTTGGGCCTTATTTGCAGTGGCCAGCTGGTGCCCTCTGGAGGTTTGGCTTCCACCTTCAACCCAGAGGTGTTTCATGACCTTCAGCTTGTTAGAACCTGACTAGTGCTAGAAAGGGAGGCCAAGCCAAAACGTTAAAGGAACATCCCAGGGAAAAAAGGAATCTGTTGTTTGTAGTGATGGCTGAGAAAAATATTTAATACGTTGCCATGGGGAATGGAGAAAACCAAATTCCTAATGTAGTGGACTTGAATAGGGACAACAAATACAATCTCAGATTACTCAAAACTTATGAACTGAAGGGTGACCCAATTGAAAAAACAGCAAACAATATCAAAACGCCCATGAACAAGTTCATATTCCTCATTCTGCACAATCTAAATGTCAGCTTTCCAGTCATACACTCACATCTTCCTAAACATGTGCTGTCTTGTGCATGAAAGTGAAGTGTGAACAAACGACATCAAGCTTTTCAATTGAAGACAGCATAACTGACCAATGAATGAGAGCGGTGGTGGATCTTCACCTCAAATCCAGGAAATGATTTATAGTTCATGCATGAGGCAATTTTCTGGACATGGTTTATTTAACAATACCTTAACCAAAAACATGTGTTTTTAGGTTGTTGTGAGCATATAACTGAATTACTGATACCTGAATTATGCAACATGAGGAATTTCAGTTTTTTAAGGGATGTTTTGATATTATTACCTGTTCTTATAATTGGGTCTCCATTCAAATTTTAAAAACAAAATCCTCTAAGTTACTGCAATCAACAGATAACAGATACAATAATGACCATTTTTGAGTACAGTCTTCCTTTAAGTGAGAGGTCAAATAGCGTTGATCTACAAATTTTGCCAACGCATTTCTTGCAGCAAATTTACTATGGTTCTCTGGTGGCCTTGTTCCCCAAATTTTTCCCTAAACTTAGACAAACTGTTTTTTCCCAGCATACGATGATGCATTGCAAGGCCATCATGACATCACAGAGCTGCAGCAGCCAATACCTGCCGGTTTTGTGTCACACACACACACAACTTTTACAAATGCATACTCTGACTGTTGTCATTAACAGAGAGGAATACACAAGTCCAAATGAAATGTTGGGGTGCCAACCAGGTCACCCTGTTTAGTGAAACAACAATTTCAGAAAAATAGCAGGAGCATGACGGGGTAAAACAGAACAAAAATGGAGTCTAAAGTGATACGGTTCTGAAGAGCCGTTAGGCGGCTATCTACTGGATTGCTTGTCCCCAAATGAAATGCTTCCTTCCTGGAGTATCCTGCTCTTATAGTCCTTGAGGTGAAGTCTGTTGCCCTCATTGGGTATCTTCTCGGAGCTGTGGTTGGGAAAAAAGGCCAGACAGTCGGTAACAGTCTCTTCGTGTCCCAGGGTGGTAGTGCTTACCTATGATCAGCCCTGAAGATGACCTTCTGACACGCACATGACAGCATACTCCACCTTACGCTTTTTTGCGCATGCATGAATAATTTACGGTGTATACACATATGCGTTATGTCACTATCTGATTGGAATTTCAGCTGGATTTGCACCCCAAAAAGAAAACTACATTATGAAAATATTTAATTTTGTTTACTGCATAGGTTCATTGTACATTGTTTCTTCATTGCTGCAATTAACTTGCTACACTCCTTACTATGTAGCGCAAATTGGGTAGTGACAATGACAGCCCCTCGAGTAAATAACATTGATGACTTACATCACAGGCTCTGTAGGAGTTAGTTAATCACAGTGGTAGGCGCTTGAGAGGTAAGAGATAAAGGGCTTAGATTACTGTAGACTCAGAGCGTAATATTATCCTGGTGAGGCATGATAGTGCATTGGATAGCACTACTGCCTCATAGTTCAGGTCACATTTTTGGCCACAATAATTGGTCTGGCACAGTTAGCAGACACTTTTCTAGTCATTAAGGAAACTTGAAAGACCAGCGCATCATGATAGTCCACTCAAAACTAGTTGGATTTCTCCTTACCCGTCAACTTCAATGCATTTTGCTGAGTTTGATGCAATTCCAAAACATTTCCACATAGTCACAGAAGTCAAAGAGATGAGAATTCAGCAGGAATCACTCATCACTAGTGCTGAAGGTGCTGATTTAGTACTGGGGTGGTGGATCAACCTACCTCACTGCTTAGACTGACCTGTGTAGGTAAACCCAAAGGGGCACGAAGATTTGTTGTTGTCTCTTTCTTTTGTATTGTGTCCTTTCATATGAACAACCGTACTTTACATTTGATTTGTATACATAAGTCTTTTCTGTGCATGTTAGCTTCCTTTGTCTCATTTTGGGTTTATATTTCTACAAGATTGCTATTTAACTTCCAAAATAATTTCTTTTTTTTGATGTTGTAGGTGCTATGTTAAAGCCAGTAGTTATATTTTTTTCTGTTTTATTTTAGTTTGTGTTAATTATGAATTATTCTTTTAATATTATTTCTGATAGATTTGTTCATTATTTATTATTGGTATACTGTTAATTTAAATATGTTGCCATTCCATTCACTTTGCGAGTGAGGCCTGAGGAGGCAGGGCCACCTTGACAACACTGGTACTGGGTCTTGCTTTTGGCTTTATATTCTTTGCCAGAAGGGAGACTCAGCAGTGCCCCTTTTTGGAGTTTTAATGGCAGACTTTACAGGTGACAGAGGACACCACAAAGTACAACATGTATTGAGGACTAACTCTATCTGGTCCCATGGATGGTTCCTGTGTGTTGCCTCTTCAGTTGGTCATCAGTTATCAGTTGGTTTTCTGTTATGGGTTCCCTATACTAATGATCGGGGTGGACTCATCACTGGTTAAAGTGGTGGGACTTGTCGATGTAATGGGGATAGTGTGGGGGCACTGTTCATTGGAAGAAGCACTTATCCTGAACTTTACAAGGAGTGCAAATTCAAGACCGCTAGCACCGATTTACAAATACATTATGGCACCAGTGGCAAAGAAGAACGTAACTGTATATGAACAAACATAAACACAAATATTGAAGTGAACAAGCAGTACCACAGATGGAGCCATTCATTTTAGACTGGCATGGAACAAAATATGAATGCATAATTTGTGGTGTGTTCCTTATTAAGCTGCCACTCATAACATTTTGTTTTATGTTACAGATCCCATGTCCTGTGTACACATCCCTTACCTTCTATGTGGAGTTAGCATATTCTTCCTGGGTTTTTAACTGGGTATCCCAGTCAGTTCCATCCCAAACACATGCAGATTTGTTGAACTTTGCCGTGCTAAATTAGCCCTGTATGATCTTGTGCTCTACTGGGCCTTGCAGTTAAGTGGCACTCTATCCAGTGCTGGGACAGGCTCTCCCTGAATAGCATTACACAGGTTTATGTTGCTTTATTACGACTGATGTAAAGGAATCCATGCATTCTGAGTAGAATGCGGAATTAACACAAAGACAGAAGAATACAACTGAAGGGGCACCCAAATTAGCATTCTATTAAAGAACGACTCAGAGACAAAGGCTTTTGGCTTCCCACAAGAGCCAGAGAATTGGTTTCTGTTCTGAAATTGCGACACTGGGAATACTGAGGACCCCTACCACCCCTGTTTGCTTTGCAATAAATTTCAGCCCCTCCACTTGACACTTAGTGCATGTTGGGTAATGACATTGATTATGGCGGGGTGAAAAAGGTTCCCTAACTCTTGTTCTACATTTCCGCTTATCTTTCTCTCTTTCCATGCATGCTCTTTTCGGTATAATTGGAGGGCAGACCCTCAGGCTGTCTGGGTGCACTAGCTGTTTTTTTTTCTTTGCTTTTCCAAAGAGAAATCCTTGTTAGGACTCTAATGCAGGTCACGCACGGCACTGATGTTCATTCATGTGTCCCCATTTATTTGACAGAATGAGTGGTGAATGTGTGGATGCCTGCCTTTGGATGGCAGCCTTTATGAAATAAAATGCAAATGTTGAATGTCACACTCAGCCTGTGCTAAGTATGACCGCCTAGGCAGACATTAATCTTGCAGGGTAGGTCAAGCTATTAAAGCCCGAGCAAAGGGGATTTCAGAAATGTCCCTTAACCATATGCATGCACTCGGGAGCCTTTTAGGTGTTGAGAATTTGAGAAACGTGAGGGCACATAGAGAGCAATAAAATACCCCAGCAAACTGGAAAGAACAAAATAAACAACCTAAAAAGAACAAAGTGACACATCCAACTGAGCACCAGCCCTTGGGATGTTAAGGACAGAGAAGGGAGATCGCGGACATTTATCCTTCTATTTTCAGAATTCAAGAATTTACATTTTATAAATACTGGAAAAGAATTATGGTGAAACTACCTAAAAAGTTATTACTTTATAAACTGGATATTACTTTTACTTCAGCAACTGACATGATATGGGCAATGGGATGAGAAAGTTGCTTTTTCTGAGTGGGAGCTCACCTTGTGAACCACTTCCCAGCCCAAACATTCACCTGATGGCCGCATTTCTCTATTGCTGATACAATTAAGCCATTCCTTTCCTATGTTCAAACTTTTAGGTGCTGCTACCATTTTCTGAACATGGTTTTTCCATTACCAGGTCTTAGGGAGCTGGAGCTGCTCTGGTTGAAATGGATGAAAAACAAAAAACAACCTCTAATGGAAGAGCAGTCCACAGTCACTGCCTCTAATTTCAAGCACAAAATGGCCAAAGTAGTGTGAAGCTTCAAAAACATACAATCATGTGAAAAAGTATGAAATGTTTGATGTTTTTCAATATATGTGGGCATGTGAAGATTTGATGTTCCTTTAAACAGTATATATAGGTAAAGGTTATACAGTACTAGCCATCCCCCATGGCCCTGTCCAGCTCCCTACTCCTGACGTCACGCTTCCCCCTCCGCTTGCCCACAGCCTCGGTCTTGGATTAGTGCGAATATATCGTTTAAGCAAGCGAGCTATGATTCTTAGCTCAATAAGAGAATCTTGCAAAATCAACTGGAATGTTCCAGCAAATCATCGAATAAAAACCTGATCTAAATCTGTTAAGTAGTTCTGTTGTTCACTAGCTAAGCAGAGGTTAGGTTATGCCCCAAGGCTGGCGTGTAAGTGAGGAGAGCCGCACCTCCCGCCCTCGGGCCTTGAGTGGCTCTCAGATTCATGTAAATAAATCGGTACTGCAAGCAAACTATGATACTTAGCGCAATGAGAGAAGTCGCAAAATCAACCGGAATGTTCAAGCAAATTTTAGAAAAAAAAACAATCTAAATCCATTAAGTAGTTCAATTGTGAAAAGTGGACAGACAGACAGACAGACATTGGATTTTAAATATATAGAGATAACAAACATCAGGCCACATTTAAATTGTGAAGCCCATAGTATAATTTAAATTAACATAAATTCAAATTTCACATGTGTACACTCCTATATTAATCACTAACTCAAATACCTAATATTAGAATCAGGTGCAAATGATTAGATTATCATTAGAGAGGATTTTGTCTGAATCAGTCATATTTAAATCTCAGACATTTAATTTGGCTTTCTCTTTGTTGTTTTAAGGTGAATATTAATATCTTGTTCAGATCAAAATGCGCTCATGACTCCTGGAAGGGATTTAAAAAGTTTTCCGAACAACTGAAGATCAACCATTCCACTGTGTGGAAAATCATTTACAAGTGGAGAAGACTTCAAACAAATGCCAGCTTATCCACTCCAGGGCCCAGCAAGTTCAGCATGAGAGCAGAATGCCAGATGTTAAAAGAATTCTCTAATAACCTGAGAATTTGCATCAATGGACCTACAGGTAGCCCCTGCCATTGCTGATGTTGAAGGGTATGAGTATAGCATTAGAAAGAAGCTGTACAAATTAGATCTACTTGAGTAGTGTGCAGCAAGAACCTTCTGCCATCCAGAAAGACTAGAGTTTGTCCATGATCACCTAGGCAAATATAAGGACTTCTGTTCAAGTGTGCTCTTGGCAGATGAGGCAAAGATAGAATTATTTAGACACAGTACAAGAAGACATGTTTGGTGAAAACTATAGACAGGGTCTGATCAGAATAATCTGATACCAACTGTAAAGGATGGTGATGGTAATGTTATGGTTTGGGAATCTTTGCTGTATCAGAGCCTGGTCAGCTCACTATCATGGAATACGCTTGAATTCTTTATTGAGGATTCTTGAAGACAGTGTGAGACCATCTGTTAGAAAATTGAAACTCAACTAAAAGTGGACTATGCAACATGACAATTACCCTAAATATAGTTATAAATCCAGCAAGGAAAGGCTGAAAAGAAAGAATGTTTTGATATCCGGAATGAATCCCATCGAAATGTTGTAGAGGGATTTGAAACGGGATAGGCACACAAGATACCCCTCGAATGTCGCACAACTGAAAAAATCCCGCATGAAGAAGTGGTTAAAAATTTCTCTCATTCATTGTTAGGGGCTGGTAAACAGTTATAGAAAATGCCTCCTTGAGGGGGCAATACCAGCTAGTAGAGCCAGAGTGGATTTACTTTTTCCACAGGCAGAAATGGAATATTGTTATTTTTTTATTCACTATATTATATTATACTAGGAGGTTCGCCCCCTGCTCACTTTGCTCACCAACCCCCCCGGCCTGCGCTACGTGCCAGCCACTTAGCGTCGCTGCCGCTCGCATTGTGAAGAGTGGGGCTGAACACACTCCAAGGAGACATGGTCGCTCCTCCGAAACCCCCTCTTAAACGGTGATACAATGGAAAAACAAATACAGTTTTTTTTTACTTCCTCTTTGCCCGATCAGCTGCATCTCACGCAGCGCTTCAAACATTTAAAAGTCTGTACAGCAGCTATCCTACTCTTTGTCTTTTATTTCCGGCCCCAGGTGTGGTTAAATCTCTTGGTACAAAGTCTTGTCTCCCAGGACGTGAGTTTGTGATTTTTTTTAGTTTATAATTAAAAAATGGAATAAGAATCTGAAAATCTAAATTCTGAAAAGAATGATACCAAACATATATATGTAGATTTTAAAATAAGCCCAATTTAAAGCATTACAAAAAAGTGACATAAAAACGTAACACACAATCGTTGCACTTTTAGGCTTAGGATTTTATATATATTATATTATATTATATTATATTATATTATATTATATTATATCATTTATTCTTTTTTCAATTACTTCACCTTTATCTAAAGGCACTATTTAAATGAAGATGAATATATTGTCCATATACAGTATATGAAAAACAAAAAAAAAAATCATGGGGTGTACTGACTTTTTCACGTGACTGAAATCACTAAACTAGCACAAATCCCAATGAGCCTGCCCAGATTAAGATACCCTAAAGCACCATGAGCTCCTGTGTTACTGGCTGGCTTTGGCCTACACCAGGCCTAGTAGATTTTGGTTTCAAAAGTATATAAGTAACGTTCACAAAATGTAGCCCATGTACTTTTACATTTTCATTTACAGTTATTTGCTTAGCAGAGGCTTTTATCTAGAGAAAAGCACTAGGGAGTAAACATTAATCTGGAGGACATTTTGGGAAAAAGTGTGAGTTATGATTTCAAGGTTACAAAACCTATCAGACAGTAATTCACCAAACAAAATAGTTTCAAATGCTTCTTAAACATTTTAAGGGAATTTGAATTTCGAATGGATGTGGCCAGCAAGGAGCTACACATGAGATGAGTCTGGACTGAAGTTTGCTACCACCCACAGAGGTGGCATCACCAGATGCCATTTACCGGCAGACCTGAGTAGGCGAGAAGGAACACAGGATCTTCATAAGTGTCTCAATATGTGTAGATGCTGAACCATTAACTACTCTGTAGGAAAGCATTAAGGATTTGAACTTAAGATGTGCCCCTAGAGGACACTGTTGTAGTGACCTGAAAAGAGGAAGGACATACCCCCACCCCTTGGCTGTTTGAATGCCTGCCATGTCACTACATTTTGAAACACAAGCAGCGCCTTGGTGAAACTTGCCAGTACTCCTTCCTGAAGAGGGGTACAGTAGTCCAGATGTGACAACACCAAAGCCTGGACCAGGAGTTGTGCTGCATACTCTGTCATGTAAGTTCGGATCTTGCCGATATTTCGCAGAGTAAAGACACCATAGCAACATGATCCCTGAAGGAGAGTTGGTCATTGATCACCACTCTGAGGTTGCATACTGATTTGGCAGGTGTTTGTAGTAATGAGCCAGGCTGAAAAAAGGTGAGGTGCTGAACAGATGGATGAGTTGGGATAATAAGAAGGTCCATTTTTGCCAGGTTGAGGAGTTTTCCTTCATCCAGGTTGCAATATCAGTGAGACACGCAGAGACTAAAGCTGATACCATGTGGACTTCTGGACTGAACGACAAGTGTAGCTGTGTATTATCAGCGTAGCACCATTAAGTTAAATAATGTCACTCACCAATAGGGCCTACTGAGGAGGTGTATACAGAGAAGAGGAGAGGGCCCACACCAATCCTTGGTACAACCTTGTGCTTACCTGGTGCCCTTCTAACATCTCTCCACACCAGTAGACATGGTAGGATCTGCTAAAGAGGTAGGACTTAAACCACCATAGGGCAGTCCAACTAATGCCAGGGTCAGAGAGGGTGGAAAGGAAGATCTGGTGGTTGACCCTGTAGATGTTTTTGTATTTTACATTTCTGTACTCCTATGCAGTTCAATAAATAAAAAAATATACCCATTCTGGCATTGCCATATGGGCCTATTCATAACAACCCCAAAACAGACATGGTTTGAGCTTTAACCCAGAAGGCTAGATTCGTGGGGCAGCAGTGCCCAACACTGCCTTACTGTGCTGCACTTCTCCTGCCAGTAATCCACCAAAATCTTTCTAACAAACACCAAAGTAAAGACTGAAATAACATGTAAACTGGAAAGTCATTGTCATATTTAAGAGCGCATTGAATCATATCACCTTTCCCACTATTCCTTATCGGTACCTGTTCACAATGGAATTTCTCTCTTACACACCAAATTTATCAGTTATTCACATGGATTATTTATCCTTATTTTTATTCTGTTTTCTAGCGTTTTTAATAGGACTCCAAAGATCAGTAGGCTAAGTAAAGTTTCAGTTTTACTTGGTGATGCGTCTCTTAGTCCATACATTAAGAGAACTCATGATGCAGGTTTTATGTTCATTAATATTTAAGCATTTAAATTACACTGGTGACAAGCTGACTCAATTTATTTTAGTATTGCATCACTGACAGGGAAGATGGAAGGCGTGATTCTCTCTACTACTGAAATGACACAGAAAACCTGCTTCTCACATTGTGCTTTGAGGAGACATTCTCTTATTTTTAGTGATACGTTCCCGTTCTACATTTGGCTAATGTAATCAGTTGTCAGTTTATAATATCTTAAGTTTTATTGAATCTAAAGGAAACAGCACAAATATTAGAAAATATATACCTACTAAAGATAATCAGATTTAATTGGACTGAAATGCACGGCCATATATCTGTTAGAACTTAAAATGTGGTTTCATTTGGAGACCCTGTCCACGCTACCTTGTTTAACATGGCAGATCACTGCTGTGAACAGTTAAATGGGGCATTTATTATTATCTGTTGTCATAATGAGATTCCAAATGCCTTCAGGAGTAAACGCAATGTATAGTTTGTCAATGGAAAACCAGTACAGAATTAATGAAGCCAGAATGCATTTAGGAATGGATGGGCTTTTGGTGGATCAAGTTTAAAAAAAAATATCTCAGATTGTATAAATGTAAGATTTAAACCTAGTAAAATGTTGCAAAAATTTTAAAAAAATAGAAAACAAAAGAAGAAAAAAATTAAAGAGCTCTAAAAGTAATGGCTTAGCTTGATCTGTGCTTGTGGTGGGAATTGTGAGAAAGGCAAGCTCAGAGCTCATTCTGCCATATAGAAATGGCCCACGATACAGATCAATAGGTTTACTATGGCCTCTGGCCAGTGCCTGTTTTACTGACTTGATGTTGCCTCCAAGCTTTAGCTTCTTTCATCAATATCTTTATTCCAACTGCCTCTGGGCCTAACTGTAGCAACAGTAATCAGATTTATTTTTAGAGGTCTAACACTCTCCCTGGCAAGGTTACAGAGACTTGCTCTACATTGTGGATAGCGTTCAAACAGTAGAGATAAATAAATACAAAAAATACATACACACAGCAGCCTGTGAAAAGGCTTCTGAGTAAACTGTAACATTTGGGTCCTAAGCTTGTACCTCTGTTAAGTCGTAATGAATTGGAATTTTAAGTTATTTTGCTGTTCTTTCGTACTGCAAATCAATTTTTGAATATTGGCTCACACGTTTGGAGCTGGAAAGGAACTCCTGACATATTGATTCTTAAAAATGCATTAAATGACTTAGTTTTCCCTACTGTCTCACAGGCCCAATTCTGCCCGCTTTGCAAGAACTTTAAGTTCAGGTGATAACGTGAAGATCAGGAGATAATTTGTATAATTTACACTGTTCATCCCATTGTGCATCAATCTGAACTAATATACAGTTCCAAAGGCAATTTCTGCAATTTACTATGTTTGTCCCATTGGGTAGCAAGTCAAAGTGCTTTGGTCAATCTGAAACCCCTAAAAACAATATTGAATGGAGAGGGAGGCTTTGGTTTGTGAGCCTCTGGGCATTTTATTAAGCAGTTCTGACATCAGTCAGCACTTGAAATCATCTGGGGATTCAAGGTTACATTTTAAGAAGAAGATCCTTTTGAGCTTAGAATGTGCTTTCAAAATCAGATGGAACTAAAGGGTAAATTGTTCAGTCTTTGCATTCTAAATGGGGTAACCTGGGATTATACCCAGACCAGGCCTTTAACTTTACAGTGCCTACAGAAAGTATTCAGATCCATTATCTTTTTCACATTTTGTGATGTTGCAGCCTTCTGTTAAAATAATTTAATAAAAATCTAATCTAAAAATTTAATACATTGGGGGTTAGGCTTAGGGTTAGGGTGGTTAAATATCTCATTGGCACTAGTACTCAGTACTTAGTTGAAGCCCCACTGCCAGAGATTACTGCCTAGAGTCTAGGACACAACAAGCTTTACACACCTAGATTTGGGGATTTTTCAACCATGCTCTCTGCAGATCCTCTCAGGCTCAGTCAGGCTGGATGGAGACTATTGGTGGACAGCTACTTTTTGGTCTCTCCAGAGGTTTTTGATTAGAATTAAGTCTGGGATCTGGCGAAGCCACTCAAAGGCCACTCAAAGGGGATTCCTAGAGTATTTCCTAAGCCATTCCTGTGTAGACTTTGCTTTGTTCTTAGAGTATTGTCCCATTGGATGGTGGACCTTCAGCCCAGTCTGAGATCCAAAGTGCTCTGGGATCAGGATTTTATTAGGAATATCTCTGTACTTTGCTTGGTTCAACTTTCCCTCAGCCTTGTTTAGTCTTCCAGTCTACAGCTGAAAACCAACCCCATGATGCTGCCACTACCATCCTTCACTGTTGGCATGGTGTTGCACATGTGATGAGTGGTGCCTGGTTTCATCCCAACATTATGCTAAACTTAGTTACATCAGAGCCAAGAATCTTGAGGCTATGATATGCATTGACATCCAGAATGTTGCCAGTTCAAATCCTGCTACTGCTAAAAGGGATTCTTCTCCATTGGGCCCTTGAGCAAGACCTTTAGCCTGCAATTGCTCCAGGGTGCCTTGCATTAGTTGACCCTGCACTATGACCCCAAGGGGTATGCAATATCTGCATTTTATTGTACCTGAACAATGACAATAAAGCTGAATCATCATCATTGTATCATCAAATAATACAATGACCAGCTTGTCATCTACAAGTCTACTCTCTGGTCAGGGCAGGTCAGGAGAGGTTGGGGAGCATGCACTTACAGGTACAATGCGTTGCTGCACCCACCACATGACAAAACAGCTCAGGATCCTGGTTGGCAACCCCCCTGGCAGACACACAGTCCAGTTCAACCATCCGGAAATGCCCATCTATCTGCCACAGCCAGGTGTTATGTGGGCATTCCCTTGGCTTGGTCAAGCCCCTCGGGTCCTCAGCAGTGAAGATCCTGTGAGCCAGATCACCCTTGGGGAATCATACCACATGTGTCTGATTCGGGGCTCCATGAGCAACAGCTCATCCAACATAAAGGTAAACCAGCGGTACCCAAGGATTCTCTGAAGGGACACGGGACTGAAGGAGTCCAGTCTTTGTCTCGGGTTACTGGATAGCATCTATATCTTGAAGTCACATAATAAAACAGGGAGTGCCAGGACTCTAAAGACTTGGCCGTTGGTCCTTTTGCAGAGATATCAGGAGCGCCACACACCCCTGTTCCAGTGACTTCATGACCCCATGCTCTCCCAATCTCTCTACTGACTTCATAGGAGGAGTCACCTAGGACATGAATGTCGCTGATGAGGTAAGTAAACCTCTTGACGAGGTCGACACTCTCTCTCCACAGACAGACACACTGCTGATGGCTGTGCCCAAGAGGTCATTAAAGGCCTGGCTCTTTAGTTTTTATCCAGGACACTCATAAGCCCAGACACTCATACTCCTCACTCAGTCTCTCGAGCGCAACGATCAGAGCTGCCATTGACTCTGTAATGATCACAGCATTTTTAGCAAAGTCAAGATCAATGAATCTCTCTTCACCAAGTGATGCCCCACAGCCACTGGACCCCACAACTCTGTCCAACACCCAGTCCATACAAGCATTGAACAGAATAGGAGAAAAAGCACACCCCTGACAAACCCAACAATCAACTGGGAAAAACACAGTGGTACTGCCTCCATTCTATACAGCACTCACAGTACCAGTGTACAGGCCGGTCATGATATTCAGCAACCTCGAGGGGGGATCCCGTAAAGTCTCATGGATGTCCTACAGGGCAGCTCAATCAACTGGGTTGAGCGCTTTACGAAAATCGACAAAGGTTGCAAAGAAACTCTGCTGATATTCGCTATTAGGTGTAAAAACAGACTGCTCAGGTCGCTGGCAGGTGAGCAAGTGATCACAGATCCTATTGAAGACTCTCAGGTAGTGGTTAATTAAAAAAAAAACAAATTATATGTAGTATGTTGTCATTATACCTTACAGTGCAAAAAAGTTATTTGTTGCTAGACATGAGGGCACAGAAATATTGTAACATAGTGAAAAATCAGTACATGGGACAATGACACAGTGCAGCACACACAGATCAGTCAACCTAACAATAGTATGTTAAATAGCATCAATGACTACGAAAGCTAAACCATATACTATACGGCAAATATACAATTTTATCAGTGTAAAAATACAAATTAAAAAACAATTCTTAATGCTGCTTATCCCTGTTTATGGTTATTGAGAGCAGAGCCTATCCCAGCAACACTAGACTGAAGGTAGGAAATAGCCTTGGACAGCTGCTAGTCTATTGCAGGGGCCACTAACATAAAGACACACACTCAATATCCACATAGATGTGGGAAGAAGGTGCAAACTCTACACAAACAGCGACCAACTCAGAAAAGTAGCACTTACCACAGTGCTGTTCAAAAAATATACAGATCAGGTTTAAAAATACAACATAGCAAACAAACAGCTACACTTAAATAAACTGAAAAGGCAAATGATTAAAAAAGTATGAAGAGATTCCTGTGATAAATATTTGCCTCCTTCTACATTTGCAGCAAAAGATAAACCTCAAAATGTTTAATATTCGAGAATTTAAAAACCACAGGAAAAGTACTTAAGTAAGTAAAGTGTTCAGGTAAAGACAGCTATTATCATTTGGCTACAGCCATAGTGATGGCAAGGAATATTTGGTGAAACTAAAGCTAACTTCTAGTTGCTGGGTATGTCAGACTTGCCCACTGCCACTTCTGATCTCGACACTGGACTATGTCAATTTATAAAGACATGAAAATGCCTGGGCATGTTAAATTTAGCAGCTGGATGCCGACCTTCCAGCACAGCCAT